>NC_136156.1:4153557-4200958 GCF_965212315.1 Lampetra planeri
CATTATGAAAATCACCGTCGTGGCCACCCAGCTTGGCCACCTTCCGAACTCACTTCATAACGCATCCAATTAAGCAATTAAGTAATTAAGTCTGTGGGAGAGGGGGGCTTGGGGTGGGGTGAGAGAGATGGAGGGGCCGATGTGACCAGATTTCCCTAAGTGAGCGGAGGCACGAAAATTTGTCAGATTCTGTCCAATTAGGGTCATTAGCGGAGGAAGGATCGCCAGGGCCTGTGCCGTACGCCGTGCTGCTCCACGTGCTCATTAACTCCGGTGTCAATCAATCCATCAATCGATTTAATTGCCTTCGCTTGACTTAAGTGAAATAACGCTTGGATTGTTACGCCTTTTAACGTGTGTTTCCAGAACTCAGTGATTGTCAACCCCTTTACCGCAGCCTTGCGGTAAAGGTTTGATGAATCAGAGCGAGTTGTTACTTACGTTTTCGGTGAATTTACCTTCTAGAAGAAATCTGGCCACGTCTCGCACCCCCAAGGGGGGAGTGCATGCACCCCGGGTTAAGTACCACCGCTCGAATGCGTGTGTTCCCCTATAGGGAGGGGAGGGGTTGCGTGGGGGGGGGGGGGGGGCAAAGTGAGGGTGGGGGACAGGAGAGGGGGGGGCAGAAGGGGGGGGCAGAAGGGGGGGGCAGGAAAGGGGGGGGCAGAAGGGGGCGGAGCAGGAGGGGGGGGGAGCAGGAGGGGGGGGGGAGCAGGAGGGGGGGGGAGCAGGAGGGGGGGGGGGGAGCAGGAGGGGGGGGGGAGCAGGAGGGGGGGGGGGAGCAGGAGGGGGGGGGGAGCAGGAGGGGGGGGGAGCAGGAGGGGGGGGGGAGCAGGAGGGGGGGGGAGCAGGAGGGGGGGGGAGCAGGGAGGGGGGGGGAGCAGGAGGGGGGGGGAGCAGGAGGGGGGGGGAGCAGGAGGGGGGGAGCAGGAGGGGGGGGGAGCAGGAGGGGGGGGGGAGCAGGAGGGGGGGGGGGAGCAGGAGGGGGGGGGGAGCAGGAGGGGGGGGGGGAGCAGGGAGGGGGGGGGGAGCAGGAGGGGGGGGGGAGCAGAGGGAGGGGGATGAGTGGGTCGGCGGGGGTGGGAGTGCAAGCGCAGAGATGGGGACGTTTCCTATTTCGCGGGCCCCCCACTCTCTTATCGCATAGCGCGCGTAATTAATTAATGAGCCTTTACTAATTAGACAATTACTCGCCTGCAAACGGGAGTCGTTCTAATAATAGCGATGTAGAGAGAGAGAGCGTTTTACACCGCGTAATGAACTCGGCGGAATTTTAAAATAACCAAAAAAAAATCCGCACCGACGAATGTACCTCGCCCTGGGTCCACAGCAAGATACGGTTCAACGCGCACGATCGATAAGCAGCTGTTGGGCATGGGTAGTCCTCGGATGGGCGAGCAATGGTTCATCAGGGGTGCAGGTGCTATAGGCTTGCTACCGCTGTGGGATACGATTTCCTCCACACCCCCCCAAGTTTGCCTTCACTGAGCAGCAAGGTGAAGTATGGTGAAGACAACCCCCTCGTGACTTACACGTCATGGTGGTGGGGGTGGGGGGGGCACCTTGTGACGTGGTTGTCTGGGCGGGACCACGTGCATGTGGAATGGTCGCTGTTGCTCTGCATCCACATCAGCAGCCGTACGAAAGAATACGATGAAGATGATGCAGAAGATGCAGCAGGTGCAGTATATGCAGAAGACGGTGAAGGTGCAGAATATGCAGAATATGCAGAATATGCAGAAGATGCAGCAAATGCAGCAGATTCAGAAGAACAGGCAGGTGGAGAAGGTGCAGAAGATGAATACGCAAAAGAAGAAGATGCAAAAGAAGAATCTGCAGCAGAAGACGCAGAAGGGAGACGTTAATCCAGCAGTGGACTGACAAAAGGGTTGTAGGTGTTATTGAGTATTTTATTGTTATTAATCTTGTTCACTAAGGAAGGCCTCACCCGAGTCTCACGACTATCTTTTAGGAGGGTCCTGCCACGTTTTCGCCGTAGGGGGCGATGTTGCCGCTGCTGTTCTGGGTACGTCTGCACCGTCTGTACAAGAGAACCCGAAGGAAACCCATGCAGAACAGGGGGAGATCATACAAACTCCACTCACTCACTCTGCAGAACAGGGGGAGATCATACAAACTTCACTCACTCTGCAGAATAAGGGGAGCTCATACAAACTACAATCACTCACTCTGCAGAACAGGGGAGATCATACAAACTCCACTCACTCTGCAGAACAAGGGGAGATCATACAAACTACAATCACTCACTCTGTAGAACAGGGGAGATCATACAAACTCCACTCACTCTGCAGAACAGGGGGTGATCATACAGACTCCACTCACTCACTCTGCAGAACAGGGGGAGATCATACAAATTCCACTTGCTCACTCTGCAAAACAGGGGGAGATCATACAAACTTCACTCACTCACTCTGTAGAACAAGGGGAGATCATACAAACTCCACTCACTCTACAGAACAGGGGGAGATCATACAGACTCCACTCACTCACTCTGCAGAACATGGGGAGATCATACAAACTCCACTCCACTCACTCTGTAGAACAGGGGGAGATCCTACAAACTCCACTCCACTCACTCTGCAGAACAGGGGGAGATCATACAAACTCCACTCACTCTGTAGAACAGGGAGAGAACAATCAGAACATGCAAACTCCACGCAGAAAGGCGCCCAAGTCGGGACTCAAACCTCGACTTTTATTGCCACGAGGTGCGCAGTGTCAGCACTGCGCCACTCTGCCGCCCAATGTTTGTGCAAAACACAGGCGCCCTTCCGCGATGAACATTTAACATTGCTGGTGTGTGATAGATGGTGTTGCCCTATGGAAGGGATAGATAGCCAGAATGGAATTTGCTACTCCGGAACGAGGACGATATTACTTTATTCTCGGTATGCTTGGATGCGCACGTTTACGTGTGCGTAAACATAGTCGTGGGGAGACAAAGGCGGCCGGGCGTGGTACCGACCACTCACTCTCTCTTGTGCCGTGCCGGCCATTCATCGGTGCTCGCTAACGGCACTTGCCCCAACAGTCTGCTGAGGCTATACGCGGGAGCTTCTTTGTATTTTGCGTATCCCCACGTGTAACCGCATTTCTGCATAACGCGACGTCATCCGTGGAGATGGATCTTTGGGCTGCGCATCAATCAGAGGCGCAGCTTGGCGTCACGTATTGACCCACCGCGTCGCCCTTATCAGACCCAGCCTCTCCTCTCTCCCCCTTCCATCCCCTCGCCTCTCTCTCCCTCTCTCTTTCTTCTCTCTCGCGGCTCGCTCGCTGGAATGCGCAATCGAGCAACATCATTAACAACGCCTTCGCTCCATTCCCTCCCTCCACTCCTTCACTCACTCTCCCCGTCTCCTACCTCACTCCCTCCCGAACTTCTCTCCCGACCCTCCTTCCCCCCACTCGCTCCCTCGCTCCACTCGCTCCACTCCCTCCACTCCCTACTCCGTCAACTCCCTCCACATTGCCGTGCACGACAGAGACAAAAGACCCCTCCCAACGTAGCCTCTACAGGACTTTTGGGGCAAGCGCTTGGCCAAAACAATGCAGCAAATCTCTTGTACTGGTAGGAACCTCTCCTGGTTACACCAGCCCACAGGGGATTATTGTGTCCGTCCGTCGTGCAGGGAGGGGCTGGGTGGGGAGGGTGGGGTGGGGCTGGGTGGGGAGGGGCTGGGTGGGGAGGGTGAGGAGGGGCTGGGTGGGGAGGGTGGGGAGGGGCTGGGTGGGGAGGGTGGGGAGGGGCTGGGTGGGGAGGGTGAGGAGGGGCTGGGTGGGGAGGATGGGGCTGATTGGGTTGTGGGAGGGGTGGGGCTGGGTGGGGAGGGGCTGGTCACCCCGTGGTGCCCTTATAAAACTCAACGTTTAACCTACTCACGCCGGCTTGTGCCCGCCCTCACAGTCGGGCATATCTGCGGAATACACCACGCCGCCGTTGACCCTGGCCATGGACCGAGCAACCCAACGTTCCTACCAGCTCCCTCCGCAGGACAATGTGTAAGGGGGGGGGGGGGAGGTCTTGCCACTTTGGGGAGTCAAGGGACGACATCGCGGGGCGCTCGGTTAGAGCAGCACGAGCCTCTCCGCTGTGATCCGCGGCGTGAATACCGGTGAACGTTGTTAAACGTAAGGGTTTGACGTGCCTCTTGCGAGTCGTTATGCAGAATATGTGCATTAAGCGGTAGATAGCCGTGTCCCTTAAATTAGCACGACACAAAACTTATAATTTCACGAGTTAGAAGTTTACATGTACATTTTTTTTAACCCAACTAGCCCCCTCCCCTCCCCTCCCCATGCCTGGTTCGTCGCGCGTTCTAACATGCGTTTGTAATAATCGGTATTGGATAGGAATCATAAATCAAAATGTTTAAATTAATAATTTTAATGTCGAGAATAATTAAATGGTTTATCTAGGAGAGCCACGCCGAGCCCCGATGGCGTTTGCTTTCAGGAGGGCTTTTTGCGAAATTGGGATTTTACGTCGAGATGTGTTCAGCCAATTACTGAGTGTTAACAATTCTTCATAGCCTCGCCCCCAGCGGTCGCCAGCTCGCAGCTCTTCAAGGACTGCTTCGTGACGTCATTTAGTAAGGACCCACCGTCTCGGAATTCACCACAATGCACTGCGGCTCTTGAAATATAGAGTTTTTTTTTTTACTGAATTCGGAATTTGTTTTGTGTTGTTTGGTTTCGGACCCCTGGCCTTACCCCCCCCCTCCAACCTCATCTTACTCCACTCCCCTCCACGCTCTACCCTACCTATCCCCTCTCATCTCACTCTACTCCCCTCCACGCACTCTCCTACCTCTCCCCTCTCATCTCACTCTACTCCCCTCCACGCACTCTCCTACCTCTCCCCTCTCATCTCACTCCACTCCCCTCCATGAACTTTCCTACCTCTCCCCTCTCATATCACTCTACTCCCCTCCACGCTCTCTCCTACCTCTCCCCTCTCATCCCCTACCTCTCCCTTCTCATCTCACTCTACTCCCCTCAACGCACTTTCCTACCTCTCCCCTCTCATCTCACTCTACTCCCCTCCACGCACTCTCCTACCTCTCCCTTCTCATCTCACTCTATTCCCCTCAACGCTCTCCTACCTCTCCCCTCTCATCTCACTCTACTCCCCTCAACGCTCTCCTACCTCTCCCCTCTCATCCCCTACCTCTCCCCTCTCATCTCACTCTACTCCCCTCCACGCACTCTCCTACCTCTCCCCTCTCATCTCACTCTACTCTTCACCACGTATGTCTCGTCTCTCTCTATTGCAGCGATCGAGGCCTCTTACTTCCTACAAAGCCGCCCACAGTCGCCAACCTTCCTTCCAAGGGAGAAGGTCGCTCCTTCTCGGCTTCTGCTCCTAATGTCTGAAATTCTCGTCCTCTTGAGCTTCAAACTTGGGACTGCCTGTTTTGTGCATTTGGCTCATCCCCCCCTCCACTCCTCGGGAGCGTCTGCGATAGGAATATGAAGTGTGTGCTTATTTTACTATGCGCGAGACGACACCGCAAGTACGCGAGGGAGCAACGCTCTATTACCCGTACAGAAGGAGCAGATGGAGATTAGTCCGCACTTTGCTACTACCTCTCAAGCTAGGGAACTGGAACCACATCGACGTCCCACGAGACGGGGGGTGGGGGTAGCGTCTGAGTGTGAGCCACCAACTCTCGCTGCTTCCTCCACAGTGCGCGATCACAGCTGCCACGTGCTCGGCGAGAATAAATCCCTAAATAGCAACCCGACTCTCCACTCAAGTTTCATTAATCTCGGATCGTCCCTCTGAATGTTGTCCTGCCCCCCCCCACACACACACATTACATACAGACGGACACTGCGAATCCACGACCACTTTTTAACCTTGGCAGAGGCGCGGTAATTGACAATGAATTGACCAAACTTCCCAATGCAGGAACCCAGCTGTAACTTGTATGCAAATTCCCATTGGAGGGCAGATGTGCTCCTATTAGGCCTGGACTTGGTTGTGGAGCGCCGGTCCTGGTGGAAGGAATGGTGATGATGATTATAGCACAGCTGTTTGTTAAGTCGCATGCTCATGCATGGGTAGGGCTTGAAACATTTCAGCCGGAGCTATACGGGGCTGTGCTCAAATGAGTACCTGGTGAAATTTGTAAACATCGCCACCGGGGGAGACAAAGGCGGTCGGGCGTGGTGCTGGCCACCCACCCCCTCGTGCGCCGTGCCGGCCTTCATAGGTGCTCGCTAACGGCACTTGCCCCAACAGTCTGCGGAGGCTATACGGGGGACCTTTGTCTTTGTGTGTGGGGAACGGTAGTGTAGTGGGCAGTGCGCTTCGGCATGAACTCGGCGACGGCCAACAGCAGTGTTCAAACCGGTTCTGGGCCTCCCCTAGGTCGACTCAGCCTCAAATGAGTACCTGGTGCGATGGAGCTATACGAGAGGGGGGGGGGGGTTGCGGGTGGGGTGAGACCCGGCCCATAAACTTTAATTACCGTCAATTGAGCCGCACGGATGGTGGCATCCAAGGTTTGCCCCCCCCCCCATCCTCCAATGCCCCTTCCCCCCCATCCCCATAGGCTCCCCCCTCACCTCCTCATCAACCCGACACCGCTCCCTGCCTGTGCTGGCGCGGTGGAGCGTGGCGCAGCCTCGAAGCTAAATTACACCTCGAGACGCCGGAGGGTTAATTCGAGTCGAGAGATTGAGAGATGACTTTTACCCACTCCCCCTCCGTGCGCTGTGAAGAAGGGCACGTTGACCGAAACGTCGTATATTCATGCACAGTGCTTTATCGTTTTAGGCCACACGGTGTTATTGACTTGGATTTGTTGTTGTAATTTTCGCACTGCGCTAACCACTGCGCCACCGCTCGAATCCGCCCCCTCTCCTCCCCGTATAGCATGTTCACCCCAAAAATCTGAATATTAATTTAAAAACGCATTGCTAACGGATGCTCATGAACACACATACACTGATGAAGATCACCCGTATAGGGGCAAGTTATACAAAGCAAGCACCCATTTAGGCAACTCACATGATAGATAGAAAGTCGCGCCATCAAAGGCAAAAATCCCCCGTATAGCCTTCACAGACCTGTCGGTACAAGTGCTGTTAGCGAGCACCTATGAAGGCCGACACGGCACACCAAGGAGCTGATGTGTCCAATAGCACACCCGAATACCTCTGTCACCCGAGTGTTGAAATTACAACCGCACTCGGTACGAGATTTTCAGTCGGAATCTTACCTAGAGGAGGCCCATGTCCACTTGATGTTACTGGTCGTGAGCGGTAATAGAACTCGGGTCGCTGGGTGCGCTAACCACTGCACCACCGCTCCCCCGCGGTCGACACGCGCACGTCTAACGACACCACCGTTCATTCGGCGTCTGCTGTCAACAGAATTCCGGGAAATCTTTGCAGATTTGCTGCACGTGGCGGACGGAACTGATCGCTCGCCCCTAAACATCCGGATTTACTCACCCCCCCACACACACACTACCGTATCGCCGCAGGGACGGGATGACATTAATTTAGGAATAAGTGAGAGTAATTCGATGAATTACGCGCAGAGAAGATGACTTTGCACGGGATTGGTAAGCTTCGCGGCATGAGTCGCGTTAATTCTTTTTTTGTAACGATGGTGGAAGAGAATCAATGAAAAAGTGACTTATGGGTAATGAGAATTGGGAGGGGGGGGGGGCGCGGGAGGGAGAGTAGGGGCGGGAGGGGGGGGCTCGGGGTGGGTCAGGGCGGGGGGGGGGGGGCTAGGGGCGGGTGTGACGAGCGCATTAAGTGACAGACAGATACCAACAATGCACAGCCTACACTGATCAATTGTAACTCACCAATTGTAACTCACCCCCTACATCACTTAACCCCCCCCCCCTCTTCTACCCCCCCCCCTTCTACCGCTCAGCGAGACCTCTGCGCCTTTAATTGAAACAATGAATACGCGACAAGAACGCGGAGGTCATGACACACACAGAGACATATTATTTAAGCCTGGAAATCCATCATCATATAAATTATATATATTTGGCTGATGGGCAAGACACGTTATTTTATTCTTTAGATTTTGTCACAGTGATGGTGATTTATTCCGTTTGCAAAATTTCACATTCCGCGTGTGATACAGTTGTTATTTTTACTATAATGATCGCATTATGTTGTTTTTGTGCTCATTGCTGTTTTTTTTCTCGCTGTGCGTTGTTTATTTTTTGCTGCTGCTGCTGCCATTTGTGATGACCACCCACCCAGGTCGCTCTTGAGCATGAGACCGATATATCGTCGCCCCTTCTCGAGTTTTCTCGCCCTGGTTTACACAAAATGCGATTGACGCTTGAACTGTGACGCTTCGCATGATGATTCCCGCAGAACAATGACAATAACTTGTAGATGTATGTGCGGAATAGCGGTTGTCCATGCAAAAATGTCATCTCTCACGCTCGCTGTTTGAACTACACACAGCAATTACCAAAGATCTGCGTTCCTCTGCATATGAAGATGTTTACAGACAATTCATGTGTGTGTGTGTGTATATATACTTGTGTGTGGAAACCGAGCGATAGTGTGGTGGTTAGCGCGCTGCGCTACGAACCCGGCGACCCGAGTTCGAGTCCCGCTCTCACGGCCAACACCCAGTGACGATTATTGAAACCGGTCCTGGGCCTCCCCTATGTCGACTCAGCCTCAAATGAGTACGCGGTGCGGTATGTGAACATCGCCACTAGGGCGACAGAGGTAGTCGGTGTGGTATTGGACACGAGCCCCTTGGTGTGCCGTGCCGGCCTTCATAGGTACTCGCCAACAGCACTTGCCCCAACAGCCTGTTCAGGCTATACGGGGGATCTTTATCTTTGTCTTTGTAGAAACCGGAGCTCCCGGAGAAATCTCGCGCATATGAGCGAAAGGGCAACACACTCTATCCCATGCCGACGGGACGGATGGGGAGATGAGCTGTTGACCACCTTCACGACATCTGTGTGTGTGTGTGATGCACAAACCCCCTGGCTGCTGCCACCACAGTGCTGGATTACGGGCAGTCACGTGCAGCGTAGCCAACACCCCCCCGACCCCCCCCCCCCCCAGCTTTAGTGTCGCTGATGATGTTGCTTATAATCAACGTTTTTGGGTTTAGATCGCGTTATTTATAAATGTGTCGTAACCCTCCACCACCCGACACGGCCAATCAGTAAAAAAGTGTCACGTTGACAAAAGACAATTAGTTCACTGCTTTAGCCCACCGGTGACACTTTTTTACTGATTGGCCGTGTCGGGTGGTGGAGGGTTACGACACATTTATAAATAACGCGATCTAAACCCAAAAACGTTGATTATGAATAATATTGGTCGCGAAAGACTACGTGTTAAACTGATGTTGCTTATGACGATGGTGATTTTCTTTTTTATTTGGGGGGGTGGTTAGAATCCTGGCGTGAGAGGTTACAGTTGAGATAAACTCGCCGGATGCTTGATAATATTCCCCTGCGAGGCCAATAAGCTGACGGACTAAGTAATTTCTATTTATTTCATGTTACGCGGCGGGTAGAGAACGGAGCTGTGCTTTTATTTCATGTTAACGACTGCCGCACCGCAACCGTGTTGCTTTCTGGCGTTGAACGAGAGGCCCCCCCCCGCCCCCGATTGCTGATCTGGTCACCGAGCAGCAGATGATCAGACAACACACCCATGGGGCGCAGGCTGCGACGATTATTCGTGTTAAATACAACGAGGTGTTACACTCGTATTGTTATTTTTGTTATTATACCGCAGCAGGGAGGATCTTTTAGAGGGTTCACGGGAGGGGGGGGGGGGTGGTGCCTCCATCCAGAGCGGGGTGACTCCATCCAGCAGTGGATTGACCCACGGCGAACGCACACACCGGTTACCTATTTCCTCTGTGCGCCCGTCGTGGTCAGTCGGGACTGGCAGAGGCGATGTGCTGCTCGCTCGTTAACTCACGGACGCCGTCTCTCTCTCTCTCTGCGTGTGCGCTGACTCGGCGCTTACGAACACTGCCCCCACAATTTTAAAGCGATGAAACTCGTCCCTCCCCTCCCCTCCCGTCCCTCTGCGGCGCGTGCCTCGTAAGCGTTGTGGCTTCTAATCGTTTCCTTAATGCAAGACTCCCCCCCCCCCTATTTCTTGCTGGGAGGGGGGGAGGGAGAGTGGGTGGGGTGGGGGGAGATGTCCAATAGGAACAAAGCAGCATCAAATCAGCTGTGCGTGTCGGAGCTGTTGCTCAAGGGACCGGGTCCACGAGGGGGCTGAGCGCATCTTTTGTGAAAGGGGCTGATCTAGAGGCCATCATATCGTGTCAAGCCAGACCGTTTATACCCGTATTCTTGTACAGGGATTTTGAGTTAGAAAAAAAGTTTACCTATTTGTTTGTGTTTCTCCCTTGTGATGATGGGAGATTGTAGGATGAACGTTGATATTTTTAAGCGCATGGGGTGACCAATAGGGTCTGAATTTGTCTGATAAAAGGTAGGCACTGATAAGGGGTTGATATGTAGTGGTGAGTGTTTCTAGTGGTGAGTGTAGTGGTGGTGATTGTCTATTTGTTTGTGTTTCTCCCTCGTGGTGATGGGACTTCGTAGGATAAACGTTGAGATTTAAAAGGGACACGGGGTAACCAATAAGGTCTGAATTTGTCTCTTAAAAGGTAGGCGGCACTGATAAGGGGTTGGCAGCTATGAGAGAGCCGTGCTATTCCTTTCTACATCGTGGGGGACTCATCTCCCCGGCATCTTTCCTTCCTCTTCGGGTCATTCTCCCTCCACAAGTATTCACGTTCGTCGAGCGTCTTTCGCACCCGTTCCTAATCGGGAGGTGCGTGCCACGGGTAACGCCGGTTACATTTACTTGGCTTACCAACTCGCACACAGGATGCAAGAGCTGTGAGACATTTGGAACGCGGCATGCAGCCCCCTCGGGAGACGCTGTCTCGGTACAACAATGGTGAGCGCACAATCCGGTCTCGCCAGCCAGAGATCGCCCGGCGTTCTATTCGATTTCCAGACGCGGCAGTTGAAGTAATGGTACAGGTTTCTTCACTCACACCCCCCCCACACCCCCCCCCCCACACCCCCCCCCACACCCCCCCCCCCCCTAAACTCATCAGTATAAATAGATGCACCGCAATTATTCAATCGGCAGGTGGGGTAAATTATGGGTAACCGCGACCTCTCTGGAGCGAGGTGGTGGTGGTGTTGGGAGTGGAGGTCCTCTCAGCAGGCAGCACGGTGACCAAGGAATTGCAGGGCTGCGCTTTTGTCTTTGGCAGCACGGCGCCTCCTCTCGACGGGAGTCAAGGATGTTGTTGAAGCTTTTTAAATCCTTTATATTAAGTTCACTTGCTTGCTTAGGACCGTGCAAATATTTCGGTCGTTTTTTAACCGACTTCCCGTGATCCAATCGAGCTGACATTTTCCACACAGACTAGTTGTGCGTGACAATTAATGTTCGTGAAATTTTTTTTCCAAAATTTAACACTTTTTAGGACAAAAATATTATATTTAATTACCAATTGCTTAATGCAGCCATGCAATCATCTGACCCATAGGTGGCAGCCATCTCAAGCCAGAGGACGAGAGGACTCTAGCCGCCACGCATATAAAGGATTTATAGTGAAAAACTTTGTTTTTACGGGTTATACTTGTTATTAGTTATTATTTTCCTCGACTTATTAATTGGATCGCGCGCGCGCTCGCGCCTCTGCAATTAAGCTCACGGCAGAGACGCAGAGCCCCGTTGTGGAAGTCGGCGCCACGCGTTCGTGGTTGAGCGTTGAGCTTGCCTCCGATCAATACTACAATCATTGCGCTCTGTTCAGCACCTAGTAGTAGTAGTCGCAGTAGGGGGGCTTTCGCGACCAATATAATCCATGATAGTGGTTTTTGTGTTAGATCGCGTGAATATATAAATGCGTCGTTAAACCCGCCACCTGCCGACACGGCCGGCTAGTAAGTGTTGTTCGCGTAAACAAAACGTGGAAATTCGTTCCTAGTTCAGCACACCGCTGCGTTGGAGAGTGAACAGACAATATTTACACATCGAGTGTGACGTTTCGCCAGTCATTACAACAAGCATCATTATTGTAAACGTTGTGGGTTTGCTGTCCATCACAAACGGTGTGTTGCTGTACGCGTAACGAATCTGCACGGTTTTTTTTCGTGAAAAACATTACTAATTGGCTGTGTCGGGTGGTGGCGGGTTTAACGACACACATTTATATTTGCGCGATCTAACCCACAAAAACCTCTCTGAATTATTGCGCTCGTTCACCCAGGAGAGCCTCGCCGACTCTCAAGACAACTTTTTAGGAGGGTTCTGCCGAGTGGTTGCTGTCGTGGGTAGCGATGCCGCTGCTGCTACTGCCGTTGCTGTTGCGGTGTGTCATCCCAGTTGAGTCATTTGTGCAAATGTGTTTCAAAGCATTGGGATGCTTGGTCAAAGTTCAGTTGTATTAAGAGAAGGGATGAGCCAGGGGTAGGTGAGCGGATAGGTGAGAGGATGATGGGGAGGACAGTGGGGAGAGACGGGGAGAGAGAGGGGAGAATAGATACATATTATATATGAAAAGACAATTTTTGTTTAAAGAAAGAAAAGAGATATTTTTTTTAATATAAAAAAGAGAGGGGGGGGGGGACGTTGGGGGAGGGAGGAAATAGAGGAGGGAGTGAGAGGAGGAGGGAGTGGGAGGAGGAGGACGGGGGAGTGGGAGGAGGAGGAGGAGGAGGGAGAGGAGGAGAAGGGGGGGGAAGTGAGAGGAGGGGGGAGTGAGAGGAGGGGGGAGTGGGAGGAGGAGGGAGTGAGAGAAAGAGGAGGGAGGGAGAGGAGGAGGAGGGGGGAGTGGGAGGAGGAGGAGGGGAGAGTATAATCGATGGGGTGCGGACGCCGTAAACCTATTCGCGCATGGTCGAGGGAGACGGCTAATTTAAAAATGTGAGCAATTGGACGGGCTGCTGGCCGATTTGTCAAAGGGGCCACGTGGTATATATATTTAGCGATGTTTAATACATCTCTCTATTACAGCTCGCTCCTCACGCGCCACATTCATTTCTTCATGCGCTCGTTTGCTCTTCTATAATATCTTTTTTTATTACAGTTCCTCGACTTTTTTTCACAGCGAATTTATTTGAAAGTTGTGATTTTTTTTTTTTACATTTTTTTTTTTCACACCGCCCATCACCAACCCCCACCACACTCCCCCTGTAATTGCGATTCCAATTTTGCCGGTGACGTCGTGTCACGAGAGTTAGTCATTTACGTGAGAGACAAAGGCGGCGTGGTTCTGGCCACACCACCCACCCCCCAATGGGTGCTCGCTAGCAGCCGCAACAGCCTGCCCAGGCTACACAAAGGGCGATCTCGACACCGCATCCTCCTGTTCAGCCTCAGCCCATCTCTTCGCCGGTCCGTGTCACTTACTCATCGACCCACACAGTCACCCACACACTCACCCACACACACAATCACCCACACACACACTCACCCAACACACTCACTCACACACTCACCCAACACACTCACCCACACACTCACCCATCAGTCCGTCTCTTCTCCAACCCGTTCCACGCCCGTTTAGCCCGCTCAATCCGGCCAAACAGAAGCTGCTTGGACATGCGGGTGGCTGGGCATGCGGTCTACATGACCCAGCCAACGCAGCCTCGGTTGCCAGAGGAGCTCACCGAAGCGACTGTGTCCAGATCTCGCAAGGATTTGTGAGCTCCTCGCACTGTAATCCATTCTGGTTAAACCCAGGATGGATAGGAGGCAGGTCCGTACACACGCACAATCACACAATCGCACAATCACACAATCACACAAAGACAACGATGGGTCGGATAGCCTTTTACGGGCGGTTGGGGCAAGTGTTGTTAGCGAGCACCTATGGAGGTCAGCATAGTACACGAGGTGGTGGGTGGTTGGCGACCAACACCACTCCCGGCCGCTTTTGTCTCCCGAGTGCTGACGTTTAGACATCGCATTAGCCGTCCCATTTAATGCTGGGTCAACGTAGGGTACGCCCGGAACCCGTTCAGATTTTCTTCACTGTCATTCATTGTGAGCTGAGCGGGAATGGCAGTGCGCGACCCACTACAATACTGCTGCACACACAGACGCTCACACACACACACAGACAGACGCTCACACACGCACAGACGCAAAGATAGACAAAGATCCCCCATTTAGCCTTAACAGACTGTAGGGGCAAGTGCTGTTAGCGAGCACCTATGAAGGCCGCAACGGTACACAAGGGGGTGGGTGGCCAGCCCCACGCCCGACCGCCTTTGTCTCCCTAGTGGTGATGTTTACACACCGCACCAGGTACTCATTTGAGGCTGATTCAACCTAGGGGAGGCCCAGGACCGGTTCAGATAATCGTCACTGGTGTTGGCCGTGAGCGTGAATCGAACTCGAGTCGCCGGGTTCGTAGCGCAGCGCGCTAACCGCTACACTACCGCTCCCCACACTAACCGCTACACTACCGCTCACACACGCACACAGAGATGCTCACACACACAGAGACGCTCACACACACACAGATTGAATTCCCAAACTTGCACGTCCGACACAGAAACAAGGCGCGGGTTTCCGTGAAGGCGGCTGTTGAATCGAGGCTCCAATTAATTCCGACGGCCTCTTGCACGCTTTCGTTTACAAATCTCTTACCCCCCCTCCCTCAACACACAGCCCCCCCCCCCCCACCTTCGTTCTACGTCCCCTCTACCCCCCCCACCAAAAACCCACCACTTTATAATCATAACCCACACAGAAAGCTGCGCAATTGATAGTTTTTTAGTTTTTCTTTCACGCTAGAATTATCTCCTGTCATCAGAGCCATATTCACAATTCCTTTGGCCCATAATTGGTCTGCTTTGTGCTTTGAACATAAAATACGGAAACTTTCAAAGAACATTTTCTCGGCCGCAAACTACGAAGACGCACACAGAGCGAGAGAGAGAGAGATAGACTGAAGCAAAGAGTGCAAAAAATATATTTATATATGAAAGCAGAAAAACACATAGTTAGAGATGAGTATATTTAACCGCCTCTTATTAGCCCAGCCTGCATCGTCTGAGCTCTCATTGCAAGACGTGTTGGTGTGAAAGAATACATTTCTTCGAGATTTTGAAGCAAAAGATTTCTCTCTCGCCTCGGGTCTTGGCTGTCACGGGCGGCTCGAGGCGAGAAAGGGGACACGTGGGGCTGCTGCGAATGCTTCGCATTTACGGCGTGCATTGCACAGACCTCCCGTAACACCTTCAACAGATGTTTTATTTGGAGGGGGTGGGAGTGTTTGTTAGCGAGTAGCACCTATGAAGGCCGGCACGACACACTTATGGGGGGGGGGGGGGTTGGTGGCCATCAACACTTCCGACCGCCTTTGTCTCCCCAGCGGTGATGTTTTCACACTGCGCCAGATACCCATTTGTGGCCGAGTCTACCTAGGTGAAGCGCCCAGAACCGGTTAAGAAGAATCGTCACTGTTAGCGAGTAGCAGCACCGATCAATGGCCGGTGGTGGTGGTCACAACAACACCCGGCCGCCTTTGCCCTCCTGCCATAGGAACGTGGAATTTCCACCACTGCCTCTGCAGGCTTGTGAACAGTATAGGTGAGCGCCAGTTCAATTCAGCGTGGGCTTGTTTCCGGCAGGAAATCCACGCTGAGAGGCTTAACGTCGGGTTCAAAATGTTTCTGCAAACGTGCAATGAATGTCACGTGTCATCGCGATGAATGGTCTATCAACTCCTGGATGAATGCCTCCCCCAATGCTGTCATCATCGTAATCGTCAGCATTATCATCATCGTCATTATCGTGAGCCACGGTCTATACACTGCCGGATGAATGTCTCCCCATGCTATCATCATCGTAATCATCATCATAATCATCGTGAGCCACGGTCTATTCACTGCTGGTTTAAGCTTATCTCCACACGATCGTCACTGTTACCTCGTTCCGTAAAAAGAAAAAAAACTAATAATGGTTGGTTGGTGGTGGTGCTGGTGGTTGATGATTATGAAAACTCAATTTCTCACTCGATATGTTGCGGAACGCTGCTCGCCGCGCTGGCTTGGAAGAGTGATCATCGACGTCGGGCGCGAGGCCACGGCCAAATGCGCAAAGACCCTCGTCACGATGAGTCCGCTAGGCTCGTCTGGGGCCCTTTTTGCGGAGTACAAACGCGCGTGTAAATCGACGGTTGGTCTGCTGGCCAGTTCCTGCCTCCTCCCCGTGTCTCTCCCTCTCCTCCCCGTGTCTCTCCCCGTGTCTCTCCCTCTCCTCCCGGTGTCTCTCCCCCTCCTCCCCGTGTCTCTTTCCTTCTCCCCGTGTCTCTCCCCTCCTCCCCGTGTCTCTCCCCCTCCTCCCTGTGTCTCTCCCCCTCCTCCCCGTGTCTCTCCCCCTCCTCCCCGTGTCTCTCCCCCTCCTCCCCGTGTCTCTCCCCGTGTCTTTCCCTCTCCTCCCCGTGTCTCTCCCCCTCCTCCCCGTGTCTCTTTCCTTTTCTCCGTGTCTCTCCCCTCCTCCCCGTCTCTCTCCCCCTCCTCCCCGTCTCTCTCCCCCTCCTCCCCGCGTCTCGCGTGCGACTCGCAGACGCGGGAGGCTCAGCTATCGATCTGGCTTGCCGAGCTTGTAATTGCCTTGACCACACAGCCCGCCTCCACGTGTTGGTCCATTGATTAAATGATCGACTCCGTTTATGTCTGCGGGGAGGGGGGGGGCGCAGTGATTATCCGAGTTTGATTCCCGCCCCACGGCCAAGATCGGTGGTGGTGAGCACACTTCACTCGCAATCCAGAGGTGGCAGGATTCGATCCGATTCGATCGGCCGGCGCGGCACTTGAAACGATGGTTTTGGGTGTTTGGTAAATCACGCGTGGGTGATGCACCACGCGTGCGTGATGTATGTTGAACTTTTTTCGTGCCGTACGGCGCCAACCGTGCTAATCGGAGGTTCGGATGAATCAGAGGTGCGGTGGGCCACGCGTGGTGATGGTGCAACCCTCCGTGGTGAGGTTGAATCCTTTCGTGGTGATGGTGCAACCCTCCGTGGTGATGGTACAATCCTCCGTGGTGATGGTACAACCCTCCGTGGTGATGTAGCTACCTACCACCTGTGCTTGTGGCTGAAGGAAAGCAATGTCAGCTCATCTGGGAGGTCACAAATAGGGGGGGGGGGGGGGGTGTGAGGCTGGAGCCTGGGAAAGGGCTCATAATTCAAACCGAATTGTAGAACGTAATAAAAACCACGGCAGCGTAGCCATACACACACACAGCACATGTATATGTATATACATGTGCTGTGTACGTGTATACACTATGTGGGGAGTGGTAGTTTAGCGGTTACAGGGTTACGCTACAAACCTGTGGACCCGACTTCGATTCGCGCTTTATACAAAGACAGATCCACCGTATAGCCAACACGGGCGGTTAGTGGCAAGTATTGATAGCAAGCACCCATGAAGATCATGGGTGCTTGCTGTGGGTGGCCAGCTCTCCGCCCGGCAGCCTTTGCCTCCCCGAGTAGCGATGTTCACACACCGCACCAGGTACTCATTTGAGGCTGAGTCCACCTAGGGGAGGCCCAGGACCGTTTCAGATAATCTTCACAGGGTGTTGACCGCGAGCGGGAATCGAACTCGGGTGTCACACATCCACACAACCATTTTACACACACACACACACACGTGCACACACCTGTGTGTGTGTGAATGCGAGAGTAAATTGGGTTTGCTGTGAAATGCATCTTCAAGTGTTTTCCCGGGCGGGCTGTGCATTGCGAAGCGGATTTCCTATAGCCTGCTGTTTTGCCAGGATTACTTATGTTCAATTTGATTTGCCTGTGTATATATATGTGTATGTGTGTTTCTGGGCCAAGTGAGGTCACTCGCATATAAACAAGAACCATCACACCCGTGTAGCCTTAACACACTGAAGGAGCAAGTGCTGTTATCGAACATCTTTAAGGGGCGGATACAGTACACGAGGCTAGGCTGTATCATATTTACACACCGTACCAGGTGCTCATTTGAGGCTGAACCGACCTAGGGGAGGCTCAGGACCGGTTCAGATAATCGACAATTGTGAGCGGGAATGGAACTCTGGCCCGCTAGTTTCATAGCGCAGCACGCTAACCACTGCACTACCGATCCCCATACACAAACACATAGACATTGTGTATGTGAACTAGGTATGAGGTTTTCATCATTTGGCTAGTATTCATATACTTAACTATTATTTGAGCAATGTGCTTTGGTCTGATTACATAAATGTTGTTAATCCACTCTTTGGCTGCAAATATCTTAATCAGTGACGGATTATCCCAATAGCACAAGTAGCTACTCACGCTACGGGCCCCGCACTTTCAAGAGCCCCGCGCTAAATGCTTTCAAGCTATCAATTCCGCTTCAGTGATTCTGCACTTGCTCTATTACTATAGTACTATACCGCCTTCAACTTTTATGAACGACCGGGTGTTTAAGGTTAGCGATTTGTCGTATTATCTGTATAGCAAATACAAAAAAAAACAATTACTTTACTATGCAAGTAAAAAAAAGATTGTGTTTTAAATATTTATATTTACGTATTTTTTTGTTATTTAGGGCCGCTTTATAACACATGCTAGAGGCACTCACACTAGCTTAATCCGGCACTGATCTTATTACTGGTAGGAACCACCTGGTTCCACCAGCCCACAGGGGATTATTGTGTCCGTCCGTCCGTCGTGAATCCAAAAATGGGAGGGGTGGGGCTGGGTGGAGAGGGGAGGATGGGGAGGGGGCTGGGTGGGGAGGGGCTGGGTGGAGAGGGTGGGGCTGGGAGGGGAGGGTGGGGAGGGGCTGGGTGGGGCTGGGAGGGTAGGGTGGGGAGGGGCTGGGTGGGGAGGGGCTGTGTGGGGAGGGTGTGGAGGGGCTGGGTGAGGTGGGTGGGGAGGGGCTGGGAGGGTGGGGCTGGGTGGGGAGGGGCTGGTCACCCCGTGGTGCCCTGATGAAACTCAACGTTTAACCTACTCACGCCGGCTTGTGCCCGCCCTCACAGTCGGCCATATTTGCGGAATACACCACGCCGCCGTTGACCCTGCAGGCCATTGACCGAGCAACCCAACGTTCCTACCAGCTCCCTCCGCAGGACAATGTGCTATATGTAGAGGACTGCAAAGCTTGGACAACTGTTGGTGAGTGCCGGCTCATCGCTGCCTCCACCGCTCGTATCTGGTTATTCTCAGCGACCGTGAGAGAGATGCATTTCGCATGCAAAGACGAGGCGAGATAGAATATAAACATTGTTGTTGTTGTTGTTGTTTTTGTTAAGTTGGAGGGTCGTGTGATGTCATCTCGTGTGAGCTTGACGATAACATGCAAACGCGATTAAAGGTGCAAGGCCAGGTACATGATCACGCTCTGTAATGGGATTAGTCTGCCCTCCTGGTGTGAGTTATTTGGCCTGTGTGTGTGTCGAAACGCGTTCGCTTGTGTCTCTGTGTGTGTGTTACTGTGTGTGTCACTGTGGGGAGTGGTGGCGCAGTGGTTATGGTGCTGCGCTACAAACCCGATTCCCGCTCACGGCCAACACCAGTGACAATTATCTCCACCGGTTTTGAGCCTCCCCTAGGTCGACTCGGCCTCAAATTCGTATCTAGTGCGGTATGGAAGCGTCGCCACTGGGGAGACAAAGGCGGCTGGGCGTGGTGCTGGCCACCCACCCTCTAGTGTGCAAGTTGCTACTCGCTAACAGGACTTGCCACTACAGTCCTTTAAGGCTTACGGGGGGGGGGTCTTTGTATGTCACTGTCAGTACGTGTGTGTGACGGAGGCCCCCCCCCCCCCAAAAAAAAAAACATTTGCATGAATTTGGTCAATAGAACACATATGCACTTTGGCGGGGTCTCGTGAGGTGGTGTTGGGGGTGAGACCAAGGTGGGCTGGAGCGATCGTCCCCCAAGCCCCCCCCCCATCCACCACTGCGGCCCCACCCCTCCCCTCTCCCCCCTCTACCCCCCCCTCCCCTCTCCACCCTCCCCTTGGGTGACCCTGCCCCTGTAAATGAATGCCGCCACCACTTCCCCCCCCCCCTCCAATTGTTGGACGCGAATGAATGGCAGCAAAACGGGACGCGTGGGTTCGCGCAATGAATGTGATGTGTCCGTACTCTTTGGTTCTTTCGGTAAAGTGACATAGGTCGAAAAAAGAATAATAGATCACGACGTTTCGATCGTAGTTGTCTCACCTGATGACGATTGCTCGTGTTGCGATCGAAACGTCGTGATCCATTATTTGTTTTCTACCTACGTGACTTTACCGAAAGAACCAAAGAGTATGGATCCCTGCAGTCACGGAAGCTTCAAATCAAGATTGATGTATCCATAATAGAGGTATTTTGGGTTGGATCGATTAACTATGTAAATGTGTCGTTAAAACCCGCCACCACCCGACACAGTCAACAAGGAAGAGTTGTCACGTAAAGCGTTGGCCGTGCCGGACGGTGGCGGGTTTTAACGACTCATTTAAATATTTACGCGATTCAACCCAAAGACCTCTATCATGGATGATACTGGTCGCGAAAGCCTCCTGCGTGTTAAACTGAATATGATTTAGGTGTGCAAACAAAGGGAGACAATTGCCATACTTCAGCAATTGGGGGAAAGCGGGGATATAAAGGGCAAGGAGGGGCGGATGGGTTTCAATTATGACGAAGCTGTGCGACGCGGTTGTCTCGTAGCCGTCAACTTAACATCGAAACGCGAACCGGGATGAAAAACCACGCGTACGCGTGGATGCCTCGCTCTTCCCACACGAGAGTGGGGTTTTAACGCGCGAGGTAGAATTACACTTTCTCTCTCTCTCGCGCGGCCGTGTGGGTTCCGTTTGTAAATTGTTGGCGTGCTTAGCTCAGTCGCCCGAAGGCCTCGGAGGGGAGGGGCAGCAGCAGCAGCGGAGTTGAACAGATAGATGTGAGCGGTTGGAGCCCATTTAACGCTCATTCTCATGGACGCGCGCGCCTGCTGCTGTCAGAGTGAAGGAATTTTATGTGCGTTAAGATCCCGGGGACCACAAGGGCCGCGATGAATCTTGTGTCCCGGCGGGGAGTAGGGATTGGATGGGGAGTGGAGGGGTGGGGTGGTTAACACAGTGGTGGTGGTGGTGGTAGTGGTGATGATGACATCAATCCACGCAATCAAAATCATATTTGGAAAGGGCCGGGTGGCTCACGTGCGTCAGAGACGCTCAGTCAGACGCTGCTGGGAATCTGGGTTCGAGCCCGAGGTCTGGGCGTCTCTGTCTCTCACACGTACGAGGCTCGATCACGGGAACTGTTGGAGACACGGTTCGAGCCCTGGGTTGACGAGCGAATTGCAACTCATCTCAAACACTTTGAAAGGGCACCCCACACAGTGGCAGTTGTCACTGTGCGCGACACAAACCCCCTACCCCCCCCCCCCCCCCCGGACCTGCAAGCCGGAATGAGTCTGCCGGGCTTGATGTGGCCACTTGAGGTCAATTAGCCGCGTAATTATTCTGATTTGACAAATTTGGGAGACAGAGAGAATGACAATGGGACCGCCACGATGGCCCGGCACACGATGGCCTAGTTGTGTCGAATGACGTTCGGATATCGTTAGCGTCCACGGTGAACCGGACGGTGCTGGGTTGTGATTTATTAATACACCTCTCGCGTTAATAACCAGGGCGGCCGGCCGGATGCGTACTGCGCACCTCGGCAGAGAGCGGCGAATGTTTTCAACCCCCCCCCGCCTCCCGGTCCCGCGTCTGTGCGCTCCAATCTGCCCCCCCCCCCTCCCGCCGCACGCCCCCGCGTACGCCGGGCTGGGTTCGGTGCCAGGGACACCAAAGTGGCACGCGGAGGCGATTGTAATCGCCACGATGTGACAGCCACAATTTCGTTCCCGGTCGCCCATTTCAGCCTCCTCCTCCTCCACATTGCCTTGCGTGGGTGAGAGCGAGCGAGCGTGAGGGGAGGGTTGGGGAGGGGGAGGGGAAGAACAGGTCTTTCCGTCAGACCTGTTCTTCACCTGAGGACGGCTGCTTGCGTTGTGGCCGAAACGTCGTGATAATTTGTATTGTTTTTAATTATTATTGTATTATTTCCCTTCTACGTGACTTTACCGAAACAACCAAGAATATGAATCCCTGCAGTCACGAAAGCTTTAAATCGAAATTAAAGTCGATTGATCTCTGTGCGAGTTCATGGTTCTCTATGGGTCTCCATGTAGCCTTTGCGGATCCCTTTACGAGTTCACGGATCTCTCTGTGGGTCTCCACGTGAAGCGTACGGGGTCTCTCCGCAAGTCTACGCTCTCTCGACGGACAGTCGGGTCATCGCGGCTTGGTGCAGAGGCCTTCACCTAGCAGTGGAAGAATGCGTTGGGAAAGAGGAGGAGGAACTTCCTTGCCGTGCGTTTTCGCTGCTGCTGCTGCTGCTGTTGCTGCTGCCTCTGCGGCTCCTGCGCTGTAATTACACCCAAGCAGCTGATGCGTGGGTTCCCTCTTGGCACTGGGGGCTGGGAGAGGGGCAAGAGGGGGGGGGGCTGTGGGGCTGGGGGTGGGGGGGGGGCTGTTGGAGGGGGAGCTGGGGGAGGGGGGAAAGAGGGAGGGGGGAGGGAGGAAAGGGGGAGGGCGTGGGGGGGGGGGTCACCTCGCATGTGTAGTAGTCCCCGAATTAAACAGATGGGAACAAGAGATCATGCTCAGGCTTCTGGCGAGACGAGAGTTGAGCAACTCGATCGCTTCTTATTTGGTCACGTCTCTATCTCTCTCTCTGCAACCGGTTTGCGAGCAACCACGCAACCGGTTGCTCACGTCGGGTCCACGCCAGAGCGATTGCAATCGGTCCCGCAACTGCTTTGTCCACATCTGAGCGAGTAGTTGCGCGAAATGCAAATTGTTCAAAGACGGGTTCGGAATTGGAACAGCCAATCAGAGTTGCGCAAATATGCAAGCACGTGGCGACGAATCGCGTCGCTACAAATCGCTGAGCATATCGACTCTTGAGAGTCGAGATCTGTGTGTGTGTGTCCGTGTCTCTCTCTACTGTGAGAAACTCAGTTGCACAACTTTCTGCAACCGGTTGCGGGAGACGTCCACACGTAACCAATAAAAGTCGCATGCAACCCAGTTGCGCAACTGTTTGCTCAGTATGTGGACTACACAGTGCACATACTGAGGAATTGGAAGTTGCCCCCCCCTCCCACCCCCCCTTACAATTTTTTAATTACTCTTATAGTGCATTGTCTTTAAGCTTTACGCGTTTTGGCGTCCTGTGGTCGAACACCGTTTGAGACGAGGCTCAAAAGAAAGCTGTCTCTGGTGTAGACCAATCAGTTTCAAGGACAATGCATATATAATTATCAGTGTTTTTGTTTGCATTATGACCACAAGTCTTGTGGTTAACGCAGACATGATTCCTCGTAAAAAGGTTTCAGTTTTGTTGCCAGAAAAAAGGGAAAAACCTCTCCTCATAATTTCAAAATTCTTCGTGAGACGACGCCGACGAGAGATGTAGCGTGAAGAGAGAGAGAGAGAAACGTCGACGACAGAATGATTGGGATGAGATGACAGACCAGGGGATGCGACTGAAAGAGGTCTCTGCTGTGTAAGTCTCAGGTCATCCGCATTGATTGGACAGATGGGGGTTAGTCCACGCTCTGCCGTGTGCCGGTGTCTCCTCCTGGCGAGCCAGGGTATGGGTCCTCCTCCACGCTCACGGGAAGGGATTTTCACAACGTGTTTGCGGTCCAATATGAACCCCCACTGCCTCCACAGCGCTGGGTTACAGGCAGCCACGTCCATAGCCACCACTGCCACATTGCTGCTGCTGATGATGATGGTGCTGATGATGGTGCTGATGATGATGCTGGTCCTGCTGATGAGGCTGCTACTGATACAGTTGATGATGCTGATGATGATGGTGCTGCTGTTGAGGATGAGGCTGATACAGTTGATGATGACGAGGCTGCTGATGATGATGATGATGCTGCTGCTGATGAGGATGATGCTGCCGCTGATGAGGATGCTGATGCTGCCGCTGATATAGTTGATGATGAGGATGCTGATGATGATGCTGCTGCTGATGAAGATGCTGCTGATACAGTTAATGATTATGAGGTTGCTGCTGCTGATGATGAGACTGATAATGATGATGAGGCTGCTGCTGATGATATGAGGCTGCTGATGAGGATGATGCTGCTGATGCTGCTACTACTGCTGATGGAGATGCTGTTGTTGCCGCTGATGCTACAATTGCTGCTGCTGCTGTTTCGCTATCTCACGAGAGCGAAGCTTCGTGCGTCAATGCCACGGTCAATTTTTTTAGTTTTTTTCTTTCATCCCAGCCAGGGATTTTATATTTTTTTATTTCTATTCCCACAGTCCAAATTCGTCCGTAGAGAGGCCACGATGTTTCCCATCGTGAGTCACGCAAGGCTAATGGCGCTGCACCGCTAAGCACCAGGGACAGCGATTCCATAAGAGCCACGCTTTTAACATTATTTTCCAAAAGAATGAATCATTTGGCCGCTAATGTAAACGTCGCCTATTTTAGATCTGATGATTAGACGGCCTGCGTTTTTTAAAATGTTTTTGCAATTAGGAACGAGATTGTATTACATTATTTGTTTTTCCAATTCCCCCCCCCCCGAAATTTGCTGGATAATTTCACCCCGTTAAGCCCAGGGAGAGAGAGAGGCTGAGCCGCAGAGTGGAATTCTGCTTGGACGAGCGTATGCACAACTCTCAACGCATTCGCCAATAAATCCGTGGTCTTAAAAGAAAAAAAATATATATTATAGGCGACGTTGCAGGCAATGGGCCTTCTTCATGGCACATGGAGAGCATTCTGCCACACGGTTGCCGTGTGACGTTGATTAATGACCAATACGTTAATCTCAAATTCGCAACAACAAAAGCTAATTAAGAAAACCGAACCAAGATCCGAAGACAATCAGCGAAATGTATTTTTTACGTAAACACAACGCATTCATCAATAACACACTGCGTGTGACCTTTCAATTCAATCACGTAAGACAGGCGACGTTTTGCACAATGGACCATTTTCATAGCACGGAGGGGGTCACGGTGTCCAGTTAGGGTTGCTGAGGGTGTACTCACTCCCTTTATCGACCAGGGAGGGAATGGAGGATGATTGGCTGAGTCAACCTTACCGACAACCAGGATTTGAACTCGCAGCCACAACCACCACCACGACTAATGATAATAATAATTCAAAATTATAATGTGAATTCCATCCTAGGATCTCAATGCGTGATCTGCCGGATCATAGACTCACTGTGCTGAACCCATTTATCCTGCTGGGTGGTCAGAGGGAGTGAAAGGTGGGGGAGGGGGATTTGAATAAACCTGCCCCATTGTTTCATCTAACCGCGTCCGGGAGATGGAACGGAAACCGGCGATTGATCCGATCGCGGCAATGAGAAATAACGAGGCTTGGGGGGCAGGTCAAGGCTCGGAATCATGACTGTGTCGGATACTCGTGGCTGGTGTTGGCCAAAACATTGGCGTTGATTTGCGAATGTATTCTCGAAGTGTTGGTGGTGGTGGTCGGGGGTGGAGTCATCGCTGCGGTGGGACTTGCACAGACACAGAGAGAGAGAGGTCTGAGAGGATGAGTCCCAGCTGTTGTACAAATGTCTCGGGAAATTTGAGAGCAGCAGCGTGATGTCATGGTCTCTGTTTAAAATAAATGCATTTTAAAATGTTAACTGTTTTAACATCGCTCTCCGATGGGTTTTTGGGGGGGGGGGGGGTGGTAGAGGGAACAAGCGGCGAATGCGTTGAAGACGCACACATTAAAAAAAATAAAATCAAAATAAAACACAGGGATGTCCCAGGGTTGTCTCCAGATTTGATGTTTTCCTCCGTGCAGACTGTCGGTCGTAACCGATGTCCCCCAGCAGGGAAGGCAATTGATCAGCTCGAGCAGTTGCCCCACCACGCTCGCGATAAAGAGACCAACTCATGCCCATCTCTCTCTCTCTCTCCCTGTCTCAAAAAAAAAGATTAATGAAACGCTGTGGTTTTTTTTTTATTGCTCACCTCCACCAAGGTTCGCAATTCAACCGGGCAGATGTACGACACGCTTGCCAAACGAGATGTTCCATCTCAAGGGATTTGCTTCCCCCTCTCTCTCCCCCCCCCGCTCCTCCAGTTCAGGGAGATGAGAAAGAGAGGGTAGCAAAGGAATAAATACGCAGAGCAACGTTGCCGCTGTTCCAATTACCCGGCGTGTCTGCGCATTGACGCCGGCAAGTCGGATGGAAATCTTTTGGATGCGCGAATTCTGCGTTTAAGGGATGTCGCCGGGGAAAAAAAAGAGCGGTGACGGTGGAGCCGGGATGACTGAGCGAGCGATGTACCGTCAGCGCAAGGCGGTGTCATCATCAACATCATCATCGGCTTCTTGGTTTTTTCGGTAAAGTCACGTAGAAGGGAAGTAAGCAGCCGTCTTCAGGTAAAGAATGTTACCTGAAGACGGCTGCTTGCGTTGTGGCCGAAACGTCGTGAGAATTGTTTTATTATGTTTTATTTTTATTATTTTAACATTCTTTACCTGAAGACGGCTGCTTGCGTTGTGGCCGAAACGTCGTGAGAATTGTTTTATTATGTTTTATTTTTATTATTTTATTACTTCCCTTCTACGTGACTTTACCGAAAGAACCAAGAAGATGAATCCCTGCAGTCACGAAAGCTTTAAATCGAAAAATCATCATCAGCATCGGCATCATCGACATCAGCATCATCATCGGCATCATCATCATCAATAAATGCGTGGGTATGATTGATACAACCACGTACTCTCCTACCTCTCCCCTCTCATCTCACTCCACTCCCCAACCTCTACTCTCTCGTGTCACTCAACTCTCCTCAGCAGCAGCTATCTCCTTCCGCTCACCTGACTCCACTTCCATTCCAAACACTCCCCACCTCTCCCCTCTCATTTCTCACTGCACTCCCCTCCACGCACTCTCCTACCTCTCACCTCACTCTACTCCCTTCCAAACACTCCCCTACCCCTCTGCCCTATCATCTCACTCTACTCCCCTCCACACACACTCCAACCTCTCCCCTCTCATCTCACTACTCCCCTCCACACATTCCCCTACCCCTCTGCCCTCTCATCTCACTCTACTCCCCTCCACACACACTCCAACCTCTCCTAACTCATCTCACTCCACTGCCCTCCACGCACTCTCTTACCTACCCCGTCTCATCTCGCTCTACTCCCTTCCACGCGTTCTCTTACCGGTCCTCTCTCACATCACTTCCTTCCGCTCCAGACACTCTCATACCTCTCATCTCACCCTAACCCTACTCCCCTCCACGCACTCCGCCTAGATCCTGCAGCGGCTTGGGGAGGCCTTCATCCAGTAGTGGATTGACCATGGCTGGTGGTGGTGATGTTGTAGTCACTTGCTGATCGCGACCCTACTGGACGTGTGTGAACAGTGACTTTGCGGGTCAACCGTTTAAATAAAGATTTTACCTCTTCTTCTAAAGATAAACAAGCCGATAAACAACTCCGCATTGAATTTCGATTTAAAGCTTTCGTGACTGCAGGGATTCATCTTCCTGGTTCTTTCGGTAAAGTCACGTAGAATGGATAATGTTTTATTTTGATTATTTGATTATTAAATAAAACATAAATTAATTATGTTTTGTTTTTATTATTTTATTATTTCCATTCTACGTGACTTTACCGAAAGAACCAGGAAGATGAACTCCGCATTGTCTCTTGCGTACGTGCGTTGCGTTGCGTAACCCCTTCGTGGCTGAGTGCGTGAACAGTGTCCACCCCAATTTCTTTTCCCATTCGTCTGCAACATCAGACTCACCTACTGGGGGGTGGGTGTGTGTGGGCGGGTGTGTCTGGTCTTTTCATCGGTTGCGTAACGCTGTGTGGAAGCTACCTGGTCTGTCGCTCCGCACGAAACTTCAGGTCTTCTTGGCCACAGTCATTCCCTCCCTTCTCTACGCTTGCGAAACTGGACCCCCCTAATGGAGCATCTTCGCCGGTTGGAAATATTTAGGCTGGCCTGCCTACGATCCATCCTGGGTTTAACCAGGCTGGATTGTGTGAGGAGCTCACAAATCCTTGAAAGATCTGGGCAAAGTCCCATCGGTGAGCAAGGCTGCGTTGGCTGGGTCATGTAGCCCGCATGCCCAGCCACCGCATGCCTAAACAGCTTTTGTTCGGCCGGATCGAGGCGGCTAATCGGGCGCGGCACGGGCTAGAGAAGAGATGGAGTGATGTGGTACAGGAGGACGTGGAGCTGAGTGGACTTGCCGATGACTGGTACCAGCTGTGTCAAGATCGGCCTGTTTGGAGGAGGCTCATGAAGGACGCCCCTGGGCAGTTGGAGGCAGTCGCCCTCCAGCAACAACGGAGGGCGGAGGAGCAACGCTCACAACAACGAGCGGAGCGCCGGGTGGCTAAAGCACAGCAAGTTGGTACAGTAGGGGGCACAGGTGGTGCATCAGCCAGTCATCTCGGTCATCTCGGTCAGTCGACCCGTGGCACCTGGGTCTGCCCCGTGACCTCCTGCCAGCGGGCGTTCGACACTTCACGTGGCCTCAAGGTGCACATGGCCTGGCACAAGCGTCGTGGTGACGTCACCGCCACTTAGTGGCGAATGGCGGTTGTTGTTGTTGTTGTGTGGATGTGGGTGGGTGTGTGGGTGTGTAACCGACTCCTATCGGATTGTTCTGGCCAAGCGGGCACGAGGGGGCTTCATGCGCAGAGAGACGCATCTCTCGGTATTAGTTTCAAGGAAGTGAAGCCGAGTCTCATGCTACCTACGTGGACCCACTTTTTGTCGTTGTTGCCAGTATCAATATGACACCGAGCTTATGAATCGCTTTGCTAGTTTTCAGTGTCTCTGTGCTCGTTCGCCTGTTGGCGTTCTCTGGTCTCACGACCCAGTGAGACAAGGCCATCAAGGAGGCTATCTCTGGTGGAGGCCGATCAGTTTCAAGGACAATAGAAACACAACATTAGCAAAGCATGTGTGTGTGCGAGCATGTGTTACCACACGCATGTGAGGTTCATGCAAGGTTGGTGCTTTGTGATGCGTGAACATCTTAACACCTTTAACACCCTCCAGTATTCTTTCAGGAGAAGTTAAAGAAACCTTTTTTTTAAAGCGACCTGGCCATAAATGATAGCTCAACAAAGTGGCTTATCGCGTGGAACATTACGGCCACCAAATGCTCTTAAACGTGTGACGTTGATTCTAAATGTCGATGGAAAACCCCGCAAGACTCTGAGAAAAATCCACGCGACCACTGGGAGAGAGACATGCAAACATACAAATATACAGCAGCAGGCGTCGGAGTCGGGGTTGAACCCAATACCTCCTGCATATCAGGCGAGGTAGTTAACATCTCACCACGTGGCTTCGTGGCGGTCACGGCCAATACGCTGAGTCGGCACCGCTGAGATCCCGCCATCGATTCCAGGGTCATCGTTGGAGGTCACACACACAAACAACAACAACTCCAATAAAATTTTGATTTAAAGCTTTCGTGACTGCTGGGATTCATATTCTTGGTTCTTTCGGTAAAGTCACGTAGAAGGGAAATAATAAAATCCACAGAAAGAAAATGTGAAATTTCAAATTTTCTTGCTGTGGATTTCACACCTGATGATGATTGCTTGTGTTGCAGTCGAAACGTCGTGAGAATTTTTATTGTTTAATATTTATATTATTTTATTATTTCCCTTCTACGTGACTTTACCAAAAGAACCAAGAAAATGAACTCCAATTAACATTATATTTCACCTTTCCCTTTAATTTGAATACATTTTCAGCTCTGCGAATTAGAAAATAATATTTTTAAAAAACTGCGTGTGGGAGGTCGCTCTTTCCCCTCTGCTGCTCTCACTGTCGTGAACTCTCTTCACCCAGCCACCCATGCAATAGACTCCGTGCCCAAGTACAAGTCGAAGATCTTCGTCTCTTTCCTCCTCTGCGATGACTGTCTCCCCCCCCCCCATCATCCCAGCTTCCGCCACGCAGTGTGGAGCAGGCCTCATGCTCCCCATCACGCACGCATCACCGTTGATCATCCAGCACGCAATGAGTCACTCGCCCCCCTCGCTCCCCTGCGCCGTCAGTCGCCGTTAAACTACAAATCAACAATCATCAACCTCGTCATAATCCTCGTTGTGGTCTTCATCCTCGTCATCGTTGTCTTCAACCTCCTCATTCTCTTCATCATCATCCTCTTTACCCTCATTAGAGTTCTCGTTTTCATCATCGTTATCATCATCATCATCCTCGTCTTCATCGTGGTCTACATCATCATCATCATCGTCATTGTCATCACAATCATATTTCGATTTAAAGCTTTCGTGACTGCAGGGATTCATCTTCTTGGTTCTTTCGGTAAAGTCACGTAGAAGGGAAATAATAAAATAATACAAATAAAACATAATGAAATAATTATTATGTTTTAATAAAATAATTACTATGTTTTATTTTTATTATTTTATTATTTCCCTTCTACGTGACTTTACCGAAAGAACCAAGAAGATCACAATCATAATCACGATCCTCTCCGCGATCATTGTCACTGTCGTCATATAATAGTTGTCATGGTTACATTCATATTCTGCTTACTTGGTGTTCATAATCATCATCATCACTGCTGTCACTTCATCAGCATCATTTCATTGTAATAATTATTTAACCGTCATAAGCATTATTATCAATGTCACCATCATCATCACCATCATCATAGTTGAACACGAAGGATTTTGCAGCCAATATTCTGATTCATAATAATGATGATGATGGCGGTGATGATGGCATTCGTGACAGAGTGAATATAATTATTGTTTATTTATCATCGCAATGATGCTGATGATTCTGATACTGATTACGTGACAGCATTGATGATGGTCTATAAAACCAGTGATTAAGAAATACAAACAACCAATTACTATATGATGATAATGACACTGGAAATAATCACGTTGACGACCGTCAATATTATTATGATGATGATAATCATCGCCATCATCATCATCCGTTTCACCACCATCGTCATCAATACCAGTGCCGTTGTGTTCATAATGAGTCCGCGTGTGTGGAGTGTTGAAACGTCCCAACCCTCTCCAACTAAAAATAAAATGCCCTTAATTAGGCTGAGTTGCAGTCACACACGCAACTCAGCAGTGCACTGCGCCAGACCGCCTTTGTCTCTCCCAATTGATCATGCCCTATAAAGACAAAGCTCCCCCGTATAGCCTTAATGTACTTTTGGGGAAAGTGCTGTTGGCGAGCACCTATACAGGGCCGCCCCAGCACACGAAGGGGTGGGTGGCCAACACCACACCCGGCCGCCTTTGTCTCCCCAGTGGCGATGTTTTTACACACCGAACCATTTGAGGCCGAGTCGACCTAGGGTAGGCCCAGGACCGGTTCGAATAATCGTCACCGGTGTTGGCCGTGAGCGGGAATCGAACTCGGGTCGCGCAGGTTCGTAGCGCATCGCAGCGCGCTAACCGTTGCGCCACCGCTCCCCACGCACGCCAACACGGAGATACCCACAGGGTAGGCAACGTGTGTTTGTGGTACCATGTTGGGGAGTAGTGCACGAGCATTGATGTTACCCTTCCCGTGAGCACCGCTCTAAACGGAGCAATCACTCAAACCCAGCACTGTCTGTGCGTGATCTCTCCTAACTTGCTCTTGACTGCCGTTAAATCAAATAATTTTTTGCGTGATGACCCATTAACCCCCCCCCGTCACAGACCCACACCCCTCCACACACACCCACAACCCCTTCCCACAACCCCCCCACAATCCCCCAACCCCCCCCACAACTCCCCTCCACAACTCCCCCCACAACCCCCCCCACAACCCGGCTCACCACGACTCCCCCACCCCCGCCAATTCTGCCAATTCTTCTGGCAGAGTCGCACTCGAAATCTAACCAAACTTTGTGACGTTTTGAGCGGTGGTGGGTGGTGGGTGGTGGTGGGGTGGTGCTGATGGTGGGGTGGCGGAGCGGGGGCTTTCACCCTTCTGTGTGAGGTCAGTACATTTTGAGTGGCGCGCGCCGAAACTGCTGATGATGATGATGACGACGACGATTAATTTGCCAGAGTGGTCTCCTCCTCACGCGTCTGCTGCCTGTGTCTCTGTCTCTTTCTCTCCTCGTCTCGCCTCTCGTATGATGTCCGCCTCTGGGCTTTATTGGACTTGTTTTATGGCCCGCTCACCGTTAGCAAGCGGGGGGGGGGGGGAAGCAATGTCGCATAAACTCGATTTGCTGGCCACAAGCCCAAAGGCCCAAACGTCAAACTGGAGATGATGATGATGATGAGAATAATAATGAGGGTAGTCGCAGCGGTGACACTCGTGCCTCGCAGCAAGGTTGCCTGGGTTCGATTCCCGACTAGGGCGCCTTTCTCTCTGTGTGTGCCCCCTCCACCCCCTGTTCTACAGGGTGTGGGGAGCGGTGGCGCAGTGGTTAGCACGCTGCGCTATGAGCCTGGCAACTCGAGTACACGAAAACCCCCTAGTGACGAGTATCTAAATCGGTCCTGACCTCCCCTAGGTCGACACAGCCTCAATTCAGTACCTAGTGCGATATGCGAAAACATTTCCAGTAGGGGAGACAAAGGCGGTCGGGCGTGGTGCTGGTCACTCACCCCCTCGTGTGCCCTGCCGGCCTTCATAGGTGCTACTCGCTAACAGCGCTTGGCCCTACAGTTTTTTTTACTTCTACAGGGTACTATTGTCTTTGTGCTACAGAATGTGAGTGCGTCAGTGTGTGTGCTCTCCCCCTGTTCTGCATGGGATTTCTCCCGGGTTCTTGTGTTGGCCACGATAATCCCAATGCTGAAAATGTACCGGAAAATCACTCAATCGAGATCACATACACAGTAGCAGCAGCAGCATTGACCCCTTTTGCAAAAAAATCTTGGCAGGAACCCTCCTGAAAATGAGTCTTGAGTCTCGGTGAGGCTTTCCTGAGTAAACAATTTTGAATCTGTAAGATGAACATTTTTGATTAATTATCTAGAACAATGGGTTTTAACCTTCGTTGTAGCCTTGCACCCCTTTATTTCTCAATCGTTAAACAATGTACAATGTTCATAAATGCACACATCGAGGGTTTGATGAAACAAAGTAGTTGTTACTTAAGTGCCCGTGCTTAATTTGCGTTTCGAGGATTTACCTTCTAAAAAAAATCTTACCACGTCTCGCACCCCCAGAAAGGGCATCTCGCAACCCCAGGGGGGGGGGTGCTTGCATACCAGGTTAAGAAGACGAACCGCTGGTGTAGAGAGAGAGAGAGTATATAATGATCCAGATAGAGAATAATTTGGAGAGGCACGGTCGAGAATAATTCAGATAGAGTAAATAATGATTCAGTGAGTGCAAAATTATTCAGAGAGAGAGAGAGAGGGGGGGGGGGAACAGAATGATTCGGAGGGAGAGAGAGAGAGAGAACAATGATTCAGAGAGAGAGAGAGAGAGTGGACTGATTCAGAGAGAAGGGGGGACGGGACAGAATGATTCAGAGAGAAAGAGAACACAATGATTCAGAGAGGGGGAACAGATTGATCCGGAAAGAGCGAACAAATGGGAGGCGCGGGAAACAACAGACCAGCTGGGAGTGCAGGTAGACCTCTGGCGCCAGCAATTGCACAGGCTCAGAGTCATTCACTTAATGATCGTCATGATAAGGATAGCGATATGAATATTCAAATAAACGTCTAATCATTGCGTCATCATCGTATTCGTGGTTACGTTGTAACCTGTTTGTCATCGTCATCCGATGTATCATTCAATCGAATTAACCATGATTACCATCCTCATCCAATCCTACTCAACAGCAGCAAATGAGCAGCATTATTCGCTATGAAGTGTATACGAAACTATGTTTTATTTCTCATCTTATCTTGATGAGATTTATTCTGGTAGGAACCACCTGGTTCCACCAGCCCACAGGGGATTATTGTGTCCGTCCGTCCGTCGTAGATCCAAAAATGGGAGGGGTGGGGCTGGGTGGAGAGGGGAGGGTGGGGAGGGTGGGGAGGGGCTGGGTGGGGAGGGTGGAGAGGGGCTGGGTGGGGGGTGTGAGGGGTGGGGCTGGGTGGGGAGGGGCTGGTCACCCCGTGGTGCCCTTATGAAACTCAACGTTTAACCTACTCACGCCGGCTTGTGCCCGCCCTCACAGTCGGGCATATTTGCGGAATACACCACGCCGCCGTTGACCCTGGCCATGGACCGAGCAACCCAATGTTCCTACCAGCTTCCTCCGCAGGAATGTGTTATTGCGTTCTTACCAAGGCCTTTATCAAGGCGCTGTACAACGATTATAAAATTGTACAAAGCATGGCAATAATTTGAAATGAAGAATTGGGTTATTGTAGGGATTGGTGAGGAGGGGGTTGGGATAGGCCTGCTCGTAGTTGGGGGGGCTACAGAAAACCGAGGGGCTGAGAGGTAATCGGTCAACATTGCATTGGGAAGACAAAGGGGGCCATGGGTGGTGCTGACCACCCACCTCCTCGTGCGCTGGGCCGGCCCTTCATAGGTGCTCGCTTTACAGCACTTGCCCCAAAAGTACATTCAGCCTATACGGGGGGTCTTTGTATTTGTAGGGCATGCTAAATTGGGAGAGACGAAGGCGGTCTGGCGCAGTGCTCTGCTGAGCTCTTGTCGCTGTTTTTTTCAAAAGCGACCTGGCCACAAATGATAGCTTAACGAAGTGGCTCATCACGTGGGAATGTATAGCAGCCAAATACTCTGATCGCATGATTTTAGATGCGGAGGGGAAAAACCGGAGCACCCGAAAAAAAAATCCACGCGACCATGGAGAAAACATTCAGACTCCAAATATACAGCGGCAGGCATCGTGAATCGGGATCGAACCCACGGCCACCTGCATACCGGGCGATGTGGTTAACATCTCGCCACTGCGGCATCATCAGCGGTGAAATAGCAGCAGCGGTGAAATAACACCAGCAGTAATTATAGCAGCAGAAGCATCAACACAGCAGCATCAACACAGCAGCATCATTATCATCCGCAAATTGCAGCAGTAGCAACAGCCTAGAGTGGGGGTGAGGGTGTGGGCGAGGAGGGGGGGAGAAGTGGGGGGGGGGGAGGGGTGGATAAGCACCAGGCACCACCACACACACGGGCCTCACCTCCTGCCGCCGCCGCTGCTGCTGCTGCCACACACACACAGAGAGAGCTGTGGATCTCTCCGCTGTCGACTGCCCCACGGAGAGCCGTGAGCGCCGTGCGGGCCGTGGTGATTTGTATTTCCCCGCTGTTGTCGCCTTCGGCGTTGCGATATCTCATCAGTGCGGCTAAGCCGACCCGAGCTGCCTGTTGTCCGGCCGGGTCCAGCCACTCTGCGAGGGCGCGTGAGTGGTCCGGCCAGCAAGGCCCCCTACTATACCTCCCCCCCTCCCCCTCAAGGTATTAGCGTAGTGCTGCTCATAGGCAAACGTGATTATTTAATCTTAATTTTGGAGCTTTCGTGACTGCAGGAATTATTCTTTGGTTCTTTCGGTTAAGTCACGTCTAAAGATAAAATAATAAATTAAATAATAGCTTATTATGACGTTTTTTAGTTAGATTTTTGTTGCTATTTCTTTTATGCCTGATGATGATTGCTTGTGTCGCAATCGAAACGTCGTAATATGCTATTATTTAATTTATTATTTTATCTTTAGACGTGACTTAACCGAAAGAACCAAAGAATAAAACGTGATTATTATTTTTATATTGTTTTAACCTCCGCAGATCAAATAAGCAACGAGAGAGCATGTGCTCCATCGTCCGTTATCCTGCACCGGCATAGCCAGTGGTGGCATTTCCACATTCATATGGCGGGGGCGAGTCCATCCACATTGACAGCCTGCTGTTGAATATTGCCGCGGTCAACCAAAGGGCCATTGCCCGAAACGTCGCGTATTATACATTTTTATTTTAAGATCACACACGTTATTGGCGAATGTGAAGTTTCGTGTTTGTTAATTGTGCTTGTGCACCACTGGCAACGTAGCAGCAGCAGCAGCAGCAGCATCACCGCAAGATAATTTCCTAACATTCGCATCGAGATGGATTTCGAAGTGGATCAGAGGCAGCTCTGTGATGCCCGCTCACGCGGGGGTCTTCCTCTTCGAACGCGAAGGGTTGCGTCCGCGCTTGCGTGGTTTCCGAAGAAATCCTCTCGTCTCGTGGCGTGATGCTGACGTCAGGGAGGTTGAGATCACAGAAGTTGATGCCGCATTTTAGGCCGAGTCGACCGAGGGGAGGACCAGGACCGGTTCAGATAATCGTAACCGGTGATGGCCGTGAGCGGGAATTGAACTCGGGTACCGGTTTTGTTACGCAGCGTGCCAAGCGCTGCACTACCGCTCCCCTAACAGACATACAAAGACAAAGATACCCCGTTTAGCTTTAACATACTGTTGGGGCAAGTGCTTTTAGCGAGCACCTATGAAGGCGAGAACGTACGCAGACATACACAGGCAAAGATCTCCCGTATAGCCTGTAATATACTATACGGCAAGTGCTATTAGCGAGAACCTCTAAATGCCAGCACGGCACACGAGGGGGTGGGTAGCCAGCACCATGCCCGACCGCCTTTGTCTCCCCAGCGGAGATGTTTACACACCGCACACTTGCTGACACACTCAATCGCACACTCACACATACATACATACACTCTGGCATACGGGAACAAAATTTATTTCGAATAATTAGCATCGAGTCGCACATTAATTCATCACGCACCTTCATCGCAATGAGAGCCGTTCACCAATCGGAAATCAGTCGCTAACGATGCCTGCGGATTTACGTCCAACCGGTGATTGCCCAACAGGCAACACCACTCCTCGTGGTTCCTGTTAGTCGAACCGCCCGACCGCCGGCACACAGCCACGTTCATGGTGCGCGAGAAAACTGCAAAAAAATTACAGCAACGGACTTTTTTTAGTTTTTTGGGAACACATCGGCTTTACACCCTGACATGTCGTGAGTTGTTCCAATATATTTTTGTACTATTAAATTGTATCAAGAATATGAACGTTGTGTATATGCGTACGCCGCGGCTGCTAATGTATGTTAACTTTTCAAGATGTCGCAACCTCAAAAATGCCATCTTACCATTTATTCAAGAGTTTACAAGGATACTTGTTTTTTTGTTTGACGGTTAACATTGACACCCTAATAATCAGTATCGTGTCTAGAGCAATGGTTCTTCACCTTCAATGCAGCCTTGCCCCCCTTTGGTTCTCAATCGTAAAACAAATATATATATCGTGATAATAAATACGTAGAGGGTTTGATGAAACTAAGTGGTTGTACTTGCGTGCCCGTGCTTAATGTGTGCTTTCCATGATTACCTTCTAAAAAAAACCGGTCACGTCTCGCATCTCCAGGGGCATGCTTGAATCCCAGGTGAAGAACCACTGGTCTAGAGAAAGGAATATTTGGGTTTGATCCCAGTTTTAATCCATCGTGAATGATTTAGCTGAACTTAAGTACATGTATATTTGAAAAATGTGGGGCGTAATTCAGGAGACTTTTCTCTAAATTTCGATGCAAATGACACACTTTTGCAAAACTGCGACAAATGAAATTGCATAATATAGCTCGCTATTTTATCGACACAATGCAACGTGTTTGATGGTTACAGGTTAATTACTACCGTAGTTGCGGTCATTTGCGTTGGGTGCACATTATAAATGAGCTTCATATTCTTAGGTTTTTTCGGTAAAGTCACGTAGGTAAAAAAACATTAAAATGAATAAAAGTAAAATAACAAAATAAATAATAATAAAAAATCACGATGTTTCGGAGGCAACACAAGCTTCCGTCTTCAGGTGGAACCGTCATAGCACGATTGCTGTAATAAAAAAAAAATTACCTACGTGACTTTACCGAAAAAACCTAAGAATATGAATCCTTGCAGTCACGAAAGCTTAAAATCTAGAATAAATGAGCTTCTCAAAAGTGGTGCAATAAATGCAATCGGCTTCGCGTTCAATGGCAATTGGCTCTGGATCTGAAACGTCGCTCACGCGGTTTGTAGACCGCTCAAGACGCCAGGCACAAGCGAAACCGACAGTGGCACGCGGTCCCCCAATGTTGTCCTCAAATCCAACAGAATCCGAATATGTATTTACACAATAGGAATCCGATGAGCTCTGAAGCTCGGAATTCGGACAGAGCAGCAGATGCACGCCGTAGCAGCTTCCCTTAAAAAAAACTGCGATTATTCGTCGCATTAATTTTGTGCACATCAGCTCGAAATAGCGAGCGAGTGAGCTTTTCTCAGAGCGCTTCTCGCCCCTTGAAAGCTTTCATGCAGAGACGTTGGCGTGGTTTTTTTTGTTTTTCCGAAACCAAACGCACCCGACGTTTAGAGGCCTTCGGTTAAAGTAAAAAAAAGTTGTTTTAAAACAACGGTTTTATTAACAACTTCGTTTAGCTCACTGTCGAGAAGTAGATCAATGGCGCCTGAGACACGTGGCGCCTGCTTCTTGGGCGAGGCGATTTCAGAGTTTAGGGAACTCGGTGTTGTTTACCTACACAAATAAATATGTAAATAATAAGCCGTCCATACAAAATCTTAATTGCTTTAAAAGAGCCAATTAATTTATTAATTGATGCCGATTTTGATACAGGCATGCATTGTCACCGGCTCTGAGTACGTGTGCAACATTTGACATTCATTGTACAACAGGAAGTGGAATAACTTTTGATTACAAGATTTGACCACGACAAACACAAGTGAAGTGAAATAAAACCGTTAAAAAAAGAGTTATTCACGTGTCCCAAGGTCGTCTTGAGTGTGGGCTACTCTTGTGTGTGCCGAGCTCCCACCGTCGTTCAATGGGTGACCCGTGGGGGTGGGGGGGGGGGCTTTCCTGTGCGGCCCCCTGCCGAGCTGTGGAATTCACTCCCCGTCCAATATTCGACCTGCTGAGTTCCGCCTTAAGACATTTTTTTTTATTTTTAAAGGCTTTTTCTCCTTGATCATTTTGTTTGTGTCTTGCTATGTGGGGGGTGGGGGGGGGTATTTGTATCCGTGGTTAAATCATGAGCCTGCGTTGCCTATATTAAGTTTTACAATTGCGTTGTTATTTACTTACTCGACTTTAGCTCGGTCCAGCGCCGCGCGACCTCTGGATGACACGCGCTTGGTAAGTGTCAATTATAAATTATTATTAGTTAGTATTAATTATTATTTATGATTACACTGGTCAACACACTTTTTCTGGCATAAGGTATTCCAGAAACAGGTCATGATTCTTCACCTGAGGACGGCTGCTTGCGTTGTGGCCGAAACGTCGTGTGAATTATTTTATTATGTTTTATTTTTATTATTTTATTACTTCCCTTCTACGTGATTTTACCGAAATAACCAAGAAGATTGCCCATAGACTTAACATTGCCCATAGATTTAACATTGCCCATAGACTCTAACATTGCCCACACACTCGTCTATTCTTGCTGATGACAATGTGGTTCAGGAGCTCGATGCCCATGTCGAGGTCTGCTATTGCTGCAGGCCAAGACTAGAGGGCCCAGCAGTCATAGAGAGAGAGAGTTCATGTCGTGTCGCTGTTCCTCCTCCTCCGCTGTAGGAGCGCAGACCACTGTGGGTTGACCACGCGGTCAACAGTTTGTGTTGCGTGGCCACAATCGCACTACTGTGCCTGGTCCTTAATGCATTTGTGTGTATCATGCACTACTATTAAAGCTGTGATCGATACGGGTGTAACGCGTTTGTTGAATTGAGCTCGGGTTATTGCTGTCAGAGCTTTGGGGGAAAACTGATGGTGATGATGGGATTCCAGAGCGGAGCAGTGCGAGGAATAAAACAGAGAGAGATAGAAGGGAGGTGACCTGCAGTGTGGTGAGTGGGTGGGTGAGTGAGATAGTGCGTGAACGGGTGGGTGGGTCAGTGAACGAATGGGTGAGTGGGTGAGTGAACGGGTGGGTAAGTGGGTGAATTAACGGATGGGTGAGTGAGTGAGTGAGTGAACAGGTGAGCGGGTGGATGGGTGAGTGAACGGGTGAGTGGGTGGGTGAGTGAGCGGGTGAGTGGGTGGGTAAATTAACGGGTGGGTGGGTAAGTGAACGGGTGAGTGGGTGGGTGAGTGAACGGATGGGTGAGTGATCGGATGGGTGAGTGAGTGGGTGGGTGAGTGAACGGGTGGGTGAGTGAACGGGTGAGTGTGTGGATGAGTGAACAGGAGAGTGGGTGGGTGCGTGAACGGTTAGGTGAGTGGGCGAGTGAGCGAGCGATCAACCAGATTCCGGGTCAACTTAACAGCTTGGTTAACTTTGTTGCTTCAGTGCCAACCCCCTCCATAGCCGGGGGGTGTGGGGAAGGGGGCAATATTGGTGATGGAGGTGGGGGAGGGGTAAGTGGTTGAGGTGGGGTTGTTAGCCGCCTTTGCCCCTCCCCAGTTCGGCTGTTAACCCACACCGCGGCACCCGTCGTGATTCTAGGGGTTGAATTGCGAGCATTCATATGGATAGGGTTGCATAAAATGCATGAATGCATATATTGCATCTGCGCACGAACGCAAACACGCATGCATATATGCATAGTTCATATATATATACAAGTATGTGTTAGTCATGCATAATTGACCACGTATGAGAACCCTGAAAGGAAATGTAGAGCATATGCATCGTGTGGCGCCTAGCAGCACAACGACGGAGTGGGGGGGAGGGGGGGACGCGACAGGAGGGGGCATGCGACCTCGGACGAGACGGAGCAATGGAATCGCATTTCGTGCAGCGGTTGGCTGGTTCGTTGCATCGCAAGATTTGCTTTATTTTGTTTTTGTTATTCTTTAAACCGGGTGAGAACGCCAGAGATCGGGATAGTCTCATTGGCAAGCGGAGTGAGTGAGTGAATGAGTAGGTGAGTAGGTAATCAATTGAGTTCGATGAGGCCATGACGCGAGACGCATTTGCCAGAGTGACCTGGGGCATCGGTGTGCCTGTAGGGGGCGATGATTGCTGCTGCTGTGTGTGTGAGAGTGTCTGTGTGTGTGTGAGAGTGTCTGTGTGTGTGTGTGTGTGAGAGTGTCTGTGTGTGTGTGTGTGAGAGTGTCTGTGTGTGTGTGTGAGAGTGTCTGTGTGTGTGTGTGTGAGAGTGTCTGTGTGTGTGTGAGAGTGTCTGTGTGTGTGTGTGAGTGTCTGTGTGTGTGTGTGAGAGTGTCTGTGTGTGTGTAGTGTAGCGGTTAGCGCGCTGCGCTATGAACCCGGACGACACGGGTTCGATTCCCGCTCACGGCCAACACCAGTGACAATTATCTGAACCGGTCCCGGGCCTCCCATAGGTCGACTCAGCATCAAATGAGTACCCGGTGCGGTGTGTAATCGCCACTGGAGAGACAAAGGCGGACGGGCGTGGTGTTGGCCACCCACCCCCTCGTGTGTCGTGCCGGCCTTCATAGGTGCTCGCTAACAGCACTTGCCCCAACAGTCTGTTAAGGCTACACGGGGGATCTTTGTTTTTCGGTGCAAGACAATTGTCCGGCGATTAATGTGTACACGGAGTTTGACAAATAAATCCGTGGCTATCGTGGGGAATTGATTCTAAAGAATTATTCATGACTCTGGGATGAAAGCGCTCGCATATGCCTCGCTTCATCCCGATTATTTATTTGTATTATTATTTCTGTCGGCAGAGAGAGAGAGCGCGAGAGAGCGCGCGCGCACGCACTATGCGAGAGGTGAGGTTGAGGATGTTATCCTCAAGACACCTCCTATAGCCACCCCCGTAAGCCGCCCCCTCGCCCAACACAGCACCCACACACTCCTCAATCCACTGCCCGCCACCCCCCACCCCCCCTCGTACCAGGCTAAGTGCCTTTGATACGCCGGGAGGGGAGTGGTTTTGTCGCTTTGATTCTCGTTTCGCCCGCAGCTTTTTGCTCTCGCGCCTCGCTTGATGCGTCTCTCGTTCCATCTCCCTTAGCTCCCCCCCCCCCCCCTCTCGTCTCTCGCTCTCTCACTCTCTCTCATCGCCATGGCTCTCTTCCATCCCATCTTTCCCCTCTCATCTCTCACCTTTCTCATCTATTATCTCCCCCTCTCATCGCTCCTCTCATCTCTCCCCTCCCAACTCTCCCCTCTCATATCCCCCCCCCCCCATTTCACCCATTCTCAATCTCACCCAACCCCCTTCCATCTCATCTCCCACATTGCCACAATTCTCCCTTCACTATCTCCCCCACTCACTATCTCCCCCACTCACTATCTCCCCCACTCACTATCTCTCCCACTCACTATCTCTCCCACTCACTATCTCCCCCACTCACTATCTCCCCCACTCACTATCTCTCCCCTCACTATCTCTCCCCCTCACTATCTCTCCCCTCACTATCTCTCCCACTCACTATCTCTCCCATCCACTATCTCTACCACTCACTATCTCTCCCCCTCACTATCTCTCCCACTCACTATCTCCCCCACTCACTATCTCCCCCACTCACTATCTCCCCCACTCACTATCTCTCTCCCTCACTATCTCTCCCACTCACTATCTCCCCCACTCACTATCTCCCCCACTCACTATCTCTCCCACTCACTATTTCTCCCACTCGCTATATCTCCCACTCGCTATATCTCCCACTCACTATCTCTCCCACTAACTATCTCTCCCACTCACTATCTCTCCCACTCACTATGTCCCCCACTCACTATCTCCCCCACTCACTATCTCCCCCACTCACTATCTCTCCCCCTCACTATCTCTCCCCCTCACTATCTCTCCCACTCACTATCTCCCCCACTCACTATCTCCCCCACTCACTATCTCTCCCACTCACTATCTCCCCCACTCACTATCTCTCCCACTCACTATTTCTCCCACTCACTATCTCTCTCACTCACTATCTCCCCCACTCACTATCTCCCCCACTCACTATCTCTCCCACTCACTATCTCCCCCACTCACTATCTCCCCCACTCACTATCTCTCCCACTCACTATTTCTCCCACTCACTATCTCTCCCACTCACTATCTCCCCCACTCACTATCTCTCCCACTCACTATCTCCCCCACTCACTATCTCCCCCACTCACTATCTCTCCCACTCACTATCTCCCCCACTCACTATCTCCCCCACTCACTATCTCCCCCACTCACTATCTCTCCCACTCACTATCTCCCCCACTCACTATCTCTCCCACTCACTATCTCCCCCACTCACTATCTCTCCCACTCACTATCTCCCCCACTCACTATCTCCCCCACTCACTATCTCTCCCACTCACTATCTCCCCCACTCACTATCTCTCCCCACTCACTATCTCTCCCGCTCACTATCTCTCCCACTCACTATCTCCCCCACTCACTATCTCTCCCCACTCACTATCTCTCCCACTCACTATTTCTCCCACTCACTATTTCTCCCACTCACTATCTCTCCCACTCACTATCTCCCCCACTCACTATCTCTCCCACTCACTATCTCTCCCACTCACTATCTCTCCCACTCACTATCTCTCCCACTCACTATTTCTCCCACTCACTATATCTCCCACTCACTATATCTCCCACTCACTATCTCTCCCACTAACTATCTCTCCCACTCACTATGTCCCCCACTCACTATCTCCCCCACTCACTATCTCCCCCACTCACTATCTCTCCCCCTCACTATCTCTCCCCCTCACTATCTCTCCCACTCACTATCTCCCCCACTCACTATCTCCCCCACTCACTATCTCTCCCACTCACTATCTCCCCCACTCACTATCTCTCCCACTCACTATTTCTCCCACTCACTATCTCTCCCACTCACTATCTCCCCCACTCACTATCTCCCCCACTCACTATCTCTCCCACTCACTATCTCCCCCACTCACTATCTCCCCCACTCACTATCTCTCCCACTCACTATTTCTCCCATTCACTATCTCTCCCACTCACTATCTCCCCCACTCACTATCTCTCCCACTCACTATCTCCCCCACTCACTATCTCCCCCACTCACTATCTCTCCCACTCACTATCTCCCCCACTCACTATCTCCCCCACTCACTATCTCCCCCACTCACTATCTCTCCCACTCACTATCTCCCCCACTCACTATCTCTCCCACTCACTATCTCCCCCACTCACTATCTCTCCCACTCACTATCTCCCCCACTCACTATCTCCCCCACTCACTATCTCTCCCACTCACTATCTCCCCCACTCACTATCTCTCCCCACTCACTATCTCTCCCGCTCACTATCTCTCCCACTCACTATCTCCCCCACTCACTATCTCTCCCCACTCACTATCTCTCCCACTCACTATTTCTCCCACTCACTATTTCTCCCACTCACTATCTCTCCCACTCACTATCTCCCCCACTCACTATCTCCCCCACTCACTATCTCCCCCACTCACTATCTCTCCCACTCACTATCTCCCCCACTCACTATCTCTCCCACTCACTATCTCCCCCACTCACTATCTCCCCCACTCACTATCTCTCTCACTCACTATCTCCCCCACTCACTATCTCTCCCACTCACTATTTCTCCCACTCACTATCTCTCCCACTCACTATATCTCCCACTCACTATCTCTCCCACTCACTATATCTCCCACTCACTATATCTCCCACTCACTATCTCTCCCACTAACTATCTCTCCCACTCACTATCTCTCCCACTCACTATGTCCCCCACTCACTATCTCCCCCACTCACTATCTCCCCCACTCACTATCTCTCCCCCTCACTATCTCTCCCACTCACTATCTCCCCCACTCACTATCTCTCCCGCTCACTATCTCTCCCACTCAATTTCTCTCCCACTCACTATCTCCCCCACTCACTATCTCCCCCACTCACTATCTCTCCCACTCACTATCTCCCCCACTCACTATCTCTCCTGCTCACTATCTCTCCCACTCACTATCTCTCCCACTCACTATCTCCCCCACCCACTATCTCTCCCGCTCACTATCTCCCCCACTCACTATCTCCCCCACTCACTATCTCCCCCACTCACTATCTCCCCCACTCACTATCTCTCCCACTCACTATCTCCCCCACTCACTATCTCTCCCACTCACTATCTCCCCCACTCACTATCTCTCCCACTCACTATCTCCCCCACTCACTATCTCTCCCACTCACTATCTCCCCCACTCACTATCTCTCCCCACTCACTATCTCTCCTGCTCACTATCTCTCCCACTCAATTTCTCTCCCACTCACTATCTCCCCCACTCACTATCTCCCCCACTCACTATCTCTCCCACTCACTATTTCCCCCACTCACTATCTCTCCTGCTCACTATCTCTCCCACTCACTATCTCTCCCACTCACTATCTCCCCCACTCACTATCTCTCCCGCTCACTATCTCTCCCACTCATTATTTCCCCCACTCACTATCTCTCCTGCTCACTATATCTCCCACTCACTATTTCCCCCACTCACTATCTCCCCCACTCACTATCTCTCCCGCTCACTATCTCTCCCACTCAATTTCTCTCCCACTCACTATCTCCCCCACTCACTATCTCCCCCACTCACTATCTCTCCCACTCACTATCTCCCCCACTCACTATCTCTCCTGCTCACTATCTCTCCCACTCACTATCTCTCCCACTCACTATCTCCCCCACCCACTATCTTTCCCGCTCACTATCTCTCCCACTCACTATCTTTCCCACTCACTATCTCTCCCACTCACTATCTCCCCCACTCACTATCTCTCCCACTCACTATCTCTCCCACTCACTATCTCCCCCACTCACTATCTCTCCCACTCACTATCTCTCCCACTCACTATCTCCCCCACCCACTATCTCTCCCGCTCACTATTTCTCCCACTCACTATCTCTCCCGCTCACTATCTCTCCCGCTCACTATCTCTCCCACTCAGCGTGTGATACGCGCTCCGGCTAATGTTACTTGACTCGTGGAAGGGAGCACTTTCGCCTAAATGTGCATTAAAAATAAACACACTCTATAAATGATGAGCATTAACATTTCATCCGCCCCTTGCTTCTCATGCGCAGCCCCAATTTGCGTTTTCCTTTTGGCTCCGTGGGAAGTCATCGAGAAAAGAACGGATTGGTGACCGCCGAGATATTTTGTCCGATACATTTCTTTGAAGTTTCAAAACAAACTTTAACCGAGTCGAAACCCATTAGTCTCCGTCTCGCAAACTAATGTTGAACGCGTGAAATGCATTGTGCTCCGAAACGACCATCCGTCTTAGTCCGTGTGTACCCCCGATTAGCACGTTTTGCTATGTACGTCGCGATAGGTATTCAACATACATTCATATATGTAACGTGGCAGTCACAATAACTCTGAAGGAGCGATGATCCAATAAGAACAAAACCTTAGTGGTGTTGAGTATTTGTTGGTTCCCCTGGAGACAACTGCCCTTAATAGATCAAAACTTTGGAGAGAACACTTTTTTTACCCCTATTGCAAAGCTGCTGATGTCCCTACAACGTCGTTACGTGTGAAGTCATCTCGTTGTTCTGTTAGAAAGCTTCTGTTGTGAAATGGTCATTGTCGCTGATTGCGATAGCTAGGATGGAAAAAGAGGCCTTCATAGGTGCTCGCTAACAGCACCTGCCCTAACAGTCTGTTAAGGCTATCCGGGGGGTCTTTGTCTTTGAGTGAGTTAGTCAGTAGGTGGGAGTGTGTGGTTGGATGAGTGGGTGGGCGAGTGAGTTGGTGAAGTTGGTGTGTGTGTGGATGCGTGAGTGTTTGTGGGTGAGTCGGGTGAGTGAGTGAATGTGTGGGTGAGTGAGTTGGTCACGTGGGAGTGTGTGGGTGTGTGGGTGAGTGAATGTGTGGGTGAGTCAGTTGGTGACGTGGTTGTGTGTGGGTTGTTGAGTGAATGTGTGGGTGAGTGAGTTGGTGACGTGGGAGTGTGTGGGTTGGTGAGTGAATGTGTGTGGCTGAGTGAGTTGGTCACGTGGGAGTGTGTGAGTGGGTGAGTGAATGTGTGGGTGAGTGAGTTGGTGACGCGTGGGAGTGTGTGGGTGGGTGAGTGAATGTGTGGGTGAGTGAGTTGGTGACGCGTGGGAGTGTGTGGGTGGGTGAGTGAATGTGTGGGTGAGTGAGTTGGTGACGTGGGAGTGTTTGGGTGTGTGGGTGAGTGAATGTGTGGGTGAGTGAGTGAATGTGTGGGTGGGTGAGTGAATGCTGGCTGGCGTGTCTGAGTCGTCCTCCGCTCTCTCTCTGGGAGAGCGAGAGGTGGACACTGGGCAGTGGTAGCGTAGCGTCACCAGTTGAAATAATAATAATTATCATACAAATAACGGATCATCTCTAAATGGATCACGTTATGTACCGACAGCGTGGGTGAGCCATGAAGCCAGGA
>NC_136156.1:4201158-4520276 GCF_965212315.1 Lampetra planeri
CCACTCAAAGAACACTTATTTATCTATCTGTATTTTTGTAAATGTATCCGGTGTTTTGGCAGTGGGAAGTCGCGTATAAATAGCATTCGCTAAAATAAATAAATCCTAATTTTATAGGTTCATTGTGGCATTATGGTTAGGGGGTTCCCGTTTGCGCTCCAAAATAAAGGGTTTTTCTGGGTTAGATCGTGTAGATATAAACATATGTCGTTCACCTGCCACCACCCGACAAAGCCAATTAGTGGGGTTTGTTACGTAAACAAAACGTGCCAATCAGTTGCTACTTCAGCACACCGGTGGTGTTGGAGAGTAAACCCACAACGTTGACAATTCGAGTACCGTAACGTTCCGCTGGCGATTACAGCAAGCAGCTTCATCGGGCGATTTTTGCCAGAATTGCAACGTCCGTTTGTTGTTGTTGTCGTTGTTGTTGTTGTTGTTCCAGCCCGTTCGTCCTTGTCTCCTTCGTTCCGTGCCGCATCGCGCCGCGTTCCCACGACACCGCGGGGGGGGGGGGGGTAGGGGGGGGTCATGCCCTCGGGTCCACTGCTACCGGACTAAGGCACTCATCCGTGGCGCGAGCGTGAACATTTGGGAACGGAAACGAGCCGCCGGTCTCACCGAACAAATCGGGCGGCCACGTTCGGAGGACACGAAAGCACGACTTCCAACGGCGCGCGATTCACGTGCAAGCCACCGCGGATTGCCCGTCAGCCGTCAGCAGAGCAGACCGAAATCAAAATAGCCGGGAAGACAGACGGAGTGTGGGGCAGAGGTCGCAAACGGGTTTTGATTCCTTACCCGTACCCGTACCCGGCCGCACCAAGGTCGCAAACGGGTACCCGTACCCGTACCTGGCCGGGTACGGGTAGCCGGGTATCGGGTAGGATACGGGTATCGGGTACCCGGTTGCGACCTCTGGTGTGGGGGGGGGACAGAGAGACAGAAGACGACCTTCGAGATGGCATCTCGTGGCATATCGCGATGATGCAACAGCACATTACGAACGCGTGTCGCAATCGCTTGGCACGGCTGACGATATGGGAGCGATACTCGCGGAGATACGAGCACACCGGCTCTGCCTCGTCACCACCACCTCCACCACCGCCGCCTCGGACTGCACTGCACAAACAAGCCCCCATCGCATTATTCACGTGCTGGTCAGGGGAAGGGTCATCGCCCGAAACGTTACTGTTTACGGTACTGTGTATATATCGTTTTACTTTGAAGACCACGCACAGCGGTTATCGCCACATATGTGTGGAGTTGTGGATGTCATTTGCAACGTGTTGTTGCCCGGGGTTCCACCACGGACGCAACGCACGGGGAAAAGGAGAGAGAGGAGGATATGTTTCCTTCAAGGGGCCTTTCATAAATATTCAATGAATAAAGTTTTTGTTTTAAACATGTCTGATGACTGTAATCAAACGACTGCACATGTATAACTGAGGAGCAATACATATATGCCGATTGCATTGTACTATCTTCACATATACAATGACATTATAATAAAAAATTAACCCGTAAAAACTAAGTTTTTCACTATAAATCCTTTATATGCGTGGCGGCTAGAGTCCTCTCGTCCTCTAGCTTGAGATGGCTGCCACCTATGGGTCAGATGAATGGCTGCCACCATTAAGCAATTGGTAATTAAATATTATTGATTTTTTTTCCTAAAAAGTGTAAAATTTTGGAAAATACATTGTCACGCACAACGAGTCTGTGTGCAAAATGTCAGCTCGATTGGATCACGGGAAGTGGGTTAAAAAACGACCGAAAGATTTGCACGTTCGTAAGCAAGCAAGCAAGCAAGTGAACTTAATATAAAGGATTAAAAAAAATTAACCCGTAAAAACAAAGTTTTTCACTCTAAATCCTTTATATGCGTGGCGGCTAGAGTCATCTCGTCCTCTGGCTTGAGATGGCTGTCACCTATGCGTCAGATGATTGTCTGCCAGCATTAAGCAATTGGTAATTACATTTTTTATTTATTTTCCCTAAACAGTGTAAAATTTTGGAAAAAAAATTTCACGAAAATTAATTGTCACGCACAACGAGTCTGTGTGGAAAATGTCAGCTCTATTGGATCACGGGAAGTGGGTTAAAAAACGACCGAAAGATTTGCACGGTCGTAAGCAAGCAAGCAAGCACGCAAGCAAGCAAGCAAGCGAACTTAATATAAAGGATTTTAATAACTATTACAAATATAAAAAAAAATCAAGAGAGAGAGAGAGAGGAGCGGGAGAGGGAGTGGTAGTGGAGCGATAGGAAGAAGAGGGATGAACTGGGATGCTAGGGTGGCGAGAATCAGAATGTTTGGTTATGCTGGAGGAGCTATGAAGCTCAGTCGTGGCGGGTCAGAACGTTACAACAACAAACAGTACAACAACACGATAGGAAAGGTAAACAAATCACTAAAAAAAATTAAAAAAAAATTTCAATCTTACCAGGTATGTACACCGCAAGTACGTGTGCTTAATGCAGACTTTATTTCTTGCAAAAGGTATTTATTTTCTGTTTGAACATCTTAACACCTCCTGTTATATTGCCAGAAAGGGTCAAACCTATTCTTATATTTCAAAGAGGTAATGCCCACTCGTTTTTTTCAGGAGAGAAAAGGAGAGGGAGGATGAAGAGGCTGCATCAAGGCCTTGACGATTACGCTGCTGCAAGGAGCAGCGTCTGTTTTCAAAGTGGGCGGCGGTGGGGGAGAGGGGAGGGGTTCGGAATGGGGAGTGTCCACACACAGGAGCCACGTGATTTGCGGGAGGCTTGTGCTGATTAAAATATACAGATGTAATGAGAGTTTTCGTGCCATCCTGGGGCGTCACGGTGGCTGGATGTTAACTACCTCACCTGGTATACAGGAGGTTGTTGGTTCGTTCCTGACCATGACGCCGATATATTTCTCACTCCCCATGGTCGAGTGGTTTTTTTTTTCTCCGGGTCCTCCGGTTTTCCCTTCCACATTTAAAAATACGCATTTAGAGTATTTGGCCGCGATACATTTCCACATCGTAAGCCACTTTAATTGGGCTATCATTCGTGGCCAGTTCGCTTCTGAAAAAGAGCTATACAGCTCAGTGGGCCTTACCTGGTCAAATTTCAAAATGTTTTCGTTTATTGAAGCCAGTAAGTTAATCGGCCAAAGCCCTTTTCCTGGCCAGTGTAATCCAGTAGCATTTAATTCAGAGAAGTGAACTCTGGACTGGTCTCAACCGCTCTCGGTGTCATCAGCAAGGTGGGACTCGTTAAACAAAGGCACGTGCTTTTCAAAATGCTTTATTAGGGAGACCACTCCGCTCCCCTCTTCACGGTGAGAAACCGGCACGGCTCAATAAATAAACAAACACCAGACTCGAGAACACTCCGAAATACTTTAGCGCCGTGCAGCTGATAACAGGCGACTCGAGAAAAATAAAGGAGAGATAAGCCCAGGAATCCGGTCTCTCTATCGAGAGCGCAGCGCTATCAGAACGCAGACTCACTCTGTGTTGTATTGTAAGGTGCCACGATCACACTCTGTGGATGACCCAACGCAGAAGATCATGCCCCCGTCCTGTGTTTGATCTTCCACGAAGCTTCTCACGGTCCACCCCTAAGCCGCATCCACTGCACAACCCGTGGCAGATCAAAGTTCAAAGTTCATTTATTAGGTATAGCCCTGTCAGCCATTCGGCTCTTGAATTGGGTGCAACCGCAACAAACAAAAAACAAAAACATGAACAAGAAAACATCTTAAAGTGACTATGTGCAAACAGAAAATCCAAGAAAAGACAGCAAAATATTGCAGAAAAAATCACCGTACACCAACCCTGTGCAAATATCCCAGTGAGATGCAAGTCAATTGCGGATACCCGATGAACAAACCGAGAATAGCAAACTCTCCACTCGTGCTGTGACTCTGGTCGTCCAGAACAGAGCCGTACAACGACGACGCAATGGCTCGATCCACGAATACGAGGTAGGAGACGTCACAGCGATACCACCGCTCCGCTGTTCCTGACGTGGTGAGCTGAGCTCAACCACCTGAATGTGAAGTTGTAAGTCGTTCCTCTGCCATCGACATCAGCGAAACGGAAGAAAGAAGAATGAAGAGGAAGGAATAAGAAAGAAGAAGAAAAAGACTCCACTGCTGGATGAAGGCCTCCCCAATCGATTGGACGAGAGACAAAAGCAAAGAGGCGAAACTGAATTGAGTTTTGCAAGGAAATCGAGACATCTTCTTGGTTCTTTCGGTAAAGTTACGTAGAATGCAAATAATAAAATAATAAAACATAATAAAATATTATTTTATTATGTTTAACTTTTATTTTTCTTATTTTATTATTTCCATTCTACGTGACTTTACCGAAAGAAACAAGAAGATGAATCCCTGCAGTCACGAAAGCTTTAAATCGAAAAATGAAATCGAGACAATTCGTAGAATCGCTGTCCAGCTGTACGATCCGTATCTAGCAGCGTGTGATGTTTGTGTTCACCTCGAGACAAAGACAAAGATCCCCCCCCCCCCTATAACATTAACAGACTGCTGGGGCAATTTGCTGTTAGCGAGAAGCACCTATGATTAGTTATTTTGGTGCTATATAAATGCCCAAATGATGGGCCACCTTGTTGAGCGATAATTTGTGATAGCTTCTGAAAAATAAGTTAATATCTCAGTGGGCTTCGCCTGGTATGATGGGGATGTTTACATTTTATTCGTATGTGTTTTGGTGATTTATTTACCTTACTTGTACTTTTGCACTGCTGTTGTAACGTCCTTACCCGCCCCTACGTGACATCTGTTAAAACGAGCGTCATAGCTTATCGAATTCCTCCGGCAGTCTGAATACATATTCTGATTCTATTTCGATTTAAAGCTTTCGTGACTGCAGGGATTTATCTTCTTGGTTCTTTCGGTAAAGTCACGTAGAATGGAAATAATAAAATAATAAAATAATAAAACATTATCAAATAAATGAAACATTTTTCTTGGTTCTTTCGGTAAAGTCACGTAGAATGGAAATAATAAAATAATAAAAATTCAACATTAAATCAATGAGAATTATTTTATTATGTTTTATTTTTATTTTATTATTTCCATTCTACGTGACCTTACCGAAAGAACCAAGAAGATATTCTGATTCTGTTGGCTGGCACGGCACGCCAGGTGGGTAGGGGGGGGCAGGGGGTTGTGGCCGGACAAGCACCACGCCGGGCCAATGCGCATCCACGTGCATGCGCACAGAGGCTGCTACTAACTGTTGTCGTCAACTTGGGTGGCGATGCAAGATACGAGCGTGTGTCCCCCCACTCCTTTCTCCCCACTCACTTTTTTTGCTGAAATAGCTACGGATGTATTTTTCGATTTAAAGCTTTCGTGACTGCAGGGATTCATCGTCTTGGTTCTTTCGGTAAAGTCACGTAGAAGGGAAATAATAAAATAATAAAAATAAAACATAATAAAATAATTCTCACGACGTTTCGGCCACAACGCAAGCAGCCGTCCTCAGGTGAAGAACATGTCTGTCGGGAAGACAGCGTCTGAATGAAACACCCCATATATACGCTCCAAGCCTGGGGTGTTTCATTCAAACGCTGTCTTCCCGAAAGACCTGTTCTTCACCTGAGGACGGCTGCTTGCGTTGTGGCCGAAACGTCGTGAAAATTATTTTATTATGTTTTTTTTTATTATTTCCCTTCTACGTGACTTTACCGAAAGAACCAAGAAGAAGCTACGGATATTTTTTGTTATCCCCGTGTACAATAATAATGCGATACTATAACGATGTATTTATGTTATTTTAGTTGCTCCGTGTATTGGGGTTTAGAGGAAGACAGTCTCACACGTGACGCTATTGATTTTAAATAAATATTTAAAGGTTCAATACTCGTAATTAAGGTACCATGCGTCTTCCTCAACAGGTGTGGATGGCACGAAGTTCTGCTGCGCTATTGATACGATGATAGCCAGATGCGTTAATCGGGCTTGGGCCATGTTAGACCGCATGTCATTTTTTTATGAATAAAAAAAAGGTAGTTTTCAAATTTTGCTGCTCGTTTATCTGTTGATCCGAGGGCGCCCCCTTGTGGCCGACTGGGCCGCCGATTGGCGCCCCTGCATTGCGTTTGCTCGACATCATGGAATGGGCTGCATGTGTACATGTGCCTCTATTGCTGTGTAGGGGAGCGGTAGCGCGCTGCGCTACGAACCAGGCGACCCAGGTTCGATTCCCGCTCACGGCCAACCCCGTTGACGAAGATCTAAACCGGTCCTGGGCCTTCCCTAGGTCTCGACTCAGCCTCAAATGAGTACCTGGTGCGATGTGTAAACATCGCCACTGGGGAGACAAAGGCGGCCGGGCGCGGTGTTGGCCTCCCACCCCCTCGTGTGCCGTGCTGGCCTTCATAGGTGCTCGCCAACAGCACTTGCCCCAACAGTCTGTTAAGGCTATCTTTGTCCATTTTCTGTTGCATTGCTGTGAACATAACCCCCCCCCACACCCCAGTGGAGCTTAGAGCGGCCAAATGTAACGCGTGCCACCTTTCGCGACCAATGCGACGACGCGACGTTGATTTCTGGGTCATATTGCGTAAGTTGCGCGTGTGTCTCTCCCAGGCACGTGCATCAAGGGAGCCATTGCTATGAAGACGGCCCATTGCCCGAAACGTCGTCTATTATATTTCCCACCACCCCTTTATTTTTTTAGCACCACGTGGGTTGTTGAGTGTTATTTTGATGAGCGTGACAATTGTAGGGGCGATGACTGCAATCGTGACGTCAGATTTTAATTAGCTTTTCATTTTATTGCCGTAATTATTTTTTGTTTTGGGGGAGGGAGGGGCACTTTTCGCAAGAGTGTGAATCAGAATATGTATTCATACTGGAGGAATCCGAAGAGCTTTAAAGCTCCCTTTCACAGATGTCCAGTAGTGGAAGATTTCCAGTCGCTCCAGCTGCAAGAAGGTGGCCGATGCCCGCTATCGGTGACAAACAATGACACAGACCAATGCACCATTGGTGTCACACCGCCGTCATCGTCACCACCATCAACGATGCTCTATCCACTGTTGGGTGAAGGCCCCCTCCCCCCCCCCTCCCCCCCAAAGCCGTCGCGAAAACCCCAACACGGAAGCTCTTCCCGCACCATTCCATCGCTCCCATATCGGCGGTATATATAAAAATACGGTTTTCTTGGAATTTCTCTCACTTGATACAGCTATCGTGCTGTGACTGTTCCACCTGAAGACGGAAGCTCGTGTTGCCTTCGAAACGTCGTGATTTTTATTTTATTTTTATTTTACCTTTATTAATTTTAATTTTTTACCTTCGTGACTTTATCGAAAAAACCTAAGAATATGAATCCTTGTAGTCACGAAAGCTTCAACTCTAGAACTTTTTATTATTCTTACACGCTTTTATTTAACTCACCCCGTCTGTTGTTGTATCCTCAAATCTTGTAACTCAATTTTTACCCACTTCCCAATGTAGTATCGACTGCAAACTTGGTATACTTATGTCATACTGATGACAATACTATATTCTATCACAAAAAAATATAAAACATATTTTAAAAGATTATTTTTTATATGTTATGGTTCGGCTTGGGTCTAATTGCCCACGTTATAGCAAGCTTCGGGGCCACTTCCTGGAGTCGTGGAGTTCTGCCACTACTCCTACGGTACATTGCATTAAAGCGTGTTTTTTTAAGTTGTTTTAAATATTACTTATTGTGTCTCCACTCCTATGACTGTAACTCCACGCTCAGTCTCGACCGCTCAACGTGAACCACGTCCTGTCACCCTGCGAGCCATCGCGCTTTTGCCAGTGCAGCTCCCCCGAGCTCTGCAACAACGCTTTGCCCATTGCCAATGTGACCATCAGAGCAGAGGTCGCAACCGGGTACCCGATACCCGTACCCTACCCGATACCCGGCTACCCGTACCCGGCCGGGTACGGGTACAAATACCCGTTTGCGACCCTGGTGCGGCCGGGTACGGTTACGGGTAGGCCGTGAGTCACTGGTGAGTAACCGTTTGTCACTCATTTCCCAACGTCTTGTCTCTTCTCACAATTCAAGTTCCTAGAATCAACCCACCCGCGCCTGCAACATGGCTTCATCCCAGAGGTCGCAATCGGGTACCCGATACCCGTACCCTACCCGTACCCGGCTAGGTGCGGGTAGGGTTCGGGTACGACCGGGTACGGGTACCCGTTTGCGACCCTGGTGCGGCCGTGTACGGGTACGGGTAAGGAATCAAAACCCGTTTGCGACCTCTCCATCAGAGTCGTCAGATATTTTGAAGTCCCGCCTTGGAAACTCGCCTCTTTAAACCGGCCTCTGCCACCCCACCAGTTCTGGCCCTGTACCCTGCCGGGTCTGTCGATTTCCCGGCTTTCGACGCACGGTGGCGCATTGGGATCCACGGATGTAAATTACTACGATAATAGCCCAGAAATGTGTGTAAGGGGCCGTGCATAAATGACGTCACGCAATTTTGGACCCCCCCCTCAAATATGACGTCACAAAGCTCTGCCCCCCCCCCCAAAAAAAAACATGCTTCAAATCGCTTTAAACTCTTGTCATTGTAGTGCGTATTTAATGTGCCGCTGCACTCTGATGTTGTAGGAGAAAACATTTATTAAAAAGTCTATTTAATGAAATAGAACGTCTTCTTGGTTCTTTCGGTAAAGTCACGTAGAATGGAAATAATAAAATAATAAAATAATAAAATAATAAAATAAAACATTATAAAATAATTCTCACGACGTTTCGAATCCACGTGATAAGCCACTCCGTTGAGCTATCATTTGTGGCCAGGTCGCTTCTGAAAAAGAGCTGCATAGCTCAGTGAGCCTTACCTGGTAAAATAAAAAAGAATAGTTTAGTTTGATGCAAATGCATGATATTTAATATACAAATTTCGTTAGGTTAACCACCCTGAATAAACTACCCCTAAACCGAACATCCGTAACAAAACTTATAGCTGCGTAAAAAAAAAGTATGTTCCAGTAAGCTGAATCCAGTAAGCTGAAGTTTAGGAGTGGTATTTCTAGAGATAAATGTATGCGTCTTGTTACCAGGGCGGCTGGACGGTCCGCGGAAATGTTTGCATCGGCTGAGTGGTCCGCGGACCTATCAAAGAAGAACACCGCCTTAGACGATGAAGGAGGAGAGAGGATGTGGCGTTAGCCCAGCACGGGCGCGCGGGGAACGAGCGACACCTCGAGGCGAGGAGTCGTCACCCAACCCCTTCTCCCTCTCGACACGTCAGAGGAGTACATTGTTACCGACTAGCGATCAGCTGTTGTTACCCATCGTGGCCGCAGTGCGGTCTGCACTCCTTCAATGGAGGGGGAGGAACGGCACAACGACGCGAACTCTATCTCTCTCTCTGTTAAATTTCGATGTAAAGCTTTCGTGACTGCAGAGATTCATCTTCTTGGTTCTTTCGGTAAAGTCACGTAGGTCTGTCTACTCGACAGACCTGATCTCCACCTGAGGACGGCTGCTTGCGTTGTGGCCGAAACGGCGTGAGAATTATTTTATTATGTTTTATTTTTATTATTTTATTATTTGTCTCTCTCTGCTGAAGCCCTCTCGTCGTGACCAGCAGCAGCAGCACCACCACCTTCGACATTGGCATGGAGCTCCTCAACCGCATTGCTGCTGCTGCTGCTGCCAGAGCCGCACCAATCGTACGACGAATCGGTTCGACTGCCCCGGGCCCCGCGCTTTGGGGGGGGGCGCTTCGACGTCTCAATTTAGTGAGCAGGCGTCGGGTGGCCCACACGGCCCCGGGCCACGCACATCCGCTCTGGAGCACTGCAGTCTGCGCTCCTTCAAGGGAGGAGGAGGAAGAACAGCAGGGCTACACGAACTCTCTCTCTCTGCTGTAGCCCTCTCGTGGTGACCAGCAGCAGCAACGACACCACCTCCACCACCTCTACCACCACCTTCGACATTGACATCGAGGCTCTTGCGACCAGCGGTATCGCTGCTGCTGCCATCATCAACTGCGCAAGGATCGACGAAAATTGACATGACCACGTGGTACACCTCCAGCCCCAACTCCCCCCCATCGCTCCCAACTCGCACCCCTCCCCCACTCAATCATCCGTCTCGCCCTGTCGCTCTATTTACAGCTCATTACATTGCGAGCCGCATTCGCGGACAGCTACGTTGCCATGGAGACGTCAGCCTTACACACTAGCGTGTTGGGTATAACTATATATATATTTACGTGAAGGCGCGCGTGTGCGTCTGGGTATTTATTTAAATACCCTGCAAGGTTTCGATTTCAAGCTTTCGTGACTGCAGGGATTCATCGTCCTGGTTCTTTCGGTAAAGTCACGTAGAATGGAAATAATAACATAATAAAAATAAAACATAATAAAATAATTCTCACGACGTTTCGGCCACAACGCAAGCAGCCGTCTTCAGGTGGAGAACAGGTGTGTCATTCAGACTCTGTCTTCTCGACAGACCTGCTCTCCACCTGAGGACGGCTGCTTGCGCTGTGGCCGAAACGTCGTGAGAATTATTTTATTATGTTTTATTTTTATTATTTTATTATTTCCATTCTACGTGACTTTACCCTGCAAGGGTTTGTGGGGACCGTTGAACCCACTGAACGGAGAGTCGCCGATTGTGCAATTCTTGGGGCCAAGGGTCAAGTCAAAGAAGATCTCCCCGAGCCCGTTGCTTCGCTTTCGCCATACTTCACCGGGCCGGTCGCGTGCGGGTTGGTGAAAGCGGTGGGGGGGGGGGGACAAACGGGAGGCGGTGGGAGGCGGTCAGATGCGCGGCCGGTTCTGATGGCGATGTCATTCGCCACTGATGTCAGTCGTGTCCGGGAATCGAACTCGCGTCGCCGGGTTTCACGGCAGCAGGGCGCTGAACCGGCAACTCCACCGGTCGACGCAGCGACCCCCTCCCCCCTCCCCCGCCCCCACCCCCCCGGAACAAAAAAATAATCAGTGAGAAATTAAACCGTGGGCACAATTTGCATATAATTTGCATATACTTAGCATACGTTTAACAGAAAACCCTCATTGATACCGAGCAGTCGCGATCCGATACTGCGAACATTGACGATTTCTCCGCACCGAGGGCGATCAGCTGCAAGCAATTCGATTCGCGTCTGAATCGGACGTCTCTGCAACCGGTTGCAGGGAACGAGTTGCGCAAACGGGTTGCTCACAGTAGTAGTAGTAGAGAGAGTAAGAAAGACGCAGAGTCTCGACTCTCAAGCATCGATCTCCTCGGCAATTTGTCACGCCGCCCACTCGCGCGCCACGCGGCTTGCGCATTTGCGCGACGCTGATTGGCCGTTCCCTCCACGAACGCGTCATTGGATGCGCACGTGGCGCGCAGCCGCTCGCTCAGATGTGGACAAAGCGGTTTAGCCGCGGGACGGCTTCAGTTGACGCCGCCTGCCGTTTGGGTGCGGCTTTGACGCAAGCGAGATGGCTATTGCGCGGCTTACAATTAATGAGCATCTCAATAATCATCCCCCTTTTGGCGTCATCTGGTCCAACCCATGTGAGACTAGGCTCTAAGGAAAGCTGTCTCGGGTGTGGACCAATCAACTTCAAGGACAGTGCATACATTATCAGAGTTGTGGTTTTCTTGCATTATGACTGCAGGTATTGTGGTCTATGCAAACATGACTCCTCGTAAAAAAGGTGTTAGTTTTGTTGCCAGATAGAAGGGTAAAAAACCAATGATCATATTTTTACTGGCAAATGAGGTTCCAATGGTGTAAATGCTTACCCCGAGCTCTCATACTCTGATGGTACATTGTCTTTGAGTTGTGCGTCTTTTGGCGTCATCTGGTCCAACCCATGTGAGACTAGGCTCTAAGGAAAGCTGTCTCGGGTGTGGACCAATCAACTTCAAGGACAGTGCATACATTATCAGAGTTGTGTTTTTTGTTTGCATTATGACTGCAGGTGTTGTGGTCTATGCAAACATGACTCCTCGTAAAAAAGGTGTCAGTTTTGTTGCCAGATAGAAGGGTAAAAAACCAATGATCATATTTTTACTGGCAAATGAGGTTCCAATGGTGTAAATGCTTACCCCGAGCTCTCATACTCTGATGGTACATTGTCTTTGAGTTGTGCGCCTTTTGGCGTCATCTGGTCCAACCCATGTGAGACTAGGCTCTAAGGAAAGCTGTCTCGGGTGTGGACCAATCAACTTCAAAGACAGTGCATACATTATCAGAGTTGTGTTTTTTGTTTGCATTATGACTGCAGGTATTGTGGTCTATGCAAACATGACTCCTCGTAAAAAAGGTGTCAGTTTTGTTGACAGATTAAAGGGTAAACAACCAATTATCATATCATCCCGGCCTTTCCCATGCCCTCCTGCAGTCTGGAACAGGGGACCCCCCCTCCCCCCACCCGGAGTGTAAGCTGTCCCTGTGCAGCATAAAGTGGACGCAGCGCCGACCTGCAAACGGGAACGAGTCTTGTCAGAAGCGGGGGGCAATGTTGACGATTAATTTATTATTAGATTCAACGCATCGACATCCCCCACCGAACAAACTTAGTGGTTTTGGTGTGGCGGCCCCCCCCCCAATCAACACCACTGCCCGTCCACCCAGCGCTCGCCCATCACAGCAAAGGTTACGAAGGCCAAAACACATAGGGATGGTTGACATGTCCACGCAGTGTCGGTTGAGTAAGTCACAACAAGGAGGATTTCTCCACAAATCTGGCTGTCGCCTGATGATGCTCGATGTAATTACTGGCGAAACGTCGTACACAGATTGTAAAATGCAATTACTCTCCAACACACCGGTGTGCTGTACGAGTAACAAATTGGCACGTTCTGTTTACGTGACAAACCTTACGAATGGGCTGTGTCGGGTGGTGGCGGGTTTAACGACACATTTATATTTACGCCAATCTAACCCCAAAGAAAACCTCTATTACGAAGTCATAATCGTTTCCGCGCGCACGAAAGCAGCAATCCTCCTGCACGGTATCCACGCTGCAGCCTGCTCGGCCGCTGCACCCCCCCCCCCCCCCCCCCCCTAAAAAGAAAGGCACACGGTTCTAGACAAACTCTTTGAGCGAGTATGAGCGCCCGGGCGCATTTCTGTTGCTGGCGGCACTCGCTCGGCCACCACCGCCACCACCACCGCCACCACCACCACCACCATCGTTATTGCCGCTGTTGTTGTTGTTGTTGTTTTTGTTGGTAATGAAACCGGAAAACGATGGCAACAGTCGCCTGTTGGTGGGGGGCTTGTAGCTGCCCGCGTCGCTGCGGGGAAACGAGCAGGCCAGTAGCGCCCCCCCGGCCGCGAGACAAATGGCAGACGCCCAGCCGAGGTAGAGGGCTCCCCCGAGCTCACGCTTGAGGGCATCGGGCACGCTGGGGTTGTAGAAGTCGCGGATGATGGCGTTGGCCGTCCAGCACACGGGGATGAGCACGATGAGGGCGGCGAGGATGAAGAGGAAGCCGCCCGACATGGCGATGTACGCCTTGGCGCGCTCGTTCTCGACGCAGTGCGTGCACTGCATGCCCAGGGTCGCGATGAGGATGGCCAGGGTGCCCAGCGCCACGCCGGAGCACATGAGGCCGCGGGCCGCCTGCATGTCCGGGCTGAGCGCAAGCAGAGAGTCGTAGACCTGTGCAAGGGGAGAGGACGGTGGAGGATGGGGGTGGAGGGCATGGGTAAGATGAAGACGTCGTCCTCGTCGTCATCACGGTGGCCAAAGCTCTTGATATTCTTTGGTTCTTTCGGTAAAGTCACGTAGATTAAAACAAATGTTTCAATAAATCTAAGTAGAAAAATAATAAAATTCAAATTGAACATTCAAATTGAAAACCAAAAACTCAAAAGTTAGTTTTTGTATTTTTTTATTAAAAAAAAATGTTTTACTTAATCTTTTATCTATGTCACTTTACCGAAAGAACCAAATAATATGAATCCCTGCAGTCACGAAAGTCTTAAGTCAACATTTGAAGCTATTGATATCAACATCGCCACCGCTTGTGCCACCCTCCACCAAGTCCCACAGCTGCTGATGTTGCTGCTGATGTTGCTGCTGCTGCTGCTGCTGCCACGTGCAGGAGATTCCCAGCGACCTCCTCGATCTGCGTTGGGCTCCAATCTGCTCGGTGTGAGCAGCCGGAGTTGTCCGAGTGGTTTGCCACTCAACCACTCACTTTGTTTATTTGGATGGGGGGGGGCATTATTAGTTCTATGTACTTGCGATGAGTAACATGTTCATAATATAGGGTTTTTTTGGGTTAGATCGCGTAAATATAAATGTGTGTCGTTACACCCGCCACCACCCGACACAGCCAATTAGTAAAGTTTGACACGTAAACAGAACGTGCCAAATCGTGACTCGTACAGCAACACCGGTGTTTTTGAGAGCGAATCCACAACATTTACAATCTGAGTACGACGTTTCGCCAGTAATTGCAACGAGCTTCATCAGGCGACAGTCAAATTTGCGTAGAAATCTTCCTGTTTCGTTCATTAAACAGATCGATAGATGCGATGAAGTCACTTGTGACACTGTCACATGCGACGGGGTCGGGGTTTAATGAATGCATCGAAATTGCAAAGGGTATCCATTTGCCGGTCGGGTTATTCACGTGTTAATCTGAGTAACATATTATCTGGCACTGTCTCTACCCCCTCCCCCCACCACTCCACCCGTGGGTCTATAGACGTGCGGGTGACGAAGGGGGGGGGTGACGAAGGGGGGGGGGGTGACGTTCCACTCGCTCGGCACGAGATGTGCAGACATTTTAGCCGCAGGGGAGTTGCGCATAGGCATAGGCGTGTCCGGAGCGTGAGACGAATCTATTTATATGATCGATGTGTACACGTGTATATCTCTGTCATGTATTTGTATGTAACATACAATTCGCTTAACACGTGGTATAATATATAGGCTTTCGCAGCCAGCTTTCGGATTTATAATTTATTGTATTTGGGGTTGGGCCATTTCAATGATCTGGCCACGTGTGTGTCGCGAGCCCCTCCACCACCCGACATAGCCAAAGACGTTACATTTGTCACGTGGTGTACAAGCGCTTAACGACTCGCAGATTTATTATAATTGTTTCAGCTCAACTCATCCACTCACCCAATCACTCAGCCACTCACTCACCCACTCAGCCATTCAGACACTCACCCAATCACTCAGCCACCCACTCACCCACTCAGACACTCACCCAATCACTTAGCCACTCACTCACCCACTCAGACACTCAGCCACTCAGCCACTCAACCACCCACTCACCCACTTAATCAGCCACTCAACCACTCAACCACTCACCCACTCAGCCACTCAACCACTCACCCACTCACCCACTCAGCCACTCAACCACTCACCCACTTACCCACTCAGCCACTCAACCACTCACCCACTCAGCCACTCAGCCACCCAGCCACTCAGCCACTCAACCACTCAACCACTCAGCCACTCAACCACTCAACCACTCAGCCACTCAGCCACTCAACCACTCAGCCACTCAATCCTGCAATTCCCTGCTCACGGCACTGCTGACGGAAGGTGTCTCCAGCAAAGTTGAACTGAAGGAAGCTCACTTTTGAGGGTATTCGGCCTACTCTCCCACGATGACCAAACGCCTTGGAAGAGTTCCGAGTACCGACACTTTACCCCACCGCATCTCACGCCACCTACCGATGGTAGACGATCTGTCGGGGTACCCATCTAATACCGCTGGGCGTATACAGGCTAGGGCGGTGGTCGTGGGGGTAAGGCGAGTGTTGGCTAAGAAACGTGCCCGCTGTTTCAACTTCCGCGCCTGGAGATCTAACCGGCGGGGACCAGTGGATCGCAAGTCCGACTTGCCGACGGTGGATTCCTGGCGAGGTGCTGGGTTAGACTACTGCTCGTTCAAAACGCAGCTGCGCTGAAATCCTTCCGCGCGAACCGTTTCGCGAGCGCATCGTCACCCAAGCTGCCCGCTTGTCCCTTGACCCGGCTTACCAGTCAAGTGCCGAGTGAACTATGAGACCCTGATGCTGATCATGACCTACTAGGCGCTCGGTGGGTTAGCCCCGCAGGATGTACAGGAACTGATCCATCGCTGTGCTCTCCCAAACGAGGTCCCTGAGATCTACGGATCGATTTCTTCGAAGGGCTCCCGAGTTGGAGGCTTTAACTGCAGGTATTGATCGAGGTTCTGTCGGCGAATATTCCGAGCTTTGGAACAACGCTTTGCCGTTCGCTAATAAGACTATTTAAGTGGAGCCTTGAAAACTCGCCTCTTTAAACTGGCTTCTACCCCCCCCCCCCCCAAGCCTAGTTATGGTGAGTGGTGGGTGGATTTGTGAGTGGGTGGGTTGGTGAGTGGGTGTGTGAGTGCGTGGGTGAGTGAGTGAGTGGGTGAGCGAGTGAGTAGGTGGGTGAATGAGTGGGTGGGTGGTGGGTGGTGGGTAGTGGGTGGTGGGTGGGCGAGTGGGTGAGTGAATGTGTGAGTGAATGAGTGAGTGAATGAGTGAGTTGGTGAGTGAGTGAGTGGGTGGGTGAGGGAGTGGGTGGGGTGGTGAGTGGGTGGGGTGGGTGAGTGGGTGGGTGGGTTAGTGAGTTGGTGAACTAGTGGGTGGGTGAGTGAGTGGGTGAGTGAATGGGTGGGTGAGTGAATGGGTGAGCGGGTGAGTGAGTGGCTGAGTGAGTGGCTGAGTGAGTGGCTGGGTGAGTGAGTTGGTGAGTGGGTAAGTGGTTGAGCGAGTGAATAAACTGGACTCTATCCCCCTCCCCCATAGTTCTATTTCCTGCTTTCTACAGCACGGTGGCGCATTGGGAGCCACGGATGAAATTGCCTTTTTTTTTACAAAAGTAAATTATTGTTGTTGTAACTACACGTGGACCGCGACTCCGAGCGAGTGAGCGAGCGAGCAGGTGGTGCTCCCTGCTGTGAGATTCAACGAACTGCACTGCGGGTACTCCCGCGTGTATCAATAATGACGACGAGGATAACAATAATATTTACATCAACTTGCAGCGCCACCGCCGCACAATACCGGCTCCTCGCTCTCGTAGAGAGACAGAGAGAGGAGAGAGCCACTCGGAGGGTGCAGGAGGGGGAGGAGGAACCACGGATGAGAAGAGGAGACAGCAGCAGCCACACAGCGGCGGCGAGTAGCCATCGCCACATATTATTCTCAAGCTCTGCCGTCCTATATATATTGCGTGTTAAAAGTGGTATCGGCCAATCAATTAATGTTTGCGAGTCGGAGGAAACGGGAGCATGCGGATAATCGGATGCAGAATTCTAGATTTGAAGCTTTCGTGACTGCAAGGATTCATATTCTTAGGGTTTTTTCGGTAAAGTCACGTAGGTGAAAAAATTAAAATTAATAAAAGTAAAATAAAATAAAAAATTTAATCGGATGCAGCATTGTTGAGTAAAGATCGTAGACAGAGCTCAATGGAAGGAAGGCCATGACCGCCGGCGTCTTTGAGGAACGACGCAGCTCACATACAGAGAGCACCCGGAGAAAACTCACGCCGTGCGAGGGCGAAACACTCTATCCCCGTACAGGCGCAACAGGTGGAGTCGATACTCTTAGTTCTTTCGGTAAAGTCACGTAGGTAAAAAATGAAATTAAAAATAAAACAATAAAATCACGACGTTTCGGAGGCCACACAAGCTTCCGTCTTCTTGCCTCCGAAACGTCGTGATTTTATTATTTTATTTTTATTAATTTTTATTTCATGTTTTACCTACGTGACTTTACCGAAAGAACTCAGAGTATGAATCCTTGCAGTCACGAAAGCTTCAAATCTAGGTGGAGGCTGCATTGTTGGTGTGCCGCCTTTTGCTGGCGAGCCAGGAAACGGCTCCCGCTTCACAACATTTTGAGTCCTGCTCATCACCACCTCCTCATATCTCATATTCACAACCTCCAAGTTGCTTCCCCGATCCTCCTCGTCCACCACCCCTTCACACGTGCCCCATCCATCACAGCCTACTCGCCCACTCAGCCTTAAAATTAGTGTCTGGTGCGGTGTGTAAAATCAGACATTTGCACTGGGAAGACAAAAACGGCCGGGCACGACGGTCCCATTGTGGAACACGCCAGCCTCAACAATAGCCGCTGCACGCTAACATCACTTGCTCCAACAGTCCGTCAAAGGCTATGACGGGGGGAACCTTTGTATTTATTATGTAAACGTGACACGCCACCACCACCACCACCAACAGCAGCCGCCGTTCGCCACTGCTCGCGCGGTGACGTCACCGCGGCGCTTAGTGCCAGGCTAGGTGCACCTTGAGACCACAGCGAGTGAGAGAGAGTGAGAGAGATGTGACCGTTACCTTGCATTGCTGCTGGCCCGTTGCCTGCGAGACGCACTGCATCCAGATGCCCTCCCAGAACACCTGGCCGACCACGATGTTGGCCGAGTTTGGCAGGAAGGCGGTGACGCGCCATTGTGGCAGACAAGTCACTGCGATGCTGCCGATCCAGCCGACGAACGCCACCGCCATACCGGCGATCTGCAGGGATGAGTTCGCCATGGGGATGCCCGCCCCCCACCCTCGGGCTACGCTCGCTCGCTTGATCGCTCTGCCGCGCGTCACTTGACGTTCCTCCTCCTTCTCCTCCTGAGTGACGATGATGACGATGATGTCTTACGTTGGGTCTTCTTCTGCCTTGAAAGAGCGGGCGTGGTGGTGGTGAGATTATTTGTGACGATGTCTCTCTCTCTCTCTCGCGAAATTCGCCGCGGATGCGAACGCGCGACAATGCCCTCTGTTCAAGAAGAGAGAGGTGGGCGACGCGGAGTTAATTGTTTAGAAATCTGGGGGGTGGGGGGTATAGGGGGTGTGGGTAGTGGGTAAATGGGGGGTATATAACAAACACGCCGATCACCCAACCCTTGACCGATTGTCTCTTGCCTGAGCGCCACCCGTTATGAGTGTTTGGGTGTTCTCAGATGAGGTGGTGGATAGCGTGACACCTCCACCACGCTGGTCGCGTGTGTCTGGGGTCACGGGCCGGCAAACCCTTGAACCCCGCTCCTGGCTATTGCCACCGAGACTTTTGAGCTGCAGTGAAGCAACGATCGTCGCCGATGAGACGCTCTCGGCGTGTCTCGCAACGGCTGTCGTTCACAATGTGTCACCCGATTTTCATGCACACACACACACAACACACACACAAAAACACACACACAACACACACACACCACACACACAAAAGCACACAACACACATGCACAAAAACACACACACACTACTGTGCGCATACAAAACACACACACAAAAACACGCACACAACACACGCACAAAAACCACGCACACAAAACACACACAAAACACAAAAACACACAAAATCACGCTCAAAAACACGCAAAAACACGCACAAAACGCACAAAAACCACGCACACAAAAAAACACTCGCACAACACACACACACAAAAACACACAAAAACACACACAACACACACGAAGAAAAACAAAAGCGGGGGAACTCGGAATGGCCACGAAGCGAAGGACGCTGACCGCTCGGCACCGCGGGACGAAGTCGAGCAAAGTGAACGAACGCAGCTCGTGGGAAGAAAACAAAACCCCCAAACTCAGACGATCCCCCGCCCCCCTCCCCCACCGCTCCCCCGCCTCGGGTTTGTATCTTACACAGGGCTGTCCATCGGCACCGACTCTGCTGATGAGACACTGCATGTCGAAACCGGTTCAGAGTTTTGCCTGTGTTGAACCAGTGGCTAAGGCAAGCACCGACTGCTGATGAGACAATGAAAGTCGGACCCGGCTCAGAGGTTTGCCTGTGTTGACACAGGGGCTCAAAGCGAGCACTGACTGCCGATGAGACAAACTCAACGCCATCGGTTCAACACGGCCAAACGAGACACCCGCTACTCCTGTAGCGATTGTCTTGGCCTCGACCAGCCGAGCGCGAAATCGCCGCCGCAGTTACTCTACCGTCTTAAGGTCCCGCGCGCGCCGTGCGAACGGAGAGAGACCGTGGCAACGGCGACGGAGACGCGGCTCCTTCTCGCCAGTCGAAGGCAATCGGGGCACTTCCCACCCCAGCCATGTTTGTTTGTTGTAGTACAGAGTTAGACTGATGGCCTTAATCGAAGTTGTCTTGTGGTTGTTGTTGGTTTCGATTTAAAGCTTTCGTGACTGCAGGGATTCATCTTCTTGGTTCTTTCGGTAAAGTCACGTAGAAGGGAAGTAATAAAATAATAAAAATAAAACATAATAAAATAATTCAGACGATGTCTCCCCGACAGACCTGGTCTTCACCTGAGGACGGCTACTTGCGTTGTGGCCGAAACGTCGTGAGAATTATCTTACTATGTTTTATTTTTATTATTTTATTACTTCCCTTCTACGTGACTTTACCGAAAAAACCAAGAAGTTGTTGTTGGTTGTTTGACTTGCATCCCACTGGGATTTTTGCACACAGCGTTGGTGTACGGTGATTTTTTTCTGCAATATTTTGCTGTCTTTTCTTGGATTTTCTGTTTGCACTTAGTCACATATTCACTTTAAGATGTTTTTGTTCATGTTTTTGTTTTTTGTTTGTTGCGGTTGCACCCGATTCAAGAGCCGAATGGCTCACAGGGCTACACCTAATAAATGAACTTGAACTTGACTCGAGTCGTGGCTGAATCCCTGCCTGCCGATAAGTCGCTCGCGCGTTCGAAACCGCTCGTCTCGAACGGGAACGGTGCCGCGATCACCCCGGCGGGGGCAGGCGGCATCCACGTCGCCTCGCGCGGTCACCGGCATCAGCATCGTTATTTTTAGACTGCAGCAGGAATCCGATGAGCTGTGAAGCTCTTGTTATCGGCAAAGTTACAACAGCAAACAATACCCCATAGGAATATAGGGTGGAGGATAATGTACGATGTTTATGCATTATGTCATCATATAACTATCTCCCCGTGTCCCCATGTCTCCCCGTGTCCCCGTGTCTCCCCGTGTCCCCGTGTCCCTGTGTCCCCATGTCCCCCCGTGTCCCCGTGTCCCCATGTCTCCCCGTGTCCCCGTGTCTCCCCGTGTCCCCATGTCTCCCCGTGTCCCCATGTCTCCCCGTGTGCCCATGTCTCCCCGTGTCCCCATGTCTCCCCGTGTCCCCATGTCTCCCCGTGCCCCCATCTCCCCATCTCCCCGTGTCCCCATGTCTCCCCGTGTCTCCATCTCCCGTGTCCCCATCTCCCCATGTCCCCGTGTCTCCCCGTGTCCCCGTGTCCCCATGTCTCCCCATCTCCCCGTGTCCCCGTGTCTCCCGTGTCCCCATCTCCCCGTGTCTCCATGTCTCCTCGTGTCCCCATGTCTCCTCGTGTCCCCATGTCTCCCCGTGTCTCCATGTCTCCCCGTGTCTCCATCTCCCGTGTCCCCCGTGTCCCCGTGTCCCCATGTCTCCCCGTGTCCCCGTGTCTCCCCGTGTCCCCATGTCTCCCCGTGTCCTCATCTCCCCGTGTCCCAGTGTCTCCCCGTGTCCCCGTGTCCCCATGTCTCCCTATCTCCCCGTGTCCCCGTGTCTCCCCGTGTCCCCATCTCCCCGTGTCCCCAAGTCTCCCCGTGTCCCCATGTCTCCCCGTGTCCCCATGTCTCCCCGTGTCCCCATCTCCCCGTGTCCCCGTGTCCTCATCTCCCCGTGTCCCCATGTCTCCCAGTGTCCCCATGTCTCCCCGTGTTCCCATGTCCCCATCTCCCCGTGTCCCCATGTCTCCCCGTGTCCCCATGTCTCCCCGTGTCCCCATCTCCCCGTGTCCCCATGTCTCCCCGTGTCCCCATGTCTCCCCGTGTCCCCATCTCCCCGTGTCCCCATGTCTCCCCGTGTCCCCATGTCTCCCCGTGTCCCCATGTCTCCCCGTGTCTCCATCTCCCCGTGTCCCCATGTCTCCCCGTGTCCCCATGTCTCCCCGTGTCCCCATCTCCCCGTGTCCCCATGTCTCCCCGTGTCCCCATGTCCCCCGTGTCCCCATCTCCCCGTGTCCCCATCTCCCCATCTCCACCTGTCCCCATCTTTCCCCATGTGAACATCTCCCCATCTCCCCGTGTCCCCATGTCTCCCCGTGTCTCCCTGTGTCCCCATGTCTCCCCGTGTGTCCCCGTGTGTCTCCGTGTCTCACCTGCACCCACCTTGTTGTCTCCGCTGCTGGAATCGAGTGATTGACTCCGCGCGCGCGACTCAAGAGGAGGGGGGCGAGGGTGGTAGAGAAGGGGGTTGGTTGCCCCACCTTCCACCGCTTCGCGTTCCACCACTCACTCTCGTGTTTGGAGAATTGTACTCGTCCCAGCCACCAATACCGCCTTCTGACAGTGCACCTTCTCAGCAGCGTTGGTTTTATACAAGCGATACGGACTCACTCTGAACCGGTTTCGACATTCAGTTTCTCATCAGCAGAGTCAATGCTCGCTTGAGCCATTGGTTCAACACAAACTTCTGAAACGGCTTCGGCATTCAGTTTCTCATCAGCAGAGCCAATGCTCGCTTGAGCCATTGGTTCAACACAAACCTCTGAACCGGTTTCGACATTGAGTGTGTCATCAGCAGAGCCAGTGCTCGCTTGAGCCACTGGTTCAACATAGGAAAACATCTGAACCGGTTTCGACATTCAGTTTCTCATCGGCAGAGTCATGCAAGTGCTCAGGTATGCATTTAAATTCTCCATCATGACCCGCACGGATTATTATTATTACTGCGCGTTACATAACACGGATATGGGGGGGGGGGTTAGCTATTGGGGGGGGGGCGGCTTTGTGGGTGTGAGCTGGAGCTTCTGAATGTAGAACAGGTTTCGCGAGCCTCAATGCCAACATCATCTTCACCACCATCACTGTCGTCGCCGTCTAATTTAATAACAAGCCACATGCGACTGGCGATCCGCCGCTGCTGCGTTGCAATCAGAATGATGATTTGTTACTGGAGGAATCCGATGAGCTTTAAAGCTCTTTGTCACAGGCGGGTAAGACCGTGACAAATACAGAAAGTATGGGAAAGGTCGACACATCACTGGGAAATATTCAAGTTAAACGAAACTATGTTTTCTTTTTCATCTTGCCAGGAAAAAAGCCCACTGAGGCACTAACTCATTTTTCAGGAGCGACCCTGCCACAAATGATAGCTGAACAAAGTGTGGAAATTCTATATAGCAGCAAAACATATCTAAACTATCTCGATATATGTCGGTGGGGAAAGGGTACGGGCTGGGGCGATTGACCATACTTCACCATTATGGTCAGGTTACACGGTTAGTTAAGGGTGGGTAGGTACGCTTCGGTGAATTGGATATCACTTACCGCCGAGGGCAGGAATCGAACTCGTCTTGTTAGCGGGTTAAGGGGCCGTCCATAAATGACGTCACGCGATTTTGGACGATTTCTGACCCCCCGCCGCCCCAATCGTCACACGGCGTCACAAAAAGACAGACCCCCCCCCCCCCTCTCAAATATGACGTCACAAAGCTCTGCTGTTGTTCTTGTTGTTGTGATCGTGTTAGTTCGCCACCGCACGCGGCCGACAAGAAACCGAGCCGCTGGGCCGCTGGGCCGCCGGACACATTCCTGCGGGAGTCGTGCAATGTTGCTCGCCTTCATCACCGTCTTCTTCATTCCATCAACATCGGCATCATCATCAACAGCATCATAATCATCGTAATCATCATCAGCGTCATAACATCAGAATCAACAGCATCATAATCATTATCAGCATTGAATCATCATCAGCATCATAATCATCATCTCTCTATAAATCGGTTCAGGCACCCCGTAAATCCCGCAACTTCTGTGTGCCCCCCCCCCCTCTAAGCCCCGCCCACTGTGAAAACAGACGCCGCTCAGTGCATCAGCTGCAGCGACAAGGATCTCCTGTAGCCGCTTCCTCCTCCTCTGTCTCCTGAAAAAACGCATTCCTGCGGAGCTGGTGGGAACGTTGGGTTGCTCGGTCAATGGCCAGGGTCAACGGCGGCGTGGCGTATTCCGCAAATATGCCCGACTGTGAGGGCGGGCACAAGCCGGCGTGAGTAGGTTAAACGTTGAGTTTTATAAGGGCACCACGGGGTGACCAGCCCCTCCCCACCCATCCCCACCCCTCCCACCCCCCACCCGGCCCAACCCTCCCCACCCAGCCCCTCCCCACTCTCCCCACCCAGCCCCTCCCCACAACCCCCACCCAGCCCCTCCCCACCCTCCCCACCCAGCCCCTCCCCACAACCCCCACCTAGCCTAATTCTAGATTAAAACCTAATTCTAGATTAAAACCTAAGAATACCCCACCTAGCCCTTCCCCACAACCCCCACCCAGCCCTTCCCCACCCTCCCCTCCCATCCCCACCCAGCCCCACCCTCCCCGCCCAGCCCCTCCCCACTCACCCCCTCCCCACCCAGCCCCTCCCGCCCCACCCAGTCCCTCCCTGCACGACGGACGGACGGACACAATAATCTCCTGTGGGCTGGTGTAACCAGAGGTTTCTACCAGTATAAGTTAATACCTCAGTGGTCTTCACCTGGTAAAAACAAATCTTTTTGTGGTGAACATACCTGTCCAAATACAAATTCTCATTCTGATTCTCCCGCTCCTCTCTCTCTCTCTCCTTTCCCGTGCGTCACGCCCGTGGTAGAGTCACGGGTAAAACGTCTCATCGAAACAATTATAATTAAACCTATACATGTGCCTTTGATATGATGATGATGATGATGATTATGCTGATCTTTATTTAGGTAATGATGAATAGTGACTTCCAATCATGATGGTGTATCATACTCTTGTTTTTTTCGGTAAAGTCACGTAGGTGAAAATTTTAAATAAATTAAGACGTTTCGGACCCAACACAATCGTCCTTCTTCAGGTGAGGACAACTTAGCGAAAGCACAACCGCTTAAGTGTGTAGGACACACTAAGTTGGTGTAGAACACACTAAGTTGGTGTAGGACACACTAAGTTGGTGTAGGACACACTAAGTTGGTGTGTCCTACACACTTTAGCGGTGTGCTTTCGCTAAGTTGAACGCTTGTGTTGCGCCCGAAACGTCTTAATTTATTTTTAAAAATTTACCTATGTGACTTTACCGAAAAAAACAAGAGTATGAATATTCTTAGGTTTTTTTTCGGTAAAGTCACGTAGGTAAAAAATGTTAATTAATAAAAGTAAAATAAAAATAAAATAAAAATCACGACGTTTCGGAGGCAACACAAGTTTCCGTCTTCAGGTGGAACTGTCACAGCACGATTGCTGTATCAAGTGAGAGTTCCACCTGAAGACGGAAGCTTGTGTTGCCTCCGAAACGTCGTGATTTTTATTTTATTTTACTTTTATTAATTTAAATTTTTTTACCTACGTGATTTTACCAAAAAAACCAAGAGTATGAATCCTTGCAGTCTAGAAAACTTCAAATCTAGAAATGATGGTGTATCGTCGCCGTTGAGATGATCGTGCTGCTGATGATTCGTGTGATGTTGACCATCGTGTCATCATGACCTCGCTTGGTCTCACAGTCTCTTTGGAGGCGACACGAGGGCAGGGGAGGGGGAGTTTGTGTGTTTGTGTCGCTGTGTAGATGAGTGATGAGTGTGTTCGTGTGTGGGCATGGGTGGTATAGCGGTGAGCGCGCTGCGCTACGAACCCGGCGACCCGAATTCGATTCCCGCTCACGGCCGACACCGGTGACGATTATCCGAACCGAACCTGGGCCTTCCACTCAGTGGACTCGGCGTCAAATGAATACCTGGTGCGGTGTGTAGACATCGCCACTAGGGAGACAAAGACGGCCGGGCGGGCGTGGTGCTGGCCACCCCACCCCCTCGTATCCCATGCTGGCCTTAATAGGTGCTCGCTGAACGCACTTGCTCCAACAGCCTGTTACAGACTGTACGGGGGATCTTTGTTGTACGTGCAGGCTAGCTATTAATTATACTTGCCAAACATGGAGCCCTGTAAAGGAACACCTGCGCCAGTTTGAAACACTAGATTTTCACCCTATATTCTATGTAGGGTGTATCAACGTTTTATCCACAGAACTGGGGAGGGTGGGGGGTCCACTTTCTTATAACTTTTTGATTCAGGCCTTCTGAAGAGCTCGCTTATCATGCAGTTGACGGGCAAACGGACACTCCGGGCTTTTTGTAATAGATGGATGTTTGAGTTTAACCAGCTTTGATTGTGAGCCCCTCCGGCAAGCGAGTTTGCGTTGGCCGGGTAATGTAGCCCACAAAGCCCAGCTACCGCATGCCCAAGCAGCTTCTGTTTGGCCGGGTTGAGGAAGATAAATGGGCGCGGCACGGGCTGGTGAAAAAAGGACTGGTTCGGTACGAAACGAGCTGGTTGATTTGCCGATGACTGGTACCAGCGGTGTCAAGATAGGCCCCTGTAGGGGAGGCTCGTGAAGGACGCTGCTGCTGGGCAGTTGGAGGCAGTCGCCCTCCAGCAACAGCGGAGGGCAGAGGAGCGACTCTCACAACAACGAGCGGAGCGCCAAGCGGATAAAACTCAGAAAATTGGTCTCGAGTTCAAATCCTGGTCGTGGGGATGTGGAGGGGTCGATAAAACGAGGACTACTTTGTATGGAAGCCTACAGTGGCTGGCCTTTAGATATACTCACCCCCGCCGTAGGAACGTGGAATTCTCACCACTGTAAACGGGAGAGATGAGAACCGATGCATCGATGCTCATAAATCACTGACCTTTGTGAACCAGCACTTGCCACGGCAGTGTTTGATTACGTCGGCTCAACCGCAAGTGCGTAATGTACCTGGGACGGTGGTGTGTACACATCGGCTCTGGGGAGAGACAAAGGCGGCCGGGCGCGGCGGTGTTTCGACCACCCACCCGCTCGTGTTCAGGTTCGGGCGTTGGCAGGCGCTCACTCACGGAACCTGCCACTCCAGTCTGTTCGAGGCTACACAGTGAAAGGTGGTGGGTGGAGCGGGCACTGTCCGTGTGTCGCAACTATGCGTGTCGGTATTGTGTCGCGGTGCGATTATGTTTCACGCGTCGGCAGGTGAGCGCGACAGAAGTTGCATCAACACATTGCATAAGAGCCGCCGTTTTAGTGGCACAAAAAATAGCCGCACGAAGCCTCGCTAATAATAACCCAGCCCCAGCCCCCCCCCAGCCCCCCCCCCAATCCCACCCCCATCCCACTCCCCGCCTCCGCACCCTACTCACCCCCCCCCCATCCCACTCCCCCCCCCATCCCACTCCCCACCCCCCCCATCCCACCCACCCCATCCCCCCCCCCCATCCCACTCCCCCATCTCCCCCCCATCCCCCCACCCCCCCATCCCACTCCCCCCCCCATCCCCCCCCATCCCCCCCACCCATCCCCCCACCCCCCCATCCCACTCCCCGACCCCCCCACCCCACTCCCCCCCACCCAACCCCCCACCCCACTCCCCCCATCCCACTTCCCCCCCACCCCGCTCCCCCCCCCACCCCACCCCCCATCCCACTCCCCACCCCCCCATCCCACTCCCCCCCCATCCCACTCCCCCCCCCACCTCAAGCCCCCCCCCATCCCACTCCCCACCCTCCCATCCCACTCCCCCCCCCCCAACCCACTCCCCCCCATCCCACTCCCCGACCCCCCCCACCCCACTCCCCCCCACCCCAACCCCCCCACCCCACTCCCCCCATTCCACTCTCCCCCCACCCCGCTCCCCCCCCACCCTACCCCCCCCCCATCCCACCCCCCCCCCCCCATCAAGCCCCCCCCCCATTCCACTCCCCACCCCCCCCACCCCCCCCCCCCATCCCACTCCCCCCCCCACCCCCCATCCCACTCCCCCCCCCCACCGCAACCCCCCACCCCACTCCCCCCCCCACCCCAACCCCCCTGCCCTCTATCTGAATCCACCGCCTCTCCCCGTGGCATCCGCCCGGCCCGCTCCCCACACTCGCCCCGCTCCTCGGGAGCTCAGCGCGGGTTGCGTCTGGATGGCGCGTGGATGGGCGCACACGCAACTTGGGCGCTGGGAGCCACCAGGGGGCAGTAACTCCACGCTGACGCCAGCAGACGAGTCTGACGATTATGAGACCTCCTTTACCAGTGGCAAAATATAGTGATAGGTTTTTACCCTTTCAACTGGTACAACAATTGGCACCTTTATACAAGGCAATCAACTTCAAGGACAGTGCATATCATTATCATTATCAGAGTTGTTTCTTTTTGTTTGCATTTTGACTGCTTGTGTTGTGGTTATTGCAAACATGATGCCTTGTATAAAGGTGTCAGTTTTTGTACCAGTTGAAAGGGTAAAAAAAACCTATCACTAGAGTCTGACGATTGTTTTTGTTTTCGATTTTCTTTTTCCGGAGGAGGAATCTGATGAGCTAGGAAGCTCTTTTTTTGCGTGGATGTCCAGCAGGGGGCTTAGGTTGGGCGGTCAGCAAATTACATCGACAATCAACACGTGAAAGGTTACAAGATTAAGACGGGTGACTAGTCAAGCCGGTCAATAAATAAACATAGAGACATACTCTTAGGGTTTTTCGGTAAAGTCACGTAGGTAAAAATAAAAATAAATAATAAACATTATACAAATGATAATAGAAATAAAATAATAAATCACGACGTTTTCGGAGGCAACACAAGTCTCCGTCATCAGGTGGGACCGTCACAGCTAGATTTGAATCAGTAAATTTAGCTGTGACGGTCCCACCTGATGACGGAAACTTGTGTTGCCTCCGAAAACGTCGTGATTTATTATTTAATTTCAATTATAATTTTTATCATTTTCATTATTTATTTTTATTTTTACCTACGTGACTTTACCGAAAAAAACTAATAGTATGAATCCTTGCAGTCACGAAAGCTTCAAATCTAGAAACATAGAGACATTATGCTCTTTGGTTCTTTCGGTAAGGTCACGTAGGTATAAAATAAAATGAATTAAATCACGACGTTTCGGGCGCAACACAAGCGTCCGTCATCAGGTGGGACAACCACAGCAAGAAACAATCGCTGAAGTGTGCAATTTATTTTATTTTCTACCCACGTCACTTCACCGAAAGAACCAAAGAGTATATGGATCCCTGCAGTCACGAAAACTTCAACTCTACATTAGAGACATCATGGGCAGTGATGGACTGGAACCAAACATCGGCCCAGACATTTGGCCATGAGCTTTGGGTGATGACCGACGGGATGAGATCGCGGGTACAAAGAGCCGAAATGAGGTTTAACTCCACAGGGTTTGCCGGCGCTCACCACGCTCCGTGACCGGGCGAGGAGCTCGGAAATCCGGGAGAGGCTCGGAGTCGAGCCGCTACTCCTCCTCCTGATCGAGAGGAGCCAAGTTGGGGTGGTTCGGGCACCCGGTAAAGGAAGCCCCCCCCCACCCCCGGGTAGACTCCGCCCCTGGAACTCTGCCGGGCAGTAGCAGCACGCCGCTGCTGCTGCTGGCGGTGTAGTGTATAGTGTAGTGTATAGTGTAGTGTATAGTGTAGTGTATAGTGTAGTATATAGTGTAGTGTATAGTGTAGCGTATAGTGTAGTATATAGTGTAGTGTATAGTGTAGTGTATAGTGTAGTGTATAGTGTAGTGTATAGTGTAGTAGTGTATAGTGTAGTATATAGTGTAGTGGTGTATAGTGTAGTGGTGTATAGTGTAGTGTATAGTGTAGTAGTGTAGAGTGTAGTGTATAGTGTAGTAGTGTATAGTGTAGCAGTGTATAGTGTAGTGTATATAGTAGTGTATAGTGTAGTAGTGTATAGTGTAGTAGTGTATAGTGTAGTAGTGTATAGTGTAGTGTATAGTGTAGTAGTGTATAGTGTAGCAGTGTATAGTGTAGTGTATAGTGTAGTAGTGTAGTGTATAGTGTAGTAGTGTATAGTGTAGTAGTGTATAGTGTAGCAGTGTATAGTGTAGTAGTGTATAGTGTAGTAGTGTATAGTGTTTTGTGTAGTGTAGTAGTGTATAGTGTAGTAGTGTATAGTGTAGTAGTGTATAGTGTAGTAGTGTATAGTAGTGTATAGTAGTGTATAGTTGTGTCTAGGTGTCTAGTAGTGTCTAGTAGTGTCTAGTTGTGTCTAGTTGTGTCTAGTAGTGTATAGTAGTGTAGTGTATAGTGTAGTGTATAGTGTAGTGTATAGTGTAGTGTATAGTGTAGTGCATAGTGTAGTAGTGTATAGTGTAGTAGTGTATAGTGTAGTAGTGTATAGTGTAGTAGTGTATAGTAGTGTATAGTAGTGTATAGTTGTGTCTAGTAGTGTATAGTAGTGTAGTGTATAGTGTAGTGTATAGTGTAGTAGTGCTAGAGCCTGTCGCCAGGGAAAGGGAGGTTTTGACCGCCACGACACAACACGCTGCTGCTGCTGCTGCCACCACCCTAACCAGGACCATCGGATTGCGAAACGAACGGGGCGCAAATTCCCCTGCGATCTCATCGACCCATTTGGGCTGGTGAGGGGAAAATCCGAGAGCGTAGAGAAGCAACGAAGCGTACACATTGGAGGTAATAAAATATATTTTTTTATGTGGGTTTTTATATATAGTTTTACTCTGATCACATTTGCAATTTGTTTCTCGCACACAGAGCGGCCCACCCACCCGGGCATGCTGCCCTCTGGCCAGTCCCAGCCTTGAGCATGGGAGTTCACATTTCACGAGGGAGACGTATGGACACGTGTGTGTGTGTTCCTCCCTGCCCAGTGGGGAGCGGTAGTGTAGCGGTTAGCGCTGCGCTATGAACCCGGCGACCCGGGTTCGATTCCCGTTCACGGCCAACACCGGTGACGATTATCTGAACCGATCCTGGGCCTCCCCTAGGTCGACTCGGCCTCAAACGAGTACCCGGTGCGGTGTGTAAACATCACCACTGGGGAGACAAATGCGGCCGGGCGTGGTGCTGGCCACACACCCCCTCGTGTTCCGTTCCGGCCTTTATAGGTGCTCGCTAACAGCACTTGCCCCTACTGTATGTTAAGACTATACACGGGGGATCTTTGTTTTTGTCCTCCCTGCCAGCTTCACAAAGCCGCACTGGCCAGAAAAAGAGCTTCATAGCTCATCGGATTTTTCAAGTCTAAATCGTCTGACTGAATCCGGGTGGTCAAATGATCCTCACCGGATTGAGGCCGTGCGGTGGCGTCCTTGCGACAGCTTGTTGTTGACCTGTTCACATCGCTACCCCGGCAGAGCGGTGGCGCAGTGGTTAGCGCGCTACGCCGTGAACCTGCGAACCTCAGCTGGATTTCCGGCCACGGTCAACATCGGTCGCGGGTGATTTATAAACCGCTGATGCGGCTACTGCCACCCCCACCTTCTCACCAGCGCGTTCCACCCTCCGCCAGATCCCGCCGCTGCTGCTGCCTGGCCCTGACTCTCTCACCTGCTCCCACCTTAGACTCACACAGACACTGATAAACCCACACAGAGACCCATAGACTCACACAAAGACCCATAGACTCACACAGAGACCCATAGACTCACATAGAGACCCATATACTCACAAAGAGACCCATAGACTCACACAGATACTGATAGACTCACAGAGACCCATAGACCCACACAGATACTGATAGACTCACATAGAGACCCATAGACTCACACAGATACTGATAGACTCACATAGAGACCCATAGACTCACACAGACACTGATAGACCCACACAGAGACCCATAGACCCACACAGAGACTAATAGACTCACACCAAGACCCTTACAGTCACAAATAAACCCTTGGACTCACACGTACAATAGATCCATAACCTCACGCATAGACTCACATAGAGACTCAAAGGCTCATACAGAGACCCGTAGTTCCACCACTGGGCCATGGGTCCGATCTTACCCAACAGTGGCCGGACTTGAGAATACCGCTCCACTCTCCGTCTCGTTAGCCGGCTCCGCCCCATGGTGCACACCACGAGTCACCCAGCGCAGACGTTTATTTTTGTATTTATTCTCACCATGTCCACGTGGCCAGTTTTATTACTACCTCAAAGTTGCTTACCATATCCTATTCCATCCCACACACATGTCCCACTAAATTTGACAGGTCGTTTTATTTTTTACTACCTGAATCATATCTGCAACACTTATCTAAAAGCCATTGCATACGAGGGTGACGTTTCGGCCAATGCCTCGCTTCATCTTCATAGCAGAGATAGATAGATATGGCGACGCCTTTAAGACAGGGCTTTGAAGAAAAAAAAACACATCGCAAACGGATAAAAAAACAATGTTGTGATTCGTATCTCGACGTCGGAATCTTGCGAAACCCGATCCGTGTATTCGTGACGGGGCGTGACATCGTAGAGAGGAGGGCGCAAATGTTCCAGGGATCAGCTTTTGTTCTTAGCTCGCTCTCCCTTCTCCCGCTCGCACTCTCTTCTCTCGTTCTCTCTTCTCCCTTACCTGGCTAACAAGCGCCATGACTTCGCCAACTTCGCCTGTGCTCAGGCGAAGATGGCGGGTGTACAGAACGAGGAAAAAAATGCTGGAAGGTGACACTGACGGCTGCTCTGTGCTTCCAGTGTTCAGGGGCCTGCTCAAGGCGCGGCTCCGGCTGGAGCACGCGTACCACACACATGTCGGCGATGTGCACATCTTCTTCGAACGCTGGGGAGCCGGAAAAGCCCTCTACACCAGCGTGGACGGCACCCTCGTGTTCACCTTCTAAAGCACTCGCTCGTCACCGTGGCGTGCGCGATGACCACCATCACCACGTGACTTTTCTTTCGTGTTGTGTGCGGTGCATTTAGCGCCACAGCGCGCTGGATTTGTAGCGTTTATTTTCATCTGTTTGCTGGTGACTTTGTATTTCATATCGGAATCGCCTCCAGTGCTGCTGCTGCTGGCGGCAATAAAAGTTGTTAAAAAGTTAAAAAGTCTCTTCTCCCGCTCGCGCTCTCTCTCTCTCTCTTGCACGATACTGAACCCCCCAGGGCGCAGCGTCACATGTCGGCATCTGATCGGAGGAAGGAAGGAGGATGAGAGGGAGAGGGATGTTTACTCGTCCAACCAACCAGCTAACAACAAACAACAACAAACATCAACACCGGGTGGCAGCCCTTCTGTCGATAACGCCAAGTTTGTTTTGTGTGACCGGGGTGATAACCGAAGAGATGAGGATGAATCTCAAATCTCGCAGTACAGACGTGGGGCATCGGTCACGGGAGTGCGACTGCGGCCATGCAACCCAACGCATGGACCGTGAAGGAGACCCATCGAGACCCATCGAGAGATACAGAGACACTCAAGACCAGGAACAGAAGTGCAACTTGAACTGTGGACCGTGTGGAAACCCCACCGTGATCTGCGCTCCTTCAACGGAGGAGGAGGAACAGCCCCACGACACGAACTCTCTCTCTCTTGCTGCTGAGGGCCCGGCCGCCTTTGTCTCCCCAGCGGACAGACCTCGACACTGTCGTCTGAGAGAGCGCTGCTGCTATCGTCGCGCGCAAGAGGAACATCGCCCGCTGCCAGTAGGGGCGGGGTCGGGGGGGGGGCTATGGTGGTTGCTGTGCGTGCGATCCACGATCGCATCGCTTGCGTGGTGTCATTTTCGAAATCGACAAATTCGGAGCGTGATCGACGCCAGCTGCTGGCAACACAACGGACGTCAGAAGGGGAGGGGGCGGTGGGAGTGGTCGTTAAGGTGCACTGTGAATACGCAGTGATAATCAGGGCGGCCGTCCAGGTTCGAACCGCGAAACTCTGCGACAACGGCAGCATTGCCACGAACACAGCAGCAGCCGAATCACGCACACGTGCACAGCAAGGCAAAGACAAAGATCCCCCGTATAGCATTAACAAGCTTGTGGGGGGCAAGTGCGAGCACCTATGAAGGCCGGAACGTCACACGATAGAGTGGGTGGCCAATACTACGCCTCGGTCGCCTTTGTCTCCCTCGTGGCGATGTTTACACACCGCACCAGGTACTCATTTGAGGCTGAGTCGACCAGGACCGGTGAGGCCCAGGACCGGTTCCGATAATCGTCACTGGTGGTGGTGGTGGCCGTAAGCGGGAATCGAACTCGGGTTACCAGGTTGTGGGCCGGCAGTGGGGGGGGGGGTGTTTGACCATACTTCACCATTGGAGACTCGTAATCTCGACGTGATCCACCAACCCTGAGGATACAAAACAAACCCCGGGCTGTGGTCAATTGCCAGAAAGTGAAACCATAAGCATCGTCAGCAGCCATGTTCAATCCACCGCTGGATGAAAGCCTCCCCCCAAACCGCTACCTTCCACGACACCCACCACACGCGCTATCTGTTCCACGCACACGAAGCTGATTTCACAGCTCCGTCTCCCCGGGCGGACGTATTCCCTTGCGCATTCCCAACAACAACAACAACATTTTTACCAAGGGGAGAGAGAGAGAGAGAGAGACAAAAATATATATATACATTTTAAAGACAAATGTAACTCACAATCTGCCAGGAGTGGCCCACGTGTTCACGATAGATAACGCTGCCACTCGGAGCTGGCCTAGACTGACTCATGAATGGACCCAGAGGGATCGTGGCGTCATCGCTGTGGGGAGCGGTAGTCGTCGTGGTTATAGCGCGCTGCGCTACGAACCCGACGAGCCGAGGTTTCGTTTTGTTTCCGCTAAAACCGGAACCGGTCCTGAGCCTCACCGAGGTCGACTCAGCCTCAAATTTATATCTGGTACAGTGTTTCAAACAAAACAAACATCGCCACTGGGGAGACAAAGGCGGCCGGGCGTGGTGTTGGCCCACCACCCCCTCGTGTGCCGTGCCGGCCTTCATAGGTGCTCGATAACAGCACTTGCCACAACCGTCTGATAAGGCTGTACGGGCGATCTTTGTCTTTGTGGCGTCATGGCACTGAAAGGAAAGAGGCACAGGCGCAGCCCTGCAATGCCCCTGCTCACACCCCTGCTGGCGGAAGGGACTCCACGCGGGCTGGAGCTCGAAATTCCAGAGGGAAATTGTTCCCCTGTCCTCCCCACTTTGGCCAAACGCCTCGGTTACCCACACTTTACCCCACCGCACGCCACTTGCCCATCACAGACGAACGTGTATACAAATATATACTGCTGGGCGGAAACAAAGGCGGCGGGGATTTGAGATCATTGCAACATTTAGGTGGGGGGGGTGTGATGTGACCTGCACCACGCCCGACCGCCTTTGTCTCCCCAGTGCTGATATTTTACGCACCGAACCAGGTAACAGCACTCGTTTATACGACTGCACGGACCGAGAGGCCCAGAATCGACAGCCGTGGGCGGGAATGGAACCACGGTGGCTGGGTCCATAGCTCAGCGCGCTCACCATTCCATGTGCCCCTGCTTCCTTCCACATGGAAATACAGAACTAAATAATAATATACACACACATAAACAGGCACTCATTAATTGGCCGATAACAACTTCATATATAGAGAACCGCAGAGCTTGGTAAAATGTTTGGTCGCTCCTCACCGCCGCGTGGCTCCTGCTGCTGCTGCCTCCACTCTCCTCGTCTCTGATTCCTCCTTACGCCTGACGCCTCTGAGTCGCCCTCCATTCCCTCTCTCTACGCCAGCGAGCGGCGGCGGTGGCGCGTTACGAGTTGACACGATATTCTTATTCTTAGGTTTTTTTTGGTAAAGTCACGTAGGTAAAAAATGTAAAATTTAAATAAATAAAAGTAAAATACATTTATTTTAATTTTTTACCTACGTGACTTTACCGAAAAAAAATCTAAGAATATGAATCCTTGCAGTCACGAAAGCTTCAAATCTAGAGTTGTTGACACGACTCTCATCGTTGTTATCTGGAATGGCATCTTCGCCGCCGCCTGGTTACGTGCGAGGATCGTGGACTCGATCTCGGAGCCTGACGATGCCCCTTGTATATGTGGAGTCAGAGGCGTGTTTCTCTTCTCTCCCGGTGGCGGTCGCATGGATTGATCTCTGGGTTTCTGCGGCATTGCCCTCCTCCTCATCCACATTGAGAATCAACGCGCGCTTATATTACACTGGTCAACACACTTTTTCTGGCATAAGGTATTCCAATGGTTTTAAGGTAATTTTGGGGTGCTGATTCCAAATCTGGCATCAGTTTTTGTCTATCATATCAGAGATATCAAATATTGCATTTTCAATCAAAACTGCAGAAGAAAAATATTAAATAAATGTGGATATCTACATAAAATTATATTATAAACACACTATCCTAAAAATACAGCACCATATTATAACACTAAAGCAGTCACTGACTCGCAACAACTTGCAATCATATGTGACAGAGTTAATTTCGGGTAAAATCAATGAAAATGGGGTATGCCGATAGCATAAAAATGAGATGTGACAGAGCAAATCTGAGATCAGATTTGGAATCAGCACCCTGAAATTTGTCAAAAACAGCTGCAAAAGTCCAGGCCAGAATTTGATGTTTTGTTTACCAATGTTATCTGACTGCTGCTATACAACAACAACACAAAACACCCACGTGTGGTGGTGACGACGACGATGTCAGCCACTGCTGCGATGATGAGTCACGATGATGATGATAGCTCATCCTCACGCGCATGATGATCACGCGTGATGATCATGGTAGCTCATCATCTATCATCATCATCACGCGTGACCATCATCATCATCACGCGTGACCATCATCATCATCACGCGTGATCATCATCATCATCACGCGTGATCATCATCATCATTATCACGCGTGATCATCATCATCACGCGTCATCATCATCATCATCACGCGTAATCATCATCACATCACACGTGATCATCATCATCATCACGCGTGATCATCATCACATCACACGTGATCATCATCACACGTTATCATCATCATCATCATCATCACGCGTGATCATCATCACATCACACGTGATCATCATTATCATCATCACGCGTGATCATCATCATCACGCGTGATCATCATCATCACACGTGATCATCATCATCATCATTACGCGTGATCATCATCATCACGCGTGATCATCATCATCACGCGTGATCATCATCATCATCACGCGTCATCATCATCATCACGCGTGATCATCATCATCACGCGTGATCATCATCATCACACGTGATCATCATCATCATCATTACGCGTGATCATCATCATCACACGTGATCATCATCATCATCACACGTGATCATCATCATCACGCGTGATCATCATCACATCACACGTGATCATCATCATCACATCACACGTGATCATCATCATCATCACGCGTGATCATCATCATCACGCGTGATCATCATCATCACGCGTGATCATCATCATCACACGTGATCATCATCATCATCACACGTGATCATCATCATCACGCGTGATCATCATCATCATCACACGTGATCATCATCATCATCACACGTGATCATCATCATCATCACACGTGATCATCATCATCATCATCACGCGTGATCATCATCATCATCACACGTGATCATCATCATCATCACACGTGATCATCATCATCATCACACGTGATCATCATCATCATCATCACGCGTCATCATCATCATCACGCGTGATCATCATCACATCACACGTGATCATCATTATCATCATCACGCGTGATCATCATCATCATCACGCGTGATCATCATCATCACACGTGATCATCATCATCACGCGATCATCATCATCATCACGCGTGATCATCATCATCATCACGCGTGATCATCATCATCATCACGCGTCATCATCATCATCACGCGATCATCATCATCATCACGCGTCATCATCATCATCACGCGTGATCATCATCATCATCACGCGTCATCATCATCATCACGCGTGATCATCATCATCATCACGCGTCATCATCATCATCACGCGTGATCATCATCATCACGCGTGATCATCATCATCACGCGTGATCATCATCATCACACGTGATCATCATCATCATCATCACACGTGATCATCATCATCATCACGCGATCATCATCATCATCACGCGTGATCATCATCACGCGTGATCATTATCATCATCACACGTGACCACCATCATCATCACACGTGACCATCATCATCACATCACGCGTGACCATCATCATCACATCACGCGTGATCCTCAACTCGGTGGTGGGGGGAGGGGGTTGTCGCTGGTAAAATAGAAGCCGCGTTGGCAGTGGGACATCTCTCAGCAGTCGCCACGCGCACAAACAGCGGCACCCTCACGGCGCGGTAACTCCCCTCGCTGCGACCGGCAGGGGGCGAGCGTGAGACGGAGAGTGAGTGAGTGAGCCGGAGAAAGAGAGACGGAGAGAGGCGGAGAGAGAGAGAGTGAGAGAGCCGGAGAGAGAGAGAGTGCGCGTGGCAGAGGCAGACTCGTAGGGGAGAGTGAGAGAGCCGAGAGGGGAGAGAGCGATTTTGCAGGGCACGCCCAGCAGAAAGAACACCCCCTCCCACCGCCATCACCGACCAACCCAACCCTCCCTCCCTCCCGTCCCTTCTCCTTCCGTCTCTTCCCTATCCGGGCTACCAGTCGGCACAGCAGACGTCAGTGGCGATACGATACACACAGATATTGTTACCCTTGCCGCTGCTGCTGCTGACTGCCCGTGCTCACGCCGGAGAGAAGACGGCGAGAGAGCGAGCGAGCGAGCGAGACGTCGCAGGAGACGCAGCGCGTCCGACCTGACTTCATTCGTCGATTTGGCTCAAGAGGCGCGCTGAATCACAACCCGTATCGGGAATCCAACCGGGACGGCGCTCAAATCAAGCTCCGAGGCTCCATCGCTGCTCGCAATCGGCGGCGGGGGGTGGCGGCGGCGGAGGGGGCGGGGCGGGTAGGGGAGGGGGCGGGGTGGGGGCTGCTAATTGGGTCGATCGGAGCCCCCGAGGTTCGATCTCGGCTTCGTACCGAGCGAGCCGGCCAAGAGACGCGGCATGGGGTGTCGAACCTACGCCGTCGTTCTCCGCGGCACCTACACGGTATAACGCGGCGCCGGCCGGGTGCTGCTGGTGGCGGGTGGCTGGTGGGGCCGGTGGTGGTGGTGGTGGTTTTAATTTTAGGGGTGGTGGTGGTGGGGGGTGAGAGGTTTCGGCACGGAGTGGTAAGACGCGGCGTCGAAGAAGAAGGAGAGACAGCACGCGCTGTGCGTAGCTCGTGCGCCTAACGGCAACAACAGCTGCGGCAGCATCTACAGCAGTAGCAGCAGCAGCAGCCTCAACAGCAGCAGCGGCCTCAACAGCAGCAACAACAACAGCAGCAGCAGCAACAACAACAGCAGCAGCTCCAACAGCAACAACAACAGCAGCAGCAGCTCCAACAGCAGCAACAACAGCAGCCGCAGTTTCTACAGCAACATCCTCATCAGCAGCAGTTGCAACAACAACAACAGCAGCGGCAGCAGCATCATCGTCGTCGACTGTTGCTGCTGCGGCTGCTGCTGCTGCTGCAGTGGCCGCTTGGCGCGCGGCGCGCGATGAGGAAAATCAAGCGCGTGTTGGACGGACTCACCACGCCGGCGAGCGCGCAGGCGGCCAAGCCCGAGAACGAGATTCACGAACGCCTCGGCTCCGATCATTTTCAGCTTTGCAAGGTACGGGGAGAGGGGGGGGGGCTGCGTTGTGTCCGAGAGATCGGGCTTGGAAATATTTGGGGGGTGAGGTGTGGAAGGGAAGGGGGTGATCAGATTGCATTTGTGGGGGGGGGGGGGTATCATACGAATACTGCATCCAACATCGTCAGCTGTTGCCGCGTGCTGCAAGGTGCGAGCAGATGGGGCGGGGGGGTGAAGGAGCTGATGGACCCCCGTGCAGTCCCTTCCATCTGTATCGAACGCGTGATTGTGTTGCGTTCATTTTCTGTGTCGTTCGTTGGCTCATTCATTTGAATCGTTCTTGACCCCCCCCCTTCACTGTGTTAACACGATGAGCAATTTGCAATGCGAATTCGTGTATCACAAGGGTAGGTGATACTGCCTAGCGCTGTGCCGATTATTGGCGTGTATCTGTGTGTGCCCTTGCCGCCCAACAGTCAAGGCTACACGGGGGATCTTTGTATTTGTGTGTATAGTGGGGGAGCGGTGCCGCAGTGGTTAGCGCACTGCGCTACGTGCCCTACTCACGTCTCGGTCTTCAATACGTGTCCCGGTGCGGTGTGTAAACATCGGCACTGGGGAGACAAAGGCGGTCGGGCGTGGTGCTGGCCTTCGTAGGTGCTTGCTAACAGCACTTGCCCCAACAGTCTGTTCAGGCTATACGGGGAGTCTTTGGCTTGTGTTGTGTGTCTGTGTGCTTGTCTTGTATAGATGTGTGTATGCGTGCGTCTCTGTGTGTGTGTGTGTCCGTCCGTTTCTACGTGTGTGCGTGTGCGTATGTCACTGTCTCTGCGTGTACATACGTTTCTATCTGAATGTGTCTCTGTGTGTATCCCTGTGTGTGTCTCTGTATTCTTGTGTGTGTGTCTCTGCGTGTATCCCAGTGTGTGTCTATCTTTGTGTGTGTATCCCTGTGTGTATCCCTGTGTGTATCTTTGTGTGTCTCTGTGTGTATCCTTGTGTCTGTGTATATCCCTGTGTGTGTCGTGTGGTGGGTGTTGTGAATTCGCTGTACGTGCATGTGTGTGTGTGTGCGTGGGGAGAGGCGGCGCATTAGTTAGCGCACTGCGCTACAATCCCAAGTTCCATTCGCGCTCACGGCCAACATCAGGGACCGATATCTAAAACCGGTCGACTACGTCTTTCGGAGAGAAAAAAATTATTTCCGCTACGCGTAATAACGTCGGCAACCGTGGGGGAGACAAAGGCGGCCGGGCGTGACGCTATCCACATCGAGGCCTTCGTGTGACAGCACTTTGCCCAGCACAACAAGCAGCACGTGAGCTCTCCTTTACCCCCCCCACCCCCTTCTCCTGTTCCCCTTTTGTCCCTTCCACGGCAGACCGTGCGCCATGGATTTCCGCATCAACCCACGGCGCTGGCGTTCGACCCGGTCCAGAAGATCCTGGCGATCGGCACGAGGAACGGAGCGCTCCGGCTGTATCCTTGCCGCCGCTGCCTCCGTCAGGTTCGGTCAGTCCCAGCTGCGCCTCCTTCTTCCACCACCATCCTCCTCCTCCTCTGGAACGCCGTCGCAACGCGGTATGGATTCGGTAGAATTCGTCGATGAAATATTTCGGTAGGAGCTGTGTGGAGGCGTGTGCGTGAGTCCGTTTTGTCGTCGGTACGAACCCGCGACCCGAGTTCGATTCCCGCTCACGGCCAACACCGGTGACGATTATTTGAGCCGGTCCTGGGCCTCCCCTAGGTCGACTCGGCCTCAAATGAGTACCTGGTGCAGTGTGCGGTAAACATCGCCACTGGGGAGACAAAGGCGGTCGGGCGTGATCCTGGCCAACCACCCCCGCGTGTGCCGGGCGGTCTTCATAGGTGCTCGCTAACAGCACTTGCCCCTACAGTCTGTGAAGGCTATACGGGGGATCTTTGTCTTTGTTGTCCCATTGCCGCCTTCGTCATCTACTCGAGTTGGGTGCCCACGTGGAGTTGGATGGGAGGGGGGTATCTGTGTGCTGTGTGTGGAGAGCGGTGGCGCAGTGGTTCACGCACTGCGCTACGAACCCGGTGACCCGAGTTCGATTCCAGCTCGCGGCCAAGACACCCGAGTTCGATTCCCGCTCACGGCCAACACCGATGACGATTATTTTTAACCGGTCCTGGTCCTCCCCTAGGTCGACTCAGCCTCAAATGAGTACCTGATGGGGGTGAGTAAACCGCGGGAGACAAAGGCGGCCGGGCGTAGTCCTCATGTGCCGTGTTGGCCTTCATGGATGCTGCTCGCTAACAGCACTTGTCCCAAGGATCTGTTCAAGGCTATACGGGTTATCTTTGCCTTTGTTGTGTGCTGTTCAGCTCGCCTATACAACAATGGGCCATGGCATCACTGCTGCTGCCTTAGCTACTGTAGTATGGATACGGCTCGCCTAACGTGGGATTATGCGGGGGTGTGTGTACTTGTGTGTGTGTGTGTGTGCGTGCGTGCGTGCGTGCGTGCTCTTGTGTGTGCGTGTGTGCGTGTCTGTATATTCATGCGCGTGCGTCAATACTGTAGTGGGGAGGAGGTGGAGAAGAAATGATCGGGCCAAGATGTCGGGGATGATCAGAATATTTATCCTGGAGGAATCCGGTGAGCTCTTTAAAGCTCTTTCTCAAAGATGCCGGGGATGATCAGAGGGCGATACTGATGATGATGAGAGGGCGGGGAAGAGCGAGAGAAGGGAGGAGCGAGCAGACGCGAGCTGCGGGGAGGAGGAGCAGCGCCTGTTCTCACAGTGGGCGGGGCGAGGGGAGGGGTTCAGAGTGGGGGGGGGGCAGCACCGAAGTCACGTGATTTGCGGGAGGCTTCAGCTGGAAGGGCGTGCAAGCTCGTGGTGGATGGAGTTGGGCAGGCGTTAGAGTGTGTGTGTGTGTCTGTCAATATCTGGGTGTGTGCTCACGGCAAACACCATCACTAGCGATTATCTGAACCGGTCCTGGGCCTCCTCCCCTAGGTCGACTCGGCCTCAAATGAGTACCTGTATAAACATCGCCACTGGGGAGACAAAGGCGGGCGGGCGTGGTGTTGGCCACCCACCCCTTTGTGTGTCATTTCGGCCTTCATAGGTACTCGCTAGTGGCACTTGCCCCAAGAGTCTGTTCAGGCTATACAGGGGATCTTTGTCTTTGCGTGCTTATGCACGTGACAACATTGCAGCCCTCGTCAGCAACTGTCACATTGGATTACGGTGTACCTGTGCGTGTCAGGCCGTGTGTGGAGCGGTGGTGCAGCGGTTAGCGCTACGCTGCGCTACGAACCCGGCGGCCCGAGTACGATTCCTGCTCACGGCCAACACTGGTGACGATTATCTGAACCGGTCCTGGGTCTACCCTAGGTAGACTCGGCCTTCAATGAGTACTCGGTGCGGTGTGTAAAAAATACATCGCCACTGGGGAGACAAAGGCGGCTGAGCGTGGTGTTAGCCACGCACCCGCTCGCTTACCGTGCCAAGTCTTAATTGATGCTCGCTAGCAGCACTTGCCCCAACATTCTGTTAAGGCTATACGGGGGGATCTTTGTCGTTGTGTGTGCTTGCGACCAACATGAGCGGCGAATATCTGTGTGCCTCCCCGAGGTCGACTCAGCCATAAATGAGCAGCGCTTGCTAGGGCGTGTAAACTTCAGCGCTGGGGAGACAAAGGCGCTGCTACTCGCTAGCAGCACTTGCCCCAGCAGGCTATTAAAGCCTATACAGTATAGATGATGTTCGCGTGCGTGCCATTGTCTCCTTAGTCAGCTACTTCAGTATGGATGCGCCTGGCGCCCACGTGGAGTTAAGAGAGTGGGTGTGTGTAGCTGTGTGTCAATACTTGGCCTTCATAGGTGCTTGCTAACAGCACTTGCCCCGACAGCAGGGTCAAGGCTATATGGAGGATCTTTGTCAATGCATGAGTGGGTGTTTTTGCGGGCCCCCCCCCCTTCCGCATAAGCTTCTGCGTGCGACCACGGGACGTGGAGCAGTGTATGGGACTTGTGCGGAGATGTGTCTGTGTGTGTGCAAGTGTCAACCCTTGCGTGTGTGTGTGTGTGCAAGTGGGGAGCGGTAGTGTAGCGGTTAGCGCGCTGCGCTATGAACCCGGCGACACGAGTTCGATTCCAGCTCACGGCCAACACCAGTGACGATTATCTGAATCGGTCCCGGGCCTCCCCTAGGTCGACTCAGCCTCAAACGAGTACCTGGTGCGGTGTGTAAACGTTGCCACTAGGGAGACAAAGGCGGTCGGGCGTGGTGCTGGCCACCCACCCCCTCGTGTACCGTTCTGGCCTTCATAGGTGCTCGCTAACAGCACTTGCCCCTACAGTCTGTTAAGGCTATATGGGGGATCTTTATCTTTGTGTGCAAGTGTCAGCCCTTGTGTGTGTGCGCGCGTGTGTGTGCGCGTGTGTGTGTGTGTGTGCACGTGTGTGTGTATGTGCATGCGTGTGTGTGTGTGCACGTGTGTGTGTGTGTTGTATCATCGCCACCTTCTCTGGGAGCGGTGGCGCAGTGGTCAGCGCACCGCGCAACCAAGCTGGCCAGCCGGGGTTCTCGACTCGGCCGGACCTCCGCCTAGGTCGACTCGGCCTCAAATGAGTAGCCTGTTGTTGCAGTGTGTAACCATGAGCGCTGGGAAGACAAAGGCCGTGACGGATTCGTAGAGGCTCGCAAACGGCACTTTCCCCAGCAGTACAATAACAGTGAAGTATAGACAAAGATCCCCGATGTTGCCGTCACCAGACTGTTGTGGCCAGCGCTGTTTGCAAGCGCTGGTGTCGCCAGGACCACGCCCGGCCACCTTTGTCTCCCCAATGCTGATGTTTACACACCGCACCAGGTACTCATTTGAGGCCGAGTCGACCTAGGGGAGGCCCAGGACCGGTTCAGATTAATCGTCACTGATTTTGGCCGTGAGCGGGAACCGAACCAGACATTCTCACTCGCATGTACACGCACGCACAGACACACGCTCAGAGGCACGCACAGACACGCACGCTCAGAGACACGCACAGACACACGCACAGACACACGCACAGACACACGCTCAGAGACACGCACGCACAGACACACACACAGACTCACGCATACACAGACACACGCACAGACACACACACACAGACACACGCACGCACAGACGCACAGACACACAGACACACAGACACACGCACACACAGACACACGCACACACAGACACACGCACACACGCAGCCTCCCATGCCGCAGTAATTGCCCTGTTTATGTTGGGCGTTGTGAGGTCTTAGCGAGTTCCCTGCGAGGTCTCTGTGCCACGCGTTCCGCGTTCCGCCTGCCCAATGCCTAATAGGAGCTCGCAAACAGCACTTGCCCCTGAGAGCACGGGACGTGTTTGGGGGGCAGTGTGTTAGTTACGTGTGTGTGTGTCTGTCTAATATGTGTCTGTGTCTGTGTGTGTTTCTCTAATGTGTATATGTGTCTGTGTGTGCCTCTCTAATGTGTGTATGTGTCTGTGTGTGTCTCTCTAATATGTGTATGTGTGTGTCTATCTAATGTGTGTTTGTGTCTGTGTGTGCCTCTCTAATGTGTGTATGTGTCTGTGTGTGTGTCTGTGTCTGCGTGCGTCTCTATGTCTGTGTGTGCCTCTCTAATGTGTGTATGTGTCTGTGTGTGTGTCTGTGTCTGCGTGTGTCTCTATGTCTGCGTGTGTGTCTGTGTGTGTCTGTCTAATGTGTGGTTTCTGTTTGTGTGTGTTTCTCTAATGTGTGTGTGTGTATCTGTGTGTGTGTCTGTGTGTATCTGTGTGTGTGTGTCTGTGTGTGTCTCTCTAATGTGTGTGTGTCTGTGTCTGTGTGTGTCTCTCTAATGTGTGTGTGTTTTTGCGCCCCCCCCCTTCCGCATAAGCTTCTGCGTGCGACCACGGGACGTGGAGCAGTGTATGGGACTTGTGCGGAGATGTGTCTGTGTGTGTGTGTGCAAGTGTCAACCCTTGCGTGTGTGTGTGTGCAAGTGGGGAGCGGTAGTGTAGCGGTTAGCGCGCTGCGCTATGAACCTGGCGACCCGGGTTCGATTCCCGCTCACGGCTAACACCAGTGACGATTATCTGAACCGGTCCTGGGCCTCCCCTAGGTCGACTCAGCCTTAAATGAGTACCTGGTGCGATGTGTAAACATCGCCACTGGGGAGACAAAGGCGGTCGGGCGTGGTGCTGGCCACCCACCCCCTTGTGTACCGTTCCGGCCTTCATAGGTGCTCGCTAACAGCACTTGCCCCTACAGTCTGTTAAGGCTATACGGGGGATCTTTTGTCTCTATTGTGTATTTGTGTCTGTGTGTTGTGTGTACGTGTCTGTGTGTGTCTCTAACGTATGTGTGTAGCTATATATTTTGCTGTGTGTATCTACGTGTGTGCTGTGTGTAGCTGTCTGAAGGTGCGCACCTAGCCTGGCACAGACTCCGTGGTGACGTCACCGCCACTTCGTGGTGAACGGCGGTCGTGGTGTCGATGTGTGCGAGCCGGGTTCGATTCCCGCTCATGGTCAACACCAGCGACGATTGTCTGGGACTCACTTAGGTCGACTCAGCTGCAAATTACTGCCGGTGTGGTGTGTATACATCACCACCGGGGAGACAAAGGCGGCCGGGCGTGGTTTTGGCCACCCACCCCCTCGTGTGCCTTGCCGGCTTTTATAGGTGCACGCTAACAGCACTTGTACCATCAGTCTGTTCCAGGCTATGTGGAGAATCGTTGTCTTTGTGTCTGTTCGCATTCTGTACACGTGTGCGTCTGGCCACGCACACGTATGAAAGTGTCTCTGTCTCTGTTCCTGAATAATACATACGCACACTCACGCACACCGCACGACCCATTGCATTATCGTGCAGTCTCACTCGCCCTCTCACGCATTATCTCACCCTCTCACCCTCTCACGCACTCTCTCACCATCTCACGCACCCTCTCATCCTCTCACGCTCTCACGCACCCTCTCACGCTTTCACTCTCTCACCCTCTCTCACCCTCTCACCATTCCACGCACTCTCTCACCATCTCACCATCTGACCCTCTCTCACTCTCTCACCCTCTCTCTCACCCTCTCTCCATCTCACACACTCTCTCACCATCTCACCCTCTCTCTCACCATCTCACGCACCCTCTCATCCTCTCACGCTCTCTCTCATCCTCTCACGCTCTCACGCACCCTCTCACCATCTCACCCTCTCACCATCTCACCCTCTCACGCTTTCACTCTCACCCTCTCTCTCACCATCTCACCCTCTCACGCACTCTCACCCTCTTACGAACGCTCTCACTCTCTCACGCACTCTCTCACCCTCACGCACCCTCTCACGTACCCTCTCACGTACCCTCTCACCCTCTCTCTCACCATCTCACCCTCTCACCATCTCACGCACTTTCTCACCATCTCACGCAAAGGCGACTTACTGACTGCAGCGCTGCCACTCGCTTCCGTTCGACGGGTTCGAGTGTAGGCGACGATTCTGTTGGTGAGGATAATCACGACGTTCGTGGTGGTCGTGATGAGAGTGAACTGGTGACGATGATGATGATGATAGGGATGGTGGTGGTAGCGATGATGGTGGTGGGGATGATGAGGGTCCTTGTCGCTATGGTGGTTGGAGGTCGTGTTGATGATAATGGCGATGATGATGATGAAGTGGGGAGCGGTGGTAAGGGCATTGCGTTACGAATCCGGAGACCCGGGTTCGATTCCCGCTCACGGCCAACACAAGTGACGTTTATCTGAAAACCGGTCCGGGGCCTCGTCTAGGTCGACTCAGCCTAAAGTGAATAAGTGTTTCGGATCACCCCCCCCCCATCCCCTCGCGTGCCGTGCTGGCCTTCATTTGTGCTTGCGAACAGCACGTGCCTTGTCAGCCTGTCAAAGGCTATCTGGGGGATCTTTGTCTTTGGCGCGTGGTCAGAGTAGCTTCTTACCGCGACCCCCAACCCCACTACGTCTCCCCCCTACCCCACACCCATTTTACCCCCTCTCCCTCCCTCCTCCTCTACCCCCTCCCCCCACCATCACTCATGACGCCGAACACGCGAGGAAGATTGGGTCGGGCAGTGAGATGCAGCCGTGGATAATTTAATTAAGCCTCTTCAATTATACACAGCGTGATGCACTGCTCACCACCGACATAAGTAGGAGCAGCACACACAGAGACACGCGCGCGCACACACAGAGACATGCGCGCAGACACACACACACACACGTACATGTCCTGTAGTCGATTCACTGCTGGATGATAACCTCCCTACGTCGGGAGATGTTTTACCCACCGCTCCAGGGTTACTCATTTGAGGGTCGGGGAAACGCGGGGCAGACACGGGGGAGATGGGTGGAGAGACACGGGGGAAGAAACACCGGGGAGACACACGTGGAGTGACATGGGGGAAACACGGGGGAGATGGTTAGGGAGATGGGTCGGCAGACACACGAGGAGACACACGGGGAGACACACGAGGAGAGACACGGGGAAAATACGGTGGAGATGGTTAGGGAGATGGGTGGGCAGACACACGAGGACACACGAGGAGACACGAGGAGACACACGGGGAGACACACGAGGAGTGACATGGGGGAGACATGGAGGAGACACGGGTGAGATGGTTAGGGAGATGGGTGGGCAGACACACGAGGAGACACACGAGGAGACGTGGGGAGACGCGTGGACGCGACTTGGCGTGCATGTTGATGTGCGCACCGTTATTGATCGAGCGCTCCATTCAATTAGTGGCGCGGGGCTGCGTGCGCGTGTCCGTGCGCGTGTCCGTGCGCGTGCCCGTGCGTGTGCCCGTGTCCGTGCCCGTGCGCGTGCGCGTGCCCGTGTCCGTGCCCGTGCGCGTGCCCGTGCGTGTGCCCGTGTCCGTGCGTGTGCCCGTGTCCCTGCCCGTGTCCGTGCGCGTGTGCACGAACCCGGCCGCCAAAGTTGGTGCAACACATCAGAATCCGAACGAGAATGTCTACCGGAGGAATCCGATGAGCTATAAAGTTCCATTTCGAGGCCAATTGACGGTGGCGAAAATTGGAACCGTTCCTGGGCCCTCCCCCAGGTCGACTCGACGAGTACTGAACCTGATGCGGTGGATCAGCACCAGCACTGGGGATGGCAAACGCGGCCGTCCACGATTATTGACAAATATTGCAGATGTTAATGATTAACCCACACCCGCGTTGGATGACGCAGTGTTCCTGTAGAGTCCAACTGTAGACTGCTTGGGTTGATTCAGCCCATCATCATCTTCACCATCTCTTCCTCCGGGGGGGGCGGGGGGGGGGGATGTTCGATAAAACCGAGTACAACTTTGCGTGCAAGATCAACAGTGGGGTTGTTGTTATTGTTGTGTGGACTCGTCTCCCGCCATGGTAATGTGGAATTCCCACGACTGGCTCAGGAATCACTCTGGTTTGCCGCGTGGCTCTCTCCTCGAGATAGCTGCCTCGAGATAGCTGTGCGTGGTCTGCCTGCTGCATCTGCAGCTACTTACCCAACACCGTAGCGGGCTTCGCGAGCCAATCCACCAACCCCCCCCCCCACACAATCGATCGCCGGAATTATCGTTACTCCTGCAGCCGCTAGTGGCCGCTACACCACGCACACCACCACAGTGTTAACACTCGAACAAGGGAGGTTCCAGATTCTGTTCGTAAGTCGATTTGTAAGTCCAACTTTACTCCTGTCGATTCCAAACGTGTTGTACTGCGTGTACACTAAACACGGGGAATGGCTTTACAACGTGTATCATCTCCTGGAGATGTAGATGCCACTGGTTATTCACGTTCTGCAGATGTAGATGCCGCCACCATCATTATCTATTGCGCGGCGGTTGAACTTACGACTCTCGGTCCGAACAGGCAACTGGACATACGGACAGGTTTTGTTCGTATCTCTGAAAGTTCGTAAGTCGAATGTTCGTAAGTAGAAGAGTCCCTGTAATCTTGAATGTGTGTGGTGATGATCTTCGCTTGAGAGCGAGATCCTGAAGCCGGTTCAGAATAGAGATTATGTATAAAAACGCAACGTTTCGGGCAATAGCCCTTATTCATAGCACGGAGCTCCTCTGTGTGTGCGCGCGCGCGTGTGTGTGACGTCAGATTGACATGGCTCATAGGGCGAGGTGTGTAGCCTCCGGTCGCGTGAGTTATAAGTGCATCTCTGACCTTTAAGATGATACCCGTCGTGTACGGCTGGGTGTGGGAAGGAATATCCACCCCTAGCCGAGCACGCGCGCGTGTGTGTGAGACTGTGTGCTAGGTACACAGACAAAGATCCCCCGTGTAGCCTTTGCCAGATTATTTGGGCAAGTGCTGTGAGCGCGCACCTATGAAGGCCGGGACGACATACGAGAAGGGGGTGGGTGGTGTGGCCAGCCGCACGCCCGGCCGCCTGATCGACATTTACACACCGCGCCGTGCACTTGGTTATATCGAGGCAGAGGAATAGGCATGTTGGTTTAGTGGGGAGACAAAGGCGGCCCAGGCGTGATAATGGCAGCACCTCGTGTGCCGTGCTCGCCTTAATAGGTGCTCGCAAACAGCACTTGCCCCGACAGCCTGTGTAGGCGACACGGGGGACCCGCGTCTTTGTGTGGGTGAGCAAAACGCCTTAACAATGTGGGAAGTCAGACCAACGCACACACGTGGAATGTCTAATTAGAGTGACGTTGACCTCTGATTCCCCCCAATGACCCCTGCCAACACTCACCCACACTCTCACTCACCCTCCCACACTCACCCCACACTCACCCTGCCACCACTCGCCCTCCCACACTCACCCACACACTCACTCACCCTGCCAACACTCACCCACACTCACACACACTGTCACTCACCCACACTCTCACTCACCCTGCCAAAACTCACCCACACTCACGCACACTGTCACTCACCGTGCCAACACTCACCCACACTCTCACTCACCCTGCCAACACTCACCCACACTCACCCGCACTCACCCACACTCACACACACTGTCACTCACCCACACTCTCACTCACCGTGCCAACACTCACCCACACTCTCTCACCTCCTACAGATCTCCCTCCCTCTCCCACATTCCTCACACTCACCCTCTCCACAGCACACACTCACCACCAGCACGCCTCGCCCACACCCCGTTCCCGACTCAATCTCTCACTTCTCACCTTAACTCACCCCAGCTCCAGCCACCCGCCTCACCCCACTCCTTCCTACTCCCCCCACCTCCTCCTTAATCCCCCTTCCCTCTCTACCCCACTCCCTACCCCCTTCCTCATTTCCTCCCTCACCCCCGCGGTTCGAACAGTCACCACTGACATTAGCTGTGGCCTGGAATCGAACTTTTACAGCAGCAGTAGCAGAAGGAGCAGAAGTAGCAGCAGCAGCAGTAGCAGCAGCAGTAGCCCCAGCAGTAACAGTAGGAGTTAGCAGTATCAGCAGGAGTAGCAGTGTTGTGGTCATACGCACACAGCATTATTTACCAGGGCGGCCGCTGAAGTCGAACCGCGGCGAGTGAGTTCTCTCGGGCCGCCTGTGGAGATGGGGATGCGGTCACGGGGGCAAAGGGGGGGGGTTACCACCCGTCCCGGTTTTTCACAGAACCGCCCGTCAAATCCATTGACTTTCCGGAGCGAGTTGTGTACAATACTGCCGTACAGTATATCTATATTTTATTAATATATTCCCCCCCCCCCAAGGATAATCCCTTGCGATGGAACATCCCGTTTGCTAGGGTGTCCAGGGTGACAAGTGACACATGCATAGCAAACACATGATGACACACACACACAAAGGTAAATATCCCCCAACATTGCCTTTTTTATAAACGGTTTGGGGGCAAGTGCTGTGAGCAAGTAGCACCTATGAAGGTAGGGAGATGGGTGGCCAGCACCACGCCCGGTCACCTTTGTCTCCCCAGTGCTGATGTTCACACACCTCACCAGGCACTCATTTATTGCCGAGTCTACCTCGGGGAGGCCCAGGACGGGTTCACATATTCGCCAACACCGATGTTGACCGTGCGCGGGAATCCAACTCGGGTCGCTGGGTTCATCGAGCAATGCGCTAATCACTACGCCACCGCTCCCCACTAACACACACACACACACTTACACGTAAGCACAAACACGTACGCCCACACACTCGCATGCATACACACAAAGACAAAGATTCCCCCCCCCCTCCTATAGCCTTAACAGACTCCTGGGGCAAGTGCTGTTCGCGAGCACCTATGAAGGCCGGCGCGGCACACGAGGGGGTGGGGTAGCCAGCACCACGCCCAAAGACAAAGATTCCCCTTATAGCCTTCAACAGACTGTTAGGGCAAGTGCTGTTTGCGAGCACCCATACACCTATGCAAGTGACGCGTTGCAGAATGCACTTTTGACTGCAACAGCCGCGGAAATGTCGCGCAGCATTTGCTTAAGTAAGCAAATCTGCGAAACCGGTTTTCGACATTCTGGGTGTCATCAGCAGTGCCGCGCTTGTTAAAACAGACGGGCCCCCTCGAGTCGCCAAATGTCATGGGCAAGGGCACTCCAAGCAAGCCGCGGTTTGCGCTGAGAATGCCGTGCATGGGATGTGTGGATTCCACCTCGCCGGGTCTGTGCGGGGGGAGGGGATTGAGGAGTCTCTGCCTCCTTTGGCACGCGTGGGCTTCCTCCACGTGCTCCACTTTCCTGCCTCGTTAATTTGACCCGAAAACATCGTACATATGTAGAGGACCGCAGAGCTTGGGGGTGGTGGTGGGGGGGGTAGGAATTTGGAACTGGCTCATCATCACCCCGCGTAGCTGCTGCTGCTGCTGCCTTGCCGCTGCTCTGTGGTTGATCCTCCTGGCAACTCTGAGTCGTCGTCGTCGTCCCCACCCCTCGCTCTCTGAGTCGACCTCTTTCTCAGTCGTCCTTTCTCTCAGTCGTCCTCTCTCTCACTGAGCCCTCCTCTCTCTGCAGTCGTCCTTTCTCTCAGTCGTCCTCTCTCTCTCTCTGAACCCTCCTCTCTCTGCGGTCGGCCTTTCTCACCGAGTCGTCCTCTCTCTCTCTCCGAGTCGTCCTCTCTCAACACAAGTCGAACTCGTGATGATGATTGTGAATAACCTGCCCCCCGCCCCACCCCCTCCTTTTCCCAACCTACTGGCGATTCGACGAGAGAGAGTCTATCACTTTGCCGTCTCACCGTGGTGAGTGTAGCGGCCTCTAGTGGCGGTTCACGTTGAGTAACGTTGACCGCCCAGTACATCTATTGGCGAATGGATGGAAGGGGAGGAGCGGTGGCGCAGTGGTTAGCGCGCTGCGCTGTTGAAGCCGGTGACCCGAGTTCACCCTTGGGACGGGGGGGGGCCCCGTGTTTCCTGCCGATAAGCACCGCTCCTTGCCGCAGAGTTGAGACACACGGGTTCGAGGCCCTCCCGCGTGTGCGCATTGAGGCAAGTGTCACGTTGACTGCGTTTAACCAAGTGAGAGTTCTAGAGACCAGGAGACAGTCGCATTCGCAAGTGGCCTCATTGGGGGGGGGGCGGTCGGGGGGGGGGGGGACATCCTTCGGCCAGTAGAGGGGGGGGGTGAAGGGGCGAGGGGTTTGCGACGCTCGCTGTTGCGCGACCACAACCGAGTACATTCACGAGTGTCCGTGTCGCTGTTCATCCTCCTCCTCCGTTGAAGGAGCGAAGACCACGATGGGTTTACTGTGCGGACCACAGTGTGGATTGCTTGGCCAATAACAAGCGCTCTGCCCCCCCCCCCCCACCATTAACCCAGCCCCCCGAAACTAACTCCCCCCCCCCTTACCCCCTCCGCGTATCCCCTACCCCCACGTGTCCCCCCACTGTGGCTGCTTGCCCTGTGAGTCTCGCTGTACGCGAGGGCATTTGAAATGAACAGCGGTGGCATTTCCGTTTTCGACTCTTGTTTGCTGGTGGAGGTGGGTGGGGCGTGAAGGGAGGGGGGGGTGGTAGTAGGGATAGTTGATTTTAAGGGGTTTCCTCAACCAGAAGCCCATTTCACCACATCCCGCTTGCCGCGTCAGCTGATGGCGAAACTGGGGGTGGGCGGATTGAAATAAATAAATAAGCGGAACTCGTGTTGCGGAACGTGACTCGCGTGGGGCTCGTGGTTGTTGTTGTTGCGGTTGATGATGCTGCTGCTGTTGTTGTTCACTCTGGTTGTTGTGGTTGTTGCTTGTACTAGTTTACTGCGGTTGTTGCTTGTATGAGTAGTTTATTGTGGTGGTGGGTGTTGCTTGTAGTATTTGACTGTGGTTGTTGTGGTGGTTGTTGTTGCATATTGTCGTAGTTTATTGTGGTGGTAGTTGTTGTTACTTTTAGTAGTTAATTGTGGTTGGGGCTGGGCTGGGTTGAGGCTGGGCTGGGTTGAGGCTGGGCTGGGTTGAGGCTGGGCTGGGTTGAGGCTGGGCTGGGTTGAGCCCTGGGTTGAGGCTGGCTCGAGGCCGGGCTAGTCTGGGCTGAGTTGAGCCCTGGGTCGAGGCTGGGCTGGGTTGAGGCTGGGCTGGGTTGAGACTGGGCTGGTTTCAGCGCTGGGTGAGGCTGCGTTGAGGCTGGGCTGGGTTGAGGCTGGGCTGGGTTGATCCCAGCGTGTACGGAGTGCGAGGCTCGGGGCGCACGAGTCCGAGCCGTGGTGCCGTGGAGCCGCTGTTACCCACCGAGCGCCGCCACCGCGTGCGTCACGGGCCGGTCGCGTAATGCGCGGAGCGTGTGGAGTCATAACACACACGGGGGCGGGGGGGGGCATTGGGATACAAAGTTTGAGAGAGAGGATTGCGTTGGAAGGGGGAGCTGGGTGTGGTTGAGAGAGAAGGAGGGAGTGTCAGTGGGGGGAGGGAAGGAGAGTAGAAGGAGAGGGGTCGAAGGGGAGATGTGGAAGGGGGAGGGAGGATAAGGCAGAGGAAAGTAGGAGGGGGGGCAGAGCGTGTGGGCAGGCATGTGCAGCGATGGAGGAGAGAGGCAGGGAGGTACGCATAGGGCGAGTACGGGACTGAGAAGGGAGGAAAGTGGGAGGGCAGGGAGGTGTAGGGGGAGGGAGAGGGGGAGGGAGGAATAAAGACGGGCGAGGGAGTAGAGCGCAGTGAGGTAGGGAGCGGGGATGGAGAGAGAGGGGGCGGGTAGAGGGGCAGGCGGCCGAGGCCGTCCCCGTGTTTGTCACTGTGGCACTGGGAGCTGACTCGTCACGTGCACAGGCGAGCGGTGACACCCGCCTCGTGCCAGGGGCGGGGCGGGTAGAACCCCGGGCACACAGGGGAGGGGGGGCACACAGGGGAGGGGGGGCACACAGGGGAGGGGGGGCACACAGGGGAGGGGGGGGCACACAGGGGAGGGGGGGGGCACGCTGGGGGGGGGGGCGCTCACACGGCTCGCGACTCCACTCAACGCGAAGCCTACACACTCACGCGCACGCACGTGACTGTCGCCGCAAACATCATAGCCGCACTAATCAGGTGCTGGAGAGCGCAGAATATTTGCCACGGCCTGCCAAAGCTGTCCTCCCAAACTGAGCGCCACGCTCGGTCGCTCCGAGCGCTGGCGAGGGCCCTCCTGTCCCTGTACGTTCCGCGCCTCCTGAATGTCGTTTGAACGTTCGAGTTGAGCTGTACGTTAATCACGAGTTCATGTGAGAGGCGAGCGAGTTCTGATTGTGCCTTGGCGGGGTGAGGGGGGGTGGGGGGCGGTCGGTCGTTGTCCATCGCGTGAACCACGACGCGCTGCTCATTTCCGTGAAGCGCCCCGCCGAAGGTTTAGGAGCTGGCGCTCGGCGGGAGCGGACGGAGCGCGGAAGCATTTACCAGGGCGGCCGGCGAGCTCCAAACCTCTTGCAGACAGAGCAGGCTGAGTGAAAGGCCCACTCCCGGGCTGGGCCTTGCGGGCTGCTCGCTCGCCCGCCCACGTGGGGCAGGCTTTTGTTTAGCCTGCAGCTGAGCCTTACAAAGCCTCGGACCGTGTTAACTTCTAAATGTGTGTGAATACGTGGCGGCTAAGAGCCTTGGGCTGCTGCGAGCAACGAACGATTTACCCAGCGGGAGTCCCCCTGGGTTCTTCGATCACCGCGTTCTTCCGGATTGCGAGACCCGGGGAAAGTAAGAAGCGCACACCCGGAACCCTGAACTTCCAAAAAAATGAATGTGCGCCCGGTAGCAATGAAGTTGTGCAGATCTGGTGACACACTCTAAAACAACAACCGCCATTCGCCACTAAGTGGCGGTGACGTCACCACGACGCTTGTGCCAGGCCATGTGCACCTTGAGGCCACGTGAAGTGTCGAACGCCCGCTGGCAGGAGGTCACGGGGCAGACCCAGGTGCTACAGGTCGACTGACTGAGATGACCGAGACGACTGGCTTATGCACCACCTGTGCCCCGTACTGTGCCAACTTGCTGTGCTTTAGCCACACGGCGCTCCGCTCGTTGTTGTGAGCGTCGCTCCTCCGCCCTCCGTTGTTGTTAGAGGGCGACTGCCTCCAACTGCCCAGTTGTGTCCTACACTCTAAAAGAGCACACACACGCGTACTCGCACTGTCTCGCACAGAGACAGAGAAACGCACAAATCTCGGGCTGTTGGGGCAAGCGCTGTTAGCGAGCGCCTATTAAGGCTGGCCAAGGAACACACGAGGAGGGCGGGGTGGTCAGCACCGCTCCCAGCCGCCTTTGTCTCCCTAGTGGTGATGTTCACACACACCGCCACTCGTTTTAAAGGCCGAGTCGACCTAGGGGGAGCCCCACGACCGGCTGTGAGCGGGAAGGAGAGGCAGGGAGGTGTAAGGGGAGGGAGGGGTTCAGGGGGGGGACGACGACTCTGGAGACGCGAGATGGAGGAGCGACAGACGAGCGGGAAGGCAGAGGCAGCAGCAGCAGCAGCCACCCCCTCTCCAAGCTTTGCGGTCCTCCGCGTATGACGGTGTTTTCCACCAATTAATGAGGAAAAAATCTGAACCTCCCCGCCGGAGATAACCCACGCATTGCCCGAGAGGGCAACACTCTATTCATTCCCGTACAGAAAGGATTGTTGGAGATTAATCCTCTTGCTGTACTACCCGCTGCCCCCTGCCCCCTCCTCCTCCTCCCCGCTGGGGTTCTGCAGGACAGGGACGTGACGGCTACGGGGCAATTTAAATAAACGTCGGGGGGATGGGGGGGGGAGCAAAGCCAGAGATTTACATCAAATCTGCCGACCCGGGTCGCTTTGGATTCCCGGCGTGAGCACGCACTCAGGACTCGAGCTGAGGAAGTCGGCGTTCATCGGGGAATTGAAGCGAGCACGAGGCATGGCGCCGAGCTCCGGGGAGCGCCGGCGCGTGGCGCGTTGTGACGCGTTCACTGGTGGGTGGGCCTCACCCTCGGGGACCCCACAGTGCACGCACCACCCTCTCTTCCTACTCCTCTCCTAGCCCCACCTCCTCCTCTCCCCCCCCCCCCCCACCTCCTCCTCTCCCCCCCCCCCCCCCCACCTCCTCCTCCCTCTCCCCCCACCACCTCCTCTCCCCCACCTCCTCCTCCCCCCCCCCCCACCACCTCTTCTCCCCCCCACCACCTCCTCTCCCCCCCCACCACCTCCTCTCCCCCACCACCGCCCCCCCCCCCACCACCGCCCCCCCCCCACCACCTCCTCTCCCCCACCACCTCCTCTCCCCCCCACCACCTCTCCCCCACCTCCTCCTCTTCCCCCCACCACCTCCTCCCCCCCCCCACCACCGCCCCCCCCCCCCACCACCTCCTCTCCCCCCCACCACCTCCTCTCCTCCTCCTCCTCTCCCCCACCACCTCCTCCCCCCCCACCACCTCCTCTCCCCCCCCCCCCCACCACCACCTCTCCCCCTTGCTCGCCTCTGTAGCTCTCCGGCTGTTCACGTTCAACATTTCCCAGCGCAGGTTGACAAAGCGTCCTGCACGGACCCCTGTCCGTCCGTAATGTGGTGGGAGCCAGGATGGGTGGGTGGAGGGGCAGAGTGGGTGGGCGTAGTGGGTGGGGGGGGCGTAGTGGGTGGGCAGGGTGGGTGGGTGGTTTGGGAGAGGGGGGGACAGGGGGGGTGGGGCACTATAACGCTCGGACGAATCGATCGGAGACGCATCGTCCACATCGTCGCCCAATAAATATGCAAACGCGGTGTGACCTTCAGGCTGCTCGCGAGCTCCCCCCTCCCCATACCGCGAAGAAAACTCCGCCGCCGTGTGTCGGAGAGCATTTCGGATTCCGTGATTAATACTGGACGTCTGTGAAAAAGAGCTTGATAGCTCTTCGGATTCCTCCAGTATAAATCAATATTTCGATTCTGATTATAGCCCCTCCCCCCCCCCTCCACCACCACCACCCACTAGTACTGCCGTCACGTGATGGAAGAATCCAAAATTCTACGCGGAAATCTCTCCCGCGGCGGTGCATGGCCCCCTCCCTTTGCGTTATCAGGGAACGGGCCCCGCAGAAGCGGATTTCACAGAGCTACTGCTGAGATCGCTGCCTCTTGCAAGTGAAGCTCTGGTCGATACACGTCAGAGGGCAGCTCTCTCGCAACCGCCCTGCCACAGAGAGCAAGGTTCATTGTGTGATGGGCAACCCGTTCATCTTTAACTGTCAGAGATATAATCTTTCCCAAGTTAAGTGCAGGGCCAACGTGGATGCAATGGTTTTCATTTTTGTGCAGTTGTTCGTGGCCAGGCTGAGAATGTCCACTCACTACACTTTACTCAGCACTCGGTCTGTGTGAGTCTATGGGTCCCTATGGGTCACTGCATTACATTAGTCTGTGGGTCTCTATGTAAGTCTGTGGGTCACTGTGTGAGTCATTGGTGACCGGTTTCCAAAATGTCCACTCAACTTCATTTCAACCCGGATTGGAACCCAGGCTCTCAGCGGTGTTGGGCTCAGTGTCTCTGACCTCTGACATGGGTGCAAGTGCTGTTAGCGAGCACCTATTAAGGGCAGACACGCACACAAGGACATGGTGTGCCCAGCGCAGATCTGGTGGTGGCCTTCATTCTAATTGGATCTCAATTTCAGAGGGGAGGGGCCGAGCCAAACTCATCCTCAGCTCTTGAAGCTTATCCCAAGACAACGGCTCGGCACGGCCCGTGTCTGACTTTTTAACGGGCGTGGAAACGCAGCAACGACCCTTCCGCCTCTCTCTCTCGCGCGCTCTCCGCCAGTGCTGTCTCCCTGCGTTTCGTAGAGTCCTAATGAGCCTTCGTCTGTCGGGCCCTCCACCCCTCTGTGTGTGTGGCATCACGTGGGGAGCGGTGGTGTAGTGGTTGGCGCATTGCGGGCCTTGGAACCAACCGTGAACCGAGTTTAATTGCCTATAACCACCGCCTATGATGGTGACGTGTATCAGAACCGTATTGCGGGCCTCCCCTAGGTCGACTCGGCCTCAAATAAGTAACCTGGGTGGGGATGCTTCAACATCAGCACGGGGGCGACAGCGGTGGCCGGGCGTGGTGGTGGTGGCTGCCATGTGCAGTGTTATGACTCGGGCCTGTGGAAGGATCGATTTAGAACTCCGGGATCGTTACGTGGCACCGTTGAGGGGAGGGGGAGCGAGGAAGGGGGGGGGGGAGTTTGGGTGCCATAGTTTACATGGAGTGCTCTTGAAAATAACATCTGTTAATTCAGGAGGATTTGTTTAAAGCCGATTAGCTAACCCTGTATATATAAACACAAATATAAACGTGCGTGTGTGTGTATATATTTAATTTGTATGCAGAGACACGAATTGGAGTTCTGCTCATGTTTGCCTTTTACCTAAAATGCCCTGCGACGACGCGCCCGCGGCCTAACGCTCGCCGCCTCCTTCGGCGCGTTCGTCAAGCCGAGCAGGAGTGGTTCTTGATGTGGGGCCTGGCCTCACGGTCAACGTGTGGCCTGGCCTCATGGTCAACGTGGGGCCTGTCCTCACGGTCAACGTGGGGCCTGTCCTCACGGTCAACGTGGGGCCTGTCCTCACGGTCAACGTGGGGCCTGGCCTCATGGTCAACGTGAGGCCTGGCCTCACGGTAAACGTGGGGCCTGGCCTCACGGTCAACGTGGGGCCTCGCCTCACGGTCAACGTGGGGCCTGGCCTCGTGGTGAACGTGGAGCCTGGCCTCACAGTCAACGTGGGGCCTGGCCTCGTGGTGAACGTGGGGCCTGGCCTCACGGTCAACGTGGGGCCTGGCCTCACGGTCAACGTGGGGCCTGGCCTCACGGTCAACGTGGGGCCTCGCCTCACGGTCAACGTGGGGCCTGGCCTCACGGTCAACGTGGGGCCTGGCCTCACAGTCAACGTGGGGCCTGGCCTCGTGGTGAACGTGGGGCCTGGCCTCACGGTCAACGTGGGGCCTGGCCTCGTGGTGAACGTGGAGCCTGGCCTCGTGGTGAACGTGGGGCCTGGCCTCGTGGTGAACGTGGGGCTTGGCCTCACGGTCAACGTGGAGCCTGGCCTCGTGGTGAACGTGGGGCCTGGCCTCATGGTCAATGTGGAGCCTGGCCTCTCACGGTCAACGTGGGGCCTGGCCTCATGGTCAACGTGGGGCCTGGCCTCATGGTCAACGTGGGGCCTGGGCTCACAGTCAACGTGGGGGCTGGCCTCACAGTCAACGTGGAGCCTGGCCTCGTGGTGAACGTGGGGCCTGGCCTCGTGGTGAACGTGCGGCCTGACCTCACGGTCAACGTGGGGCCTGGCCTTGTGGTCAACGTGGGGCCTGGCCTCGTGGGGCCACAGCACGGCCGTGAGAGCCTCACTCGGTCCTCGAGGCACAAGCAAGGAGCGGCGGCGGGCTGGCGGTGACGACTGAGCCATGTCCCAATCTGCGCTGGGCAGCCCCTAGGTCCAGCTCGGCGTAAAAATGTTTCCTTTTTTTGGTGGGGGATATATCGGTAATGGTGGGACGGGGTGGGGGGGGTGCACGTGGGAAGATCGCGTTACGTAACCCTGCTCGCTGATCCTCCCTCCTCTTCCACACTCGCCCCACCCCACTACTGTCCCCTCTCCCCGCTGATCTGCTCCCCCACTCCCATTCCTTCACTATCCTTCACTATCTCCCACCCTCGCTCCCCCCCCCCCCCCACTCTCCCCACTCCACTTACTCCCCGACTCTTCCCGTTCGCCATTCTACCGCTACCGTATCCCCCACTCTCCCAAACGCACGTCACTCTCCCTCCCACTCTCCCCACTCTCCCCGCTCTCCCTCCACTCTCCCCACCCTCCCTCCACTCTCCCCTCTCCCCACTCACGTCACTTTTACCACTGACACCACTCTCCCCTACTCACTACTCCCCCTCCACTCACATCGCTCTCCCCACTCTCCCCACTCTCCCCACTCACACCATTCTCCCCACTCTCCCCACTCTCCCTCCACTCTCCACTCGAGCACTATAGCCCTGGCACTCCCCAGATCGCGAACTCTGTCACGAGCCTTGGCCCCATCACTCCAGCTATAGCCTCATAGTAACCATACCTCCAGCCTTCGCTCGAGCACTAGCCTTGTGCCTAACCATCAACATTGATTTTATTAAGTTAATTAAAATATTGCACCGGGAAAAAAATGAATCCCTGGGATGGACACGTCTCGTCTGCAAAGGTGTCCAGGGTGTCGATTGACGTGAACAGCGGACTCGTGATGAAAATCACCCCCCCCCCCCCCCCCCGCATAGCCGTAGCAAACCGTTGGGGCAAGTGCTGTTAGTGAGCGCCTATGAAGGCCGTCACGACACACGAGTGGGTGCGTGGCTAGCACCACGCCCAGCCGCCTTTGTCTCCCCAGTACTGATGTTTGCAAACCGCACCAAGCACTCATTTAAGGTCGAGCCGAAATCGATCCTCGAGACTCGGTGAGGGTCTCCGATGTCAATAAATTAAGTCCGTTTCACTCACTGGTTTTCGTCAGTGTCGCTCTCCATGGGCCTAAACCAACCAGTGTAACTGTCCATGGTCCTGAACTTACCAATATCGCTCTCCATGGTCCTGAACCAACCAGTGTAACTCTCCATGGTCCTGAACCAACCAGTGTAATTGTCCATGGTCCTGAACCAACCAGTGTAACTGTCCATGGTCCTGACCTCACCAGTGTAACTCTCCATGGTCCTGAACTTACCAATATCGCTGCCCATGGTTCTGAAGTCGCCAGTGTTACTGTCCATGCTCCTCAACTCAAGAGTGTCGCTCTCCATGGTTCTGAACTCATCATTGGCGCGCTGTACGTGGTCCTGAACCCGTCAATGGCACTGTCCATGAATGGGGAATGTGGCCGCCCCTGGTTTCTGCAAAAGGGTTGCCCGTGAACCAGTTCCAGCAGATGCACGGTTCGGTCCTCGCACTCGCGATCTGACGCGTGCGTGGCTTGGGTTGTGGATCGATACCGATCGGGTCGATGCAGCGATTCACCCCGAACCCATCAGGAACACGCGCAGGAAATCCCCTAATAGGCTCCTATCCATTAGGCGATTGCATTTGAGCCGGAGACAGGGCCTAATTAATTCCCGATCAGATAAGATCACTGAATGAGTGTAAAGGACGCTCGGGGGCTCAGGTCAGGGTGCAATGGCAGTTGTCCCCTAACCCCTACCGCCCCCCCCCTCCCTCCTTATTTCCATATAAATGATGTCGGCATAGAAACCCGTAGACTCGCACAGAGACCCATAGATGTTCTATTGGTGAAGGTGAAAGATGGGTGTGGGGCTCCAATGGAATGGAGGGAGCTCGAGCGGTAAGAAAAATGAAACCGATCTCGTACCGGGGTGCGAACTGGGCCGCGTCGGAGCGAGCGGCTGGCGGCGTGGGCGCCGTCGCGGCTCCGTGACGTCAGCGCGGCTCTTTGACCTCCAACGACGACGACGACGACGACGGAGAGGGGAGGGGAGGCGAGGTCGATACGTTTCCATTCGTCATGGGATTAAAAGATGAAAAGTTGCATTTGTGTAATCAGACGTCGATTCCCCGCCCGGGGCGGCGGGGTCACGTCTCGTTAGCGGAGGCTGAATCGTTGTAATGAGCGAGAGCGAGCGAGGCAGGTAGCAGGCGGTGCCGTCGGGGTCGCGCCTGGAAGTGCCCCCACCCCCGCCCCCCCTCCCGCGCCCCCCCCCCCACCGCCTCGCGTGAGGAGGGAGGGAGTAGATCCGTATAGATCACGGACCCCGGATCATTTTGCACGCCCTCCGCGATTGTTGTGACAGAGCGAAGCGAAGGAGGGTTACAGACGCATGCACGCGAGCGCGTGGCCCGCAGTCCGGCGCCGTGGCAGAGGAGGCGGTGAGGGCCGGTGGATCACCGCACTCCCGCTGCGACTCTCCAAAGTCGTGGGCGTCGAGGAGGATACCGTAATCCCGGCTCGCCCGGAGAAGGCGCTACGGCAAAGTGTGGGCTGGCCCTTCTGTATGGGATAGTGTTTCATCCTTGCACGCGTGTGTTTTTTTTTTCCCCATCGCTCCAGTTTCCTTCCACACGTAAACACCCATTAATTGGTCAATAACTCCTCCGTGTATAGAGCACCGCAGAGCTAGGAGTGGGGAGAGGTGGAGTAGGAATTTTGTCGCGTCTCGCCGCGTGGCAGAGGTCGCAATCGGGTACCCGATACCCGTACCCTACCCGATACCCGGCTACCCGTACCCGGCCGGGTATGGGTACGGGTACCCGTTTGCGACACTGGTGCGGCCGTGTACGGGTACGGGTAGGCCATGAGTCACTGGTGAGTAACCGTTTGTCACTCATTTCCCAGCGTCTTGTCTCTTCTCACAATTCAAGTTCCTAGAATCAACCCACATGCGCCTGCAACATGGCTTCATCCCAGAGGTCCCAATCAGGTACCCGATACCCGTACCCTACCCATACGCGACCCTGGTGCGGCCGGGTACGGGTAAGGAATCAAAACCCGTTTGCGACCTCTGCCGCATGGCTGCTGCCTTTTCGATAAGCGAAGTTCCCGCTCGTGTGTGGTTCCTCCTCCTGCATGAGAACGTTGTGGCGGTGGCACAGCGCTACAAGCTGACACCACCGTACTACGCTCGGAGACACGGAGAGGGGCGCAGACGTAGATGGCGACACCGATGACGATCGATCCTCGTGGCCTTTGCGAGCGGCCTTCGTCAGAGTCCAAGAAACACGTGGCCGAGTGGAGCCAGAAGGACTTGCGTGGACTCGCACACAGATCCGCAGAGTCGAACAGAGACCCACACTCGCACAGAGACCCGCAGATAACCTGGGGAGTCGTAATATTTCCTGGAGATTCGTGGGCGTTCTCAGAGATCCACAGACTTGAATAGAGATCCATAGACTTGAATAGAGATCCATAGACTTGAATAGAGATCCATAGACTTGAATAGAGATCCATAGACTTGAATAGAGATCCATAGACTTGAATAGAGATCCATAGGCTTACATGGATACCCATAGACCTGCGTAAAAAAACACACGCATAAAGACTCATAGACTTGCACTGAAATCCGTAGACTTGTTTATAGACCTACACAGAGACTCATGTATTTTCAGAGATCCATAGACATACATAAGGGGTGGATACACTTACAGAGAGCCGCAGGCTTACACAGATAGCCATAGACTTACACCAAGATCCATAGACTTTGCATGGAAATCCATATACTTACACAGAGGTCCAAACACTTACATATGGATCCACATGCTTACATGGATACCCATAGACTTACGCAGAGATCCAAAGACTCGCGTATAGATCCATGTACATACACAGGGACCCATGGACTTTCACGCAGAATTATCGACTTACATAGAGATCCGTAGACTTACATGGAGACTCTTGGACAATTTAATTGTTCGTAAGCTGAATTTTTTTTTTAAAAATACATAAATATTAACATTTTTACGTGCTAGTACAGAGCTGTGCTTTATTTATTAACGCGTTAATCCCCCAATAATACAACACACGAGTGCTAAACAAATTTGCCGTTAAGATATGCGAAGCTAAAGGCGCAGCCCTGCAATTCCCTGCTCAAGCCACTGCTGCCAGAAGGAGGCCTTCCGCAAGAGGATGCTCTGGAGAATCCGCCCCGCCCCGCCTCCCCCTGCAGTGTGTCCATGGCCTACTCTTCCATGCTGGCCAGGGCAGTCTTTGGAAAGGGGTTGCGAGTCACCTCCCCCACAACATTTTGCCCCAAGACCCGCACCGTTGACGAAGCCGCTCTCGACATTGACGCTGCGGGGTTAGACGGTGGTGAGGCAGCGGGCGGGGGGGGGGGGGGGGTGGAGGGTGATTTAGGAAACTCGCCGCATCGTTGTAAACCCGCCGCGCCGTGAACATTGAATCGAACTGCCGACCTCTGGATCGTTTGACCTCCAACTCCACTCTAAAACTAAACTGCTTTTTATTTTTACAGGCGAGGCCCACTGAGCTACGAAGCTCTTTCTCAGATGCGACCTGAACATCGCAAATTGAGGCTCAGCGGAGGTGGAAATTTAAAGCAGCAGTAGGCAAATTACTACGAGCCACGGGATGCTGATTCTCAATGTGGAGGGAAAAGCCAGAGGATCCACGCGATCACGGGGAGAGACACGCAAACTGCCAAATATACAGCAGCAGGCGTCAGGGTTGGGATCGAACCCACGGCCTCCTGTATAGCAGGCGAGGTAGTTAACATCTCCTAGCCACCGCGATGATGATGAGAGAGAGAGACACGCAAACTCCAAATATACAGCAGCGGGCGTCAGGGTTGGGATCGAACCCACGGCCTCCTGTATAGCAGGCGAGGTAGTTAACATCTCCTAGCCACCGCGATGATGATGATAGAGAGAGACACGCAAACTTCAAATGTACAGCAGCGGGCGTCAGGGTTGGGATCGAACCCACGGCCTCCTGTATAGCAGGCGAGGTAGTTAACATCTCCTAGCCACGGTGGTGCCACTCTCCTCCACGTGGCAATGGCAGAGAGGTGGAGAGAGGGAGAGAGAGTAGGCGGGAGAGCGAGAGGTGGAGAGAGAGAAAAGAAGAGAGAGTGTCTGGGTGAGGGAGAAAGGTGGAGAGAGAGAGAGGAGGGAAGAGAGGGTGGGAGAGAGGAGGTGAAGAGAGAGGGAAGAATGGTGGGGGGGTGGGGAAGAGTGAATATATAATATGATTAATGAGTAATCTCTCAGACTGCTCGTGGGTGGATGACTCTACGAGGGAGGGTCATCCAGACGAGCGTCACGTCACCTGGCCCTCTTAGCAACCATCCCGACCCCACACGCTCCTCAATAACACCGAGGCACTGATAGTAACACAAATGTATAATGTAGACGACTTCTTGGTTCTTTCGGTAAAGTCACGTAGAAGGGAAGTAATAAAATAATAAAATAATAAAATAATATTATATAATAATATTTTTTCATTATTTTATTCCTTCCCTTCTACGTGACTTTACCGAAAGAACCAAGAAGATGAATCCCTGCAGTCACAAAAGCTTTAAATCGAAATGTAGACGACGTTTCGGGCTATGGTCCTTCTTCATAGCACGTGCACAGAGAGGCCAGTCGAGAGACTTCGAGTTGGAACGGAGGTCTTAGACTGCACCCTTGACGCCACATACACCACGAGGCCCTGGTAGGCTGGGTGTCTAGATTATCGCGCAGGATGGCAGCAGCAGCCGCCAGATGTTCAGGATCTAGATGCCAATGTCGAGGTCTGCTGCTGGCCACGACGAGAGAGGGCTTCAGCAGTGAGAGAGAGTTCGTGTCGTGTCGCTGTTCCTCCTCCTGCGTTGAAGTGAGCGCAGGCCACGGTGCGTTTGACGTGCACGGTCCAGAGTGTGGGCTGCGTGGCCCGCAGTCGCACTGCTGCGGCGCCTTCGAGGGAAGAATAACCAAAGGTGCAATGTTTGGGTCTAAAATGTGGCGTTTGTTAATTCCGTTTTGTCGCGCGTCATTCATGCGAATTGCATCTCACGACGCTGTACAATAATAATGATATGCACAATCACATTTAGGGGCGTAATCCTATTTCGGGCAAGTTATTCGGTGAGCAAGTGAAACTCCCTCGGGAGGCAAAACAAATGAATGGACAAATCTAAGAGATGGTTTGCAACGCCGATGGCTTATGAACAACAGCCGTAAAAGGTATCACGATAGAGGTCTAGAAAATGCGGTGTTATGGTACAAAGGTTCTGGCTCTTGGCTTCTGCGCACTTCGGCGAGGGCGATCGGTCCGCTCGGCGGCGGCCCAGGGCCGAGAACCTCGCTCCGTGGTGTCGTTGAGTTGCCGGCTGATTGTTTGACGGGCTCGCGAGTGCGGCGCAGTGGGAGCCGTGAGACGTGATGGTCGGGATGATGATGATGATGATTCCTCACCGTGTGTCTCTCTCCTCCACTGGCCGGTATGACCCGCATGGGTGAGCGTGAGGGCGAGAGAGGGGGGGCCTGGACAGGCCTCTCGACTCGTTGTGACACTGCAAGACTGCCGTGTGTGCCCGTGCGTGCGTGCGTGGTGTGCGTGTGTGTAAAGATGAGTGGGGTTGTTGTTGTTGTTGGGTGGGACATTGTGGGGAACCGATAGTGTGTTGTGATTTAGCGCACTGCACTACGAACCCGACCAACACAAGTTCGATTCCCACTCGCAGCCAACGTCGGTAGCGAAAATATTCACTATTTCGGGGCCTCCCCCAGGTCGACTCAGCCTTAAATGAGTACCTGGTACGGTGTGTAAACATCGCCACTGGGGAGACAAAGGCGGCCCGGCAAGGTGTTGGCCACCCACCCCATCGTGTGCCGTGCCGGATTTCAAATGGTGTTGGCGCTGACAGCACTTGCCCCGACAGTCTGTCCAGGCTATACGGATGGGGGGGGGGGATCTTTGTCTCTGTGGGACTGGGTGGATGTTTGGCGCCGTCGTGTCTCGGCCTGGCTGATTATGGCCGTGTTTATGAGTCTATCACACACACACCACACACGCCCTGTATGCGGGGAGTCGTGGCGCGGTGATTGGCAGCACTGGGCCACCGACCCAAAGACCCGAGGTGGGATTCACGCTCGCATCCAACCATCGGTGACGAATGTCAGAACTGTATCCTGGGCCTCGAACAGGTCAACTCGGCGGAAAGTGAGCACCTGGCGCGGCGCAGCGCATAGACATCATCATATCGTCGCTGGGAAGACAAAGGTGGCTGGGCGCGGTGTTGGCCACCAACCCCCTCGTGTGCCGCGCTGGTCTTCAGAGGTCGAGACGCCCTTGAAAAAGAGCCTCTTAGCTCAATGGGGGCTTTACTCGGGGAAATAGATTCCTGATTATTGCGCTGTGCTCACGAACAGCACTTGCCCCAACGGTCCGTTCAAGGCTATACGGGGGATCTTTGTCTTTTGGTGAGAAGCTCTGAGCCATAAGGCGATGGGCGTGCACCTTGGACTGCATGGTTATCACCCTGAGCTGAGCTCATTTTGACTCTTCGGATGCGATTAATCGCTCCAGCGACAGAGGCATCGTCAGCACGTAAACAGTCGAACGGCGCCGGCAAACAGATGCCAGTGCGGTGATAAGGGTTCGGCAGAATTGGTGGAGCATCCAATGTAGGACCACAGAACTTGGGCAATTTGTTGATCACGCCGGTTCTGGCTAAACTTCCCGCTTCGTCCGCGGCTTCCAGTGTCTCCGAGTAATTCTGTACTTTCTTTGAATCATTCTCTACTCTCTGAATCATTCCGTTCTCTGTCTCTGAATCATTCTCTCTCCTTGAGAGTGGACGCAAACTGACGCGTAAAAAAACGAATTCTGATTTATTACGATGTTTTTCCTGTTGTTATTTTTTGCCGCCACGTAGAGACTTGCGTTGAACCTTCCAACCCACTTGGCTGCGAGGCTCTGTTGGCGGGCCAGGTTGATGACGGCAGTACAGCAAGTGGGTTTGTTTTCCCCTCGTGCACGTAGGAAGGGGGGGGTGGGTGGTGGTGGTGGTGGTCTATTCCGTGCTGCACGGTGTTTGCGCGGCAGTGGGATTGGCCGTTCGGAGCTGGGATGGGTGCTGGGTTTTCTCCGGGTTGTCAGGGTTCCTCCCGTAACGAAGCCAAACTCTCGTTGATTTCAAGAAGGTGGGGGGTGGGGGGGGGATTGGCTGATCAACCCAGTGTAGCAGGACCCTCCCGAGAAGAGATCTTGAGACTCGGTGTGATGATGGTGTCCTTGATAATCAGACTATTTGGTTATTAGCTGTATCACAGGGTGGCGAGCACGCTGCGCTACGAACCCAGCATCCCAAATCCCATTGCCGGCCCACGGCTGACATCAGTGGCGAGTGACATCTGAACCCCTCCGGGGGGTGTCCGCCAATCAGCACCCAGCACTGACCGGTGAAGTATGGTCGAACAACCCTCACGGCCCACACGTTAGCGGAAATACCTTAATCCAGCGGTGGATTGGCAAAGGGCCACAAATAATCACAATTGTTATATCGGAGATGCGGGGGGGAGGTGGCGGGGCAAGGGGGGGGTGGCTTCACCGTGCCTCAAGCTGCACGGTGAATCTGTCTTCGCGGGGGGCGGACAAATGTGTCGACCGGGAGGGGGGCGGGGAAGGGAGGGGGTTGGGGGGGGGGGGTAGTAGGAGGGGCAGGGCGGTGGGCGGTGTGAGGGCATCTGGGTTGCTGTTGCGTGATCATTTCAGGACCAATTTAGCGATTGCGGCTGAGCGCATGATCTCTGCCTTGCCCGGCCCCGTTTAGCCCCTCGGGCCGAGAGCCGCGGGGGCTGGGCGCAGCGTGCGTCCGCGTTCAGACTTAACGCGTTTAATCTTGACCCGATGAAAACCTCTCCGCGACCCGCTAACCCAATTTTGGCATCGATGCCTTAATAACCGCCATCGATCGGCAATCACCGGGGCGTCGATATGTTTGGCAGATGGGCGCCGAGACGCGGAGTTGGGGCGGGGAGGGAAGGTATATTTAGGGTTTGGGCAAAGGTCAGGGTACGGCTCCGTCTGCGTGACTGAGAGCTCTGAGGTGGAGCCGGGCCCACGCGAGGTCACGGGGGTCACGCGGGGCCACCGAGGTGACGCGGCGCTTCCGATCCGCTGGCGATGATGCAATGAAGCGATATCGATCTATTTGTTTTAAATGTAAACATTCCTTGCTGGTCAGTGTGACACGGCGCGGCGGGTGGCGTCTTCGCGGCCTGCTTACAGAGTCGGGTGAAAAGAGGACGTTGATTTCTTTCAAGGCGAAAACAAATCGATAGAGGAGATCCTATCTGCAAAAGGTGTTCTGAGCAAAAAGTGTTCCTAAATAAACCGGGGGGCAGCAATCCGTCCCCTCGAGCGATCGAAATCAGAAGAGAGCCCAACACAGTGGCGGCAAACAGGCCCCTGACGAAGAGCTTCGCGGCTCGTCGGATTCCTCCCTGGATCAACAAAGATTCTGAGCAGTTGACTGCAAGAGCGGCCACAATGACGACCACGGAGGGCTTCCAGCGATTGGAACTCTCAGCGCTCGGCCTCGCCTGGGAGCAAAGGTTTCCCACAATGCACCCGGTGGTGTCGCCAGACACGTCAAGCTAAGCTGGGGGTGGGGGGGTGTTGAGCCTGGCCAGTGAGTAGATGGGGGTGACCGCGGTGCGTAAGCAGGTGCCTGCAAGGCTGCCTGCCAGCCTACGTGGCGAGCAAGGTGTGCTTGCTGTGGCGGCGGGGGAGTGGTGGCGCAGCGGCGACGCTCGTGTCTCACAGCAAGGAGGGCCTGGGTTCGATTCCCGACTCGGGCGCTTTGTGTGATTTCCCCCCTCCCCCCGCCCCGTTCTGCATAGGTTTGCTCTGGGTTCTCTGCTTTCCTGACAGCATCTAGAAAAGTGAACCCATACAATGTCACTGGTATTGGCCTCGACATTGCAATGACTTTTACTCGCACATTACGGAATTGGGACGACACTCGGCAAACATTTGGCACGACGATAAAAACTTGAAGAAAAAAAAAAAGCCTTGAGACTCGGCGAGGCCACTCTCGTGATGATTAGCAGGGCAATGGCGGCGGCCATGCTGCACGGGTTGGTGGATCACACAGAGATTTTTCGATTTAAAGCTTTCGTGACTGCAGGGATTCATCTTCTTCTTGGTTCTTTCGGTAAAGTCACGTAGAAGGGAAATAATTAAATAATTAACTTAAAACATAATAAAATAATTCTCACGACGTTTCGGCCATAACGCAAGCAGCCGTCCTCAGGTGAAAAACAGGTCTGTCATTCAGACGCTGTCTTTCCGACAGACCTGTTCTTCACCTGAGGACGGCTGTTTGCGACGTGGCCGAAACGTCGTGAGAATTATTATATAATGTTTTATTTTTATTATTTTATTATTTCCCTTCTACGTGACTTTACCGAAAGAACCAAGAAGATCACACAGAGATGTTGTGAAACTTCCTACCGATGGGCGTCGAGGAGGAGCCCGTTCCCTGGCTCGCCAAGAGAGAGTGTGGACTGATCTCCGTCTGTCCCTTCGGCATGGGATAGAGCGTTGCTCCCTCGCACGCGTGGCTTTCTTGCAGGTGCTCCGGTTTCCTCCAACGTGTATGAACACTCATTGATTGTCTGAACGTATCTTGATATGCAGAGGACCGCAGAACTCGGTCCATTGTTGGTAGCGCCTGGCTCCTCACCGCCTGGCCGCCGCTGCTGCTGCCTTCCCGGTCGTCCGTGGTTCCTCGACAATTGTTAGAGACGCGATTCGCGTGAACGGCTACAGCAACCCGCTAGATCAAACGACGCATTCTTAAGATTATTACCAAAAATACATTCTCAAGGTGTGCTTGTATCGGTAGTTATATTCGCCTTCCCTCCAGCAGTGCAATTTATGGATGTGTTGCTTATATCAGAGCTCGGCTTGTATCCTCCTTCCATGGCGTACGGATGCATTCATTGCACAGACCCACATCGAGAAAATCAAACTACGTTGGTGGTGCTGCCGTTGCTGCGTTGGCAATGGTGCACAAGCACAGACAACAACAACAAGCAATGTAACACGTTCCGTGTCAATTACGCTGCAGCCCTCAAAGAAAAAAGAAACTTAATGGACGAAATTAATGTGGCGAGATGTTAACTACCTCGCCTGGCATGCAGGAGGTCGTGGGTTCCATCCCGACCCTGGCACCTGTATATTTGAAGTTTGCATGTGCTCCCCGTGGTAGCGTGGATTTTTCTCTGGGTCCTCCGGATTTTTCCCTCCACATTTAGAATCAACGTGCATTTAGATTCATTTGGCTGATTTACGTTCAGTTATTATTTGTGACCAGGTCGCTTCTCACAACGAGCTTATACAGCTTAAGTGGGCCTTACCTGGTAAAATATATATTTTTTGCGTGCTCTGAAGAAGGACCATCGCTAGAAACGTCAAATGGTGCACATTGTAAGAATGTTTGAACTTTCGTACAGAACGTTGTGTGCCCGTGGCCTCCCACGCTCAGGGAGACCTCGCAGACTTCCGTGGCGTTTATCGTTTCTCCAGCAGATGTTCCGTTGACGCGCTGCGTTTGTTTAAAACTGTTGGGCAATTGGAGTACAGTGCGGTGTTACTGCTGTTTAACCACGGCGGGCTCTCCATAGCCGTGCAGCACTGCGGTACACGGTTTTCGAGCTTTCAGTCTCGCTGTCCGCGGTTCTGAATCGGTGAATGTTGCTGGGCATGGTTCTGAATCAGTGAGTGTTGCTTTCCATGGTGCTGAATCAGTGAGTGTTGCTTTCCATGGTCCTGAATCTTTTAGCGCCATCATCCGCATCGCTTAACCCTTCAATATTGCTGATGGCAATTCTGGATCGTTCAGCGTTGCTGTGCATGTTCCTGAATCGCTCACTGTTGCTGTGATGTCGGATTATTCAGTGTCGCTCTCCATGGTGCTGAGTCCTTCAGTGCCACTATCTGCGATGCTTGTTTTGTTCATTGTCAATGTGCATGGTGCTTGATCCATCAGTGTCGCTATGCATGATGTTGAATTCTTCGATGTTACTCTGCCCCGGTACTGAATCCCTCATTGTCACTATCTATAACGGTGATTTATGCATGTTTCGCTGTTGTTGTCCAGGGTGTTGAAGATGTCGATGTTGCTGCCTATTAGGGGTGTAATGATCATGCTGCCGCTCCCCCACAGTTCATTGAATTGCCTCGATTCACTGTCGTGGATCGATTCAGGATTTTTGTTTTACTTCATGGGTGGATGTAGCAACACCCAGGTGGCTGCTGGAGTCAAGTGAACCCATTACGGCATATACAACTTGAAACCATCGTTTACTATAAGCCCAATTCAAAGCTGGTAATGTAAGCTTAAGAATCAATGTAAATCAATGAATCAATACACAAATATATGCTCCTACAGGCTGCACTAGGCCTTGTCTGTATGCTATCTACAGTTCTGAAGCTACTCTGTGTTGCGGTCCATGGTGCTGAATTGTCATTTGTTGCTGTTCATGGTGGATATGCACGTGGCCTCTACTCCATCAGGATCAGAATCTTAATTTATCCTGGAGAAATCCGATGACCTATTAAGCTCTTTTTCACAGATGTCCAGCACTGTGGTGGAGCGAGGGTCGGTGGATCACACACAGATGGTGCGAAACTCTCTTCCCATAGGCAGTTGAGTAGGAGCCATACCCTAGCTCGACAGGAGATAGCGTTACAGCAACAGTAGGCTCCCACCTGTTCCCTCTGTATGGGATAGAGTGTTTCCCCCTCGCACATGTGGGTTTTCTCCGAGTGCTCCAACTTCCTCCCACATGTAAACTCTCATTGATTGGCTGATAACACCTCGAAATATAGACGAGTGCAGAGCTGGGGGGGGGGCAGTCATTTGGTGCCGGCTCACCACTTCTGAGTCATTCTGTCACTTCGAGAGCAAGCAAATCCTGTGTGGTGCATAGCAACTTGGCGTTATTATTGTCTCTGTAGATCATGCCGAGACCCTGATTGCAGCTGTGCATTGATCTAAAGAATGAATTGTTGTTACGTGTGGTGCTAAACCGTTCAGTAAGTAAGTACGTTTGTAAGTGCGAAAGTCTTATAACTGAGGTTATCATGTTCTACTGAACTGGTTCAATGTCTGTAAAGAGTCTCGAACATCACGCAGCGGCGGTGAGTTCCAGGCCGATGAACCGCTGAGTAGGGGAGTGGGTGGGTGAGTAGTTGAGTGAGTGGGGTGGGTGAGTAGTTGAGTGAGTGGGTGGATGGGTGAGTAGTTGAGTGAGTGGGTGGGTGAGTAGTTGAGTGGGTGGGTGGGTGAGTAGTTGAGTGAGTGGGTGGGTAAGTAGTTGAGTGAGTGGGTGGGTGAGTAGTTGAGTGAGTGGGTGGGTGAGTTTCAGGCTAATGGACCATTGACCACGAAGCTACGTGGTCAAAATCTCGCTGTCCGAGGTATGCAGAACGATCAGATTGCCATGAGTGTACCGTCCCAGACATGTCCGTCAGGTAGTGTGGTGCAGCTTGGTGTAGACACTTAAATATGAATGTATGTTGAACGTCGCACAGCTTGCAATCAATCCTTTGTTTAATTTTCAGCGAGTGTAGGTCAACACGTATTGTCGGTGTGATGTAATCATGTTTCCCCCCTTTTCAGACGTGTGGCTAGTGCTGTCCTTGGTTCTGAACCCCCCTTCAGTGGTGCTGTTCGTGGTGCTGAAACTTTCAGTGGCGCTGTCCGTAGTGCTGAAACTTTCAGTGGCGCTGTCCGTAGTGCTGAAACTTTCAGTGGTGCTGTTCGTGGTGCTGAAACTTCCAGTGGTGCTGTTCGTGGTGCTGAAACTTTCAGTGGTGCTGTTCGTGGTGCTGAAACTTCCAGTGGTGCTGTTCGTGGTGCTGAATCTTTCAGTGATGCTGTTTGTGGTTCTGAATCTTTCAGTGATGCTGTCCGTAGTGCTGAAACCTTCAGTAGTGCCGTCCATGGCGCTGTCACCTTCAGCAGTATTGTCCGACAGGGGTGCAGTGATTCACGCCCCACCTGATTAAATCTGCTTGTTGCAATTCGATTACATACATTGTGCTGAATGTAATGGTGCTAGTGTCAGCAGATATCACCACGTAACTTACAGCAATTAAGAAAATAAGATCCTTATAGTGCACCCTTTGTGAGATTAGCAATTATTAATTATTATTTCGATAATTTATACACTCTTTCTTAACCCCCTCCCCCCACCCATCTCTGTACACCCACACACAAACCTAAAGACCTACATAGAGACCCACGCTGCTGCTGCTGTTGTTGTTGTTGCCGCCGTTGTTTTTGTCAGTCTATAACTCCACACTGCTAGACATAAGCATCTTGCATTCCCCCCCCCCCACTCCCTCTTCTCCCCAGCTGCCCCCAGCCACTTGTGACCTCTGAACTCTGCGATGCAGTCTCGCTGCTGCTGCTGCTGCTCTCTCCTTCGCTTCTCTTCCCCTTCTCTGGGTCTCCACTGCGGTGTTAATTTTGCCTCTCGCCTCGTGAATACGAAGCGAGTGTCCCCTAGATAGTAAGCTCTATTGACTGTGCACTAGAATCAACACTCTTCACCTGCACGTCTGGTGGACCGTAAAGGTCCCCCACGTAATTGCTGTGGGTTGAGGCAGCGGCTGCCTCTTGGCATCGGAGGGAAGGTCACAGCTCCAGCGAGAGGACCCGGTTTTTGTGGTTCAGGACATGGCTGCGCTCATCGCTCCGTGCTTGGCGCAGTGTTTTACGCGGTTTCCCATCGACGCAAGTTATTTGCCCACGAGAGACTCGCCGAGTCTCAAGAGTTTATTTCAGGAGGGTCCTGCCGCTGCTACTGCTGCTGCTGCTGCTGTCACTACAATAGGATGTTTGGGCCGTGAATTCCGTTGTGAGCGACGAGGGGTTGTGGACTTCATGTGGGAGGAGGGATCTGGAGAGAACCCAGCACCCCGCTGCTGCCCATGCCTACAGCACCTGGCAAGCCCTGCACATGGTGGTTGCTCATCCATGTACTCGCCGTGCTGTGAGCCCCGCTTTAGCTTCCGAGATTGTGATGAGTCACTCGGGGTGCCTGTGCCAAGTTCCAAGCAGGATGAGACGGGGGGGGGGTACATGGGGAGGAGGGGGGTACATGGGGAGGAAGGGGGTACATGGGGAGGAGGGTACATGGGGAGGAGGGGGGGGTACATGGGGAGGATGCTCTGGAGGATGAATTCCCAGGCACAGGGAGCGTCCGTCTGTGAATCTGAAGCCGTCCGAGTCTCTCCGACCACGTGGCTCAACGGTGCAGCGTGCGGAAATCAGAACGTCGCGAGGTCACACCTTGGTTGGGGGGGGGGGGGGGGAGTTCGTTATGCCCATCATCATCTTCCTCCAGGGGTCGATAAAACAAGTATCACTTTGTAAGGTAGTCGACAGGATTATGTGGACAGACTCGACCCTGCTATAGGAATGTGGAATAGCCATCCCTGGCTTTGCTGGGTTGTAAACAGTAAGCGGGCTGTGCACGTGGCCTGTGATCCAGCACTGTGGAGGCAAGGGTTGGTGGATCACCGCGCAAATGCCGCGCCGTGGAAGAGCCGTACCCTGGCTCGGCAAGAGAAGGCAGTTGAGCGAGTGGACTGATCCCCATCTGTTTACATCTGTACGGGGTGAGGTGTTGCTCTCTCGCGTAAGGTGTGGGGTGTCTCCAGTTGCTCCAGCTTCATCCCACGTGAATAATAATTATGATCATTAATTGGCTGAAGACATCTGAACATATACAAAAAAATGACTCTCCTGGACAAATAAGTACAATATAATATTTCGAGCAGGAGATGGCTCGGACTTTGTCAATGCACTGCTGGATGAGCGCCTCCCGGTACTTCTGGTCGGTGCGTGGTGGCGCTTTCAAATCCACTGCTCGTAAAACGCACACACAGACGCACACGTGCACACACGCGCACACACGCACGCACGCACACGCACGCACGCAACAGCAACCAAGGTGGCGGCGGCCATAAGCTCAGCCAATCAAAGCGGTCGCCTCGGCCCGGCCACAAATTATAACCCGAGTGGGGCCCCGCGCGTTGCTACGGTGCCGCATCCTGGCCGTCACTCACGCCAAGCGGAGCGCTCGCCCCCCCGCGATCTCGATGTTGCTAGGAGCGAGAGAGTCGTGGTGAGGAGCGGGGAGGAGGAGCTGCGGAGTGGTGGGGGGGGGGTGGTGGCGGAGGAGGAGGGAGAGGTTGCTAAGGCAACCCTGTCGCCGGGGGCAACAGCGTTGCCGTGGTGAGGAGCGCACGTCACGCGCCGCGTAACCAAGGGTGCAGTACTGCGAGTGGCCGCTGGTTTCGTTGCTCGGCAGCGGTCGCTGCGAGGAGGGGGAGGAGGAGGATCGGTCTGGAGTACCAACCTCCTCCTCCTCACTCCTCCTCCTCACTCCTCCACAAAACATCTCCCCCCGCTCCTCATCATCTCCCCGCCATCCCTACCGTGGGCCGCACCCCAACTTCTCGGCGAGAACCGCCTCGGATTTTTGCGAGCGGAGCGCGCTCCCCGTGTCTGACCGAGCACGCTCCCCACTCTTGGTCGCGTTTCTTCTCGAGGCGCTCGCCTCGTCGGCCGCGTCCTCGGGGCCTCCTCCGCGTTAATTATTAAACGGGTTTCTAATGCGTCTGGTTCGCGTGAGACGCCATGCCCGTTGTTGTTGTTGTTATTGTTGTTATTGTTGTTATTATTGTTATCATGTTATCATCTTGGTTCTTTCGGTAAAGTCACGTAGATTGAAAATAACAATAATAAATGGAAATAAAAATTGTAATGCATTTAAAATAATAGCAAAAACACACCGCAATTAAATAAAATATAAATAGTAAAATAAAATAAAAGTTTTTTTAAAAAACCACGACGTAGACCGAGAGGACACGGCATCTCCATATTATAGATTTTTTTTGGGGAGGGAGGGGTTATGTCGCGTAAATATATAAATGTGTCGTTAGACCCGCCACCACCCGACACAGCCAATTAGTAAGGATCATCGCGTAAACAGAACGTGCCAATTCGTGACTAGTACAGCACACCGGCGTGTTGGAGAGCAAATCCACAACATTTACACTCCGAGTACGACGTTCCACCAGTACTTGCAACCAGCATCATCAGGCGGACATCCAGATTTATATATAATTTCGCGATCTGACCCGACAAAAACCTACATGACGAATGATAGTGGTCGCGAGAGCCTCATACGTGTGTTAAACTGACGGTCGTCTCCTGCACTTGCACCCCGGTCTCTCTACGACATGGGAACACAATAAGCACCACGCGTCCCTTCACTCATCCCATCAGCAGCACCGCCACCGCCTTACTTCCCGCAGTGCAACGGTGGCAGTCCAGCGATCCCAAACTCTGTCCTGTGTATTTATTCTAGATTTGAAGCTTTCGTGACTGCAAGGATTCATACTCTTAGTTTTTTCGGCAAAGTCACGTAGGTAAAAAAATGAAATTAAAATATCCTGTCCTGTGTAGCTATCTGTGGTGCTCTGCGCGCTCCTTCAAACGGAGGAGCCGCAAAAGACGACACGAACCAGCAGCAGCGGCAAGCCTCGGCAGACCTCGGCATTGGCATCGAGCTTCTGAACGCATCGCTATCGGCAGGAACACAAGTCAGGCTTGCTTGAGTCGATTCTGACGAGCTATCCATGTTACGGCCAAGCGCTGGTTTCGACATGCAGTCTCCCATCAGCAGCAGAGTCGGGCTCGCTTGATTCGTCGCTGGTGAACTGCTGATCATGCAGTCAAGGGCTGGTTTCGACATGCAGTGTCTCATCAGCAGCAGAGTCGGGCTCGCTTGAATCGTCGCTGGTGAACTGCTGATCATGTAGGCAAGGGCTGGTTTCGACATGCAGTGTCTCATCAGCAGCAGAGTCGGGCTCGCTTGAATCACTGCTTTTGAACTGGCCCATCTTACAGCCAATGACACACACACTATATATATACAATAGGGGGGGTGGGGTCCGAGTTTGACGCAAAGTTATATAACACAAAAGTAACACGATGATGTTAAGTTCCGTATTGTTGTTATTATTGGCGGGGCAAGCGTGGTGTGATTAAGCTGCTGTGTGTGAGCTCCGGGTTTGTCTCGTCACAAGAACGGTGTGTGTGTGTGTGCGTGTGTGCGTGTGCGCGCGTGTGCGTGTGTGCGTGTGTGTTGTGTGCGCGCGTGTGCGTGCGTGCGTGTGTGCGCGTGCGTGCGTGTGTGCGCGTGTGTGCGTGCGCGCGTGCGTGTGTGTGCGTGTGTGTGTGCGTGTGTGCGCGCGCGCGTGTGTGTGGGCGCGTGTGTGCGTGTGTGTGTGCGCGCGTGTGTGTGTGCGCGCGCGTGTGTGTGGGCGCGTGTGTGTGTGCGCGTGTGTGTGCGTGTGTGTGTGTGCGTGCGTGGAGCGGTGGCGCAGTGGTTGGCGCAATGCGCGAATTTGCCTCCCGCTCACGACAGAAAAGCAGTGGCAAATATTTGAGCCCGTCCTGGACCCTTCCCTAGGTTGACTCATCTTTAAATGAGTATCTGGTGCGGTGTGTAAAAACATCAGCGATAGGGAGACAAAGGTGGCCGGGCGTGGTGCTAGTCACCCACCCCCTCGTGTGCCCTTCCGGCCTTCATAGGTGCTCGCTAGCAGCACTTGCCACAACAGGCCGTTGAGGCCGGGGGATCTTTGTCTTTGTTTTGTATTTGTGTGTTGGGTGGTCGGATGGAGTGGTGGCACAGCGGTTAGCGCACTTTGCTACGAACCCGCCTCCCTGAGTTTTGGTTACTGCCCATGCACACGTGTGTGCAGTGATGGAACTACGAACCCCAGACACTTGGGTTCGATTCCGCTTCACGGCGAACATCAGTGGCGAGCGACATCGGAACTTCTTCTCGGCCTGCCCCGTAGGTCAAGTCGATTGTTTTTAATGACGAGCTTGGTGCGGTGTGTGATCACCAGCGCCGTGGAGACAGAGACGGCCGAGCGTCTTGTGCTGGCCGCACGACCTTCTTCGTACACCGTTCCAACCTTAATAGGTGCTCGCTAACAGCTCGGCCAAGCGGGGGGGGTGGGCGGGGCGGGGGGTGTAGTCTTGGCACTGCGTGAGCAGAGATGCTGCATAATACAGAGACGTATGATGCCCGTGATGCATGGGATGCAGCGACCAATAGAATCGTGGTAGTGTGAAGATGGGGAGACGGGGGGAGGGGGGAGGGGGGAGGGGTGACGGGGGGGGGGCTATGGGGCGCAATGCGATTAGCCGCGTAACGATCCGTCGGCGCCTGTCCAGCGGTTTGGAGAATCGGTACGATTCGGGTGGCTAGGCGACTCGATTCGGGAGTCGATTCTCGTGGTCGCGATTACGGGAATCGTTTCTTCACCTCCTGCTGCTCCTCTCCGTCTGTGCGGTTGCATATTTATTTATTTATTTAGGCAAAGGGGCAGCGCTGCAAGTGCCTGCTCACGCCACACAAAACACAAGCTCCCTGTAGCTCTCTCACTCTCTCTCGTCGAGTCCCTTACCTTGTGGGTGGGGTAAAGTGTGGCTACTCCAGTCTGGTCACCACAGACACTACCACGTGGCGTGCCAAAACCAGCACCAAAGATAAATAGGGGGGGGCATACATTTAGTACGTACGCATGGAGGGAGGGGGGTGTTAACCCAAACGCGTACGCTTGCGAATGGGGGGGGTCTACTGACAATGTACGCATAGGAAACGGGGGAGGGGGGTGAAGCCTCGATAATAATTTGTCTACATTGGCCTTCAAATGAGCCACAGTTCAGTTTCTTCAGCTGTCCGACAACAAATACTGCCGGGAGAAGAAGACCCCTGGCTGCGAGCTGTCACGCAGCTCGGCAAAATGAGTGGCCAAGGTACGCAACTTAATTATTTAATGCAGCCGGCGGTGGACTGTCTGTTTGCCTCAAGTTCAGGTTCATTTATTAGGTGTAGCCCTGTGAGCCATTCGGCTCTTGAATCGGGTGCAACCGCAACAAACAGAAAAACCAAAACATGAACAAAAAACATCTTAAAGTGAATATGTGACTAAGTGCAAACAGAAATCCAAGAAAAGACAGCAAAATATTGCAGAAAAAAATCACCGTACACCAACGCTGTGTGCAAAAATCCCAGTGGGATGCAAGTCAAACAACCAACAACAAACACGCTAATATGATTAATCCTTGATCTTTTCTGCGTGGATTAAATATCGGCCGTTCTATAGGATTCGGGGGGGGGGGGGGCGTCAAGCGTACGTACGCAGGTGGGGGGCGGGGGGTGTAAAATCTTTGCGTGCGTACAGGGAGTGGGGGGAGGGGTCAAGTTTTGACAGTTTTTTGCGTGCCGACTAAATGGATGGCCCCATATCCCCCGTGCAGCCTTCATCAGGCTGTTGTGGGCAAGTGTTGTTGGCGAGCACCCATGTGATGGCCGGTACGGGACACGGGAGCCGGGAGTGGGGGGGCAGTGTCATCCCCAGTGCCGATGGTTTCACATCGCACCGGGTACTCATTTGAGGCTGAGTCGACCCAGGAGAGGTCCAGGACCGGGTGAAATATTCATCGCTGAATATAATTGTCGTGAACGGGGGGGGGGGGGGGGGGGGGTTGTTGCTCGGTGCGCTAACCACCGCGCCACCGCTCCCCACGTGCGCGGGGCTGACACAAGGGCAAAGATCGCCCGTGTAGCCTTAACAGACTGTCGGGGCAAGTGCTGTTAGCGAGCACCTGTGAACGCCGACACGATTTACGAGGGGGTGGGTGGCCAGCACCACGCCCCGCGACCACCTTTGCCTTCCCAGAAGGAATGTTTGCACCCTACACACCAGCTACTAATTCGAGGCTGAGTGGAGCTAGGGCAGGCCATGGACCGGTTCGGGTAATCGTCACCGGTGTTTGGCGAACTCGGGTTGCCGGGTTCGTAGCGCAGCGGCGCCACCGCTCGCCACCACACACACACACGTGGGCACGGCCGTGTCTGTGTCTGTGCAACATGCGTTCCCGCGTCTCCACGGTTGCGTCTAATCGGAGGCGAAGCGACGGGTCGATCCAGCATTGAGTGCGGGACATGTTTGGACTGAAATCACCGGACAGATCCCAAAGCGAGGGAGAGGCGGGGAGACACGGAGAGCATTCGTGCGTGTGTGTCACTGTGTGTGAGACTGTGTGACTATGTGTGTGTGTGACTGTGTGTGTGTGTCACTGTGTGTGAGACTGTGTGACTCTGTGTGTGTGTCACTGTGTGTGAGACTGTGTGACTATGTGTGTGTGTGACTGTGTGTGACTGTGTGTGTGTAACTCTGTGTGTGTGTGTCACTGTGTGTGAGACTGTGACTCTGTGTGTGTGTCACTGTGTGTGAGACTGTGTGACTCTGTGTGTGTGTCACTGTGTGTGAGACTGTGTGACTATGTGTGTGTGTGACTGTGTGTGACTGTGTGTGTGTAACTCTGTGTGTGTGTGTCACTGTGTGTGAGACTGTGTGACTCTGTGTGTGTGTGTCACTGTGTGTGAGACTGTGTGACTGTGTGTGTGTGTGACTCTGTGTGTGACTGTGTGTGAGACTGTGTGACTGTGTGTGTGTGTCACTGTGTGTGAGACTGTGTGACTGTGTGTGTGTGTGACTCTGTCTATGAGACTAGTGTGGAGCGGTGGTGTAGCGGTTAGCGCGCTGCACTACGAACCCGGCGACCCGGGTTCTATTCCCGCTCACGGCCAACACCAGCGTGACGATTATCTGAACCGGTCCTGGGCCTCCCCTAGGTCGACTCGGCCTCAAATGAGTACCTGGTGCGATGCATAAACATTGCCATTTTGGAGACAAAGGGCGGCTGGGTGTGCGTGCTGTTGGCCACCCACCCCCTCGTGTGCCGTGCCGGCCTTCGTAGGCGCGACTCGCTAACAGCACTTGCCCCAACAGTCTGTTACAGGCTATAAGGAGCGGTGGGAAGGAGGGAGGGGGGGGTCGTTGTCTTTACATTTGTGTGTGGCGGAAGTGGCCGAGTCTTTGCGTTGTCACAGCCGCGCCAAACTCGAGGATTCAAATCACGCGGTGGTGAGCGTGGCCGCAGTGCCCGGGCCATCGATCGTAAAGTTGCGAGCTCACATCCCGGTTGGGGCGGTGTTTGACCCAGCCCATGAGAATCCCTCTGTGGTCGCTAAGCTAAGCATCGCTTTGTGGGGGGGGTGGCGAGGGGGGGAGCCAGCATTGCTTGTCCTATGGATAGACTTGCCCCCCCCCCACCCGCCCCGCCATATCAATGTGGAATTTCCAGCGCTGCAAAGCGGAGTTGATGAGCACCGATTGACGGCTCGGGCGTCGATCGAGCGGCAGGAAAAGCAACGCGGATCGTTCCCCTTCGATGCGGGAAGGCGCTGCGGTGTTGTCCCCCCCCCCCCTGCCCCCCCTCCAGAGGGAGGGAGGGAGGGAGGAAGAGGGAGGGGGAGGGAGGTAAAAGAAGATCACTTCGTGAATGTAGTCTGGGCGTGTTTGCGTCCGTGCTGTCACGCGATATGTCACAACCCGCGGTCTTAACCGAGGAATTTCCCCGCTGGTTTTCGAATCGCGAACCTCTGCAACGACTCGCCCTGATCGTGAATGGAAGAGCATGGCCTGGGCGCGCGTGCGGGCGGGTAGGGTAGCGCGTTTGCCGTTAGCTGCGGTTCGAACCCAGCGGCCCAACCCGGTAAATATCACGAGTGAGCTGTGCCTGAAATGTCTGCGTCGTCGTCGTCGGGGAGAAGGGAGGATCGTTGTCGTTGTTTTGTTTGTTTTGTCGGCGCGATACAGCCCTCGAATGTGTCACCTTGTCGGGGGAGACGGGAGCGGGTATCGACGCGCCCGTGCGTGCTCACGCGAACGCGCGGATCGATGTCGCGCGTGGCACAGCAGCCGCGACGTGGAAGCCGATCGCCACCATTGACTCTGCACACCCAGCCAGGGGTCATCGTGGTGAACTCCACCATCGCTTCTGTACGCCTACCCAGCCGCTCTCACCCCCATCCCCCCATCCCCCTCACCACCATCCCCCCCATCCCCGCCCCCATCCCCCCCACCCCCTCATCCCCCCCACCCCCTCATCCCCCCCATCGCCCCCTTCCCCCTCGCCCCCATCCCCCCCACCCCCTCGCCCCCATCCACCCCCTCGCCCCCATCCCCCCATCCCCCCCCTTCCCCCCCCCCCAGTTTGGGTGAGTGTAGGAGTGGGTCTGTACGTTGAACTTTGAACCGTGCTAGTCGGAGGGACGTGTGAATGAGTGAGTGGGGTTCGTGCATTCTCTCCGTGTCGCCTTAACAGACTGTTCGGGGCAAGTGCAGTTAGCGAGCACCTATGAAGGCTAACGCAAATACAAAGATAACCCGTGTAGTCTTAACAGACTGCTTGGGGCAAGTGCAGTTAGCGAGCACCTTTTTGAAGGTCGGCACGGTACACGAGGGGGTTGGTGGCCCTTTGTCTACCAAATGACGATATTTATGCCACCGCACCAGGTACTCATTTGAGACCGAGTCGACCTAGGGGAGGCCCAGGACCGGTTCAGATAATTGTCACCGGTGTTGGCCGTTGAGCGGGAATCGAACGCGGGTCGCCAGGTTCGTAGTGCTAACCGCTGCACCACCACTCCCCACCTCCCATAGCAAAACACACCACCACAACAACAACAACAAGCGCCATTCGCCACTAAGTGGCGGTGACGTCACCACGACGCTTGTGCCAGGCTAGGTGCACGTTGTGGCCACGTGAAGTGTCGAACGCCCGCTGGCAGGAGGAGGTCACGGGGCAGACCCAGCAGGTGCCACGGGTCAACTGACACACACACACACACACACCTGCGCTTAGCACGGAGCGAAAGAAGTTCAACACACACACACACAACGTGGAGAGCCGGTGTCGTCGGTCTCAAAGCGCCCCAATGTTCAGATCAATTGCGAGCTGCAGCAGCAGCAGCAGCGACATCGCCCCCTACTGCAATAACGGGGCAGGACCCTCCCCGTAGAGGGATCTTGAGACTCGGTGAGGCTTTCCTGGGTGAACACGAGTAATGGTATTGATGATGGATGTCGTCACATACACTCCGCTGAATATCTATAAAAACCATCATCAGCATCATCACCTAATTATACCGACACCGTCAGTCATCATCATCGTTGCAATCACCTCCTTATCTCTCTCGCATCAGCTACTCTTCATACCTCGTCTGCACCACGATGAGCATCCTCATTACATAACCTCACATCGTCGTCACCACCTCTTCGTGCCTATTGCGTCATCATCCTCGTCGTCACCATTACTCTTGTGACCCATCAGCAGCAGTTGCATCATTCAGCAAGCGGCAACAACATCATCATCAGCAGTGGCAGTCAGCAGCAGCATCATCGTCATCAGCAAATTCGTCACTATCATCAGCATCAGCAGCAGTAGCATTATCAGCAGCAACATTCTAACTGTCGCCATTATCATTTCTTCATACTCAACTCATCAGCAGCAGCAACATCATCTTCAGCAGCAAATCATCATGATCGTTTCCTCTTTATAGTTGGCTATACATCATCACTTATTTTATCGTCGTCGTCATTATCATCTGAGCCTCCTGGCATCATCATCATCAGCGTCGTCGTCATCATCATCCCTGTGGTGATGCCGGGTTTCTCTCTCCCGCGCTTCCTTCCAAGGTCACGTAAGGACGGAACTCACTTCCCACCGCGTCACACATCATTCCTCCTCACTCACTCACCCTGCTGCTCACTCACTCACCCTGCTCACTCACTCACTCACCCTGCCCCTCACTCACTCACCCTGCCCCTCACCCACTCACCCTGCTCCTCACTCACTCACCCTGCCCCTCACTCACTCACTCACCCTGCTCCTCACTCACTCACCCTGCCCCTCACTCACTCACCCTGCCCCTCACTCACTCACTCACCCTGCCCCTCACTCACTCACTCACCCTGCCCCTCACTCACTCACCCTGCCCCTCACTCACTCACCCTGCCCCTCACTCACTCACCCTGCTCCTCACCCACTCACCCTGCTCCTCACTCACTCACCCTGCTCCTCACTCACTCACCCTGCCCCTCACTCACTCACTCACTCACCCTGCCCCTCACTCACTCACCCTGCCCCTCACTCACTCACCCTGCCCCTCACTCACTCACCCTGCCCCTCACTCACTCACCCTGCTCCTCACTCACTCACCCTGCCCCTCACTCACTCACCCTGCCCCTCACTCACTCACTCACTCACCCTGCCCCTCACTCACTCACTCACCCTGCCCCTCACTCACTCACCCTGCCCCTCACTCACTCACCCTGCTCCTCACTCACTCACCCTGCTCCTCACTCACTCACTCACCCTGCTCCTCACTCACTCACCCTGCCCCTCACTCACTCACCCTGCTCGTCACCCACTCACCCTGCTCCTCACTCACTCACCCTGCTCCTCACTCACTCACCCTGCTCCTCACTCACTCACTCACCCTGCTCCTCACTCACTCACCCTGCCCCTCACTCACTCACCCTGCTCGTCACCCACTCACCCTGCTCCTCACCTACTCACCCTGCTCCTCACTCACTCACCCTGCTCCTCACCCACTCACCCTGCTACTCACTCACTCACCCTGCTCCTCACCCACTCACCCTGCTACTCACCCTGCTGCTCACCCTGCCCCTCACCCACTCACCCTGCCCCTCACCCACTCACCCTGCCCCTCACCCACTCACCCTGCCCCTCACCCACTCACCCTGCCCCTCACCCACTCACCCTGCCCCTCACCCACTCACCCTGCCCCTCACCCACTCACCCTGCCCCTCACCCACTCACCCTGCCCCTCACCCACTCACCCTGCCCCTCACCCACTCACCCTGCCCCTCACCCACTCACCCTGCCCCTCACTCACTCACCCTGCCCCTCACCCACTCACCCTGCTCCTCACTCACTCACTCACCCTGCCCCTCACCCACTCACCCTGCCCCTCACCCACTCACCCTGCTCCTCACTCACTCACTCACTCTGCCCCTCACTCACTCACCCTGCCCCTCACCCACTCACCCTGCTCCTCACTCACTCATTCTGCCCCTCACTCACTCACCCTGCCCCTCACTCACTCACCCTGCCCCTCACCCACTCACCCTGCTCCTCACTCACTCACTCACCCTGCCCCTCACCCACTCACCCTGCTCCTCACCCACTCACCCTGCCCCTCACTCTGCCCCTCACTCACTCACTCACTCACCCTGCCCCTCACCCACTCACCCTGCCCCTCACCCACTCACCCTGCTCCTCACTCACTCACTCACCCTGCTCCTCACTCACTCACCCTGCCCCTCACTCACTCACCCTGCTCGTCACCCACTCACCCTGCTCGTCACCCACTCACCCTGCTCGTCACCCACTCACCCTGCTCCTCACCCACTCACTCACCCTGCTCCTCACTCACTCACCCTGCTCCTCACCCAATCACCCTGCTCCTCACTCACTCACCCTGCTCCTCACCCACTCACCCTGCTACTCACTCACTCACCCTGCTCCTCACCCACTCACCCTGCTACTCACCCTGCTGCTCACCCTGCCCCTCACCCACTCACCCTGCCCCTCACCCACTCACCCTGCCCCTCACCCACTCACCCTGCCCCTCACTCACTCACCCTGCTCCTCACTCACTCACTCTGCCCCTCACTCACTCACCCTGCCCCTCACCCACTCACCCTGCTCCTCACTCACTCACTCTGCCCCTCACTCACTCACCCTGCCCCTCACTCACTCACCCTGCCCCTCACTCACTCACCCTGCCCCTCACCCACTCACCCTGCCCCTCACCCACTCACCCTGCTCCTCACTCACTCACCCTGCCTCTCACTCACTCACCCTGCCCCTCACTCACTCACCCTGCCCCTCACCCACTCACCCTGCCCCTCACTCACTCACCCTGCTCCTCACTCACTCACCCTGCCCCTCACCCACTCACCCTGCTGCTCACTAATTCTCACTCTTCCTCAATCCTCATCCATTATCCTCCTCACTGTTCCCCGTCATTCCTCCTCCTCCTCACTCTTCACCTACACAAAGACAAAGACCCCCCGTATAGAATTAACAGACTGTAGGGGCAAGTGCTGTGTTGGTCGTGAGCGGGAATCGAACCAGGGTTGCCAGGTTCGTAGCGCAGTGCGCTAACCGCTACGCTCCCCACTCTACAGACAGTCACACACAGCCACAAAGACAAAGATGCACTGTATAGTCTTAACAGACTGTAGGGGCAAGTGCTGTTAGCGAACACTTATGAAGGCCGGCACGGCACACGATTAGGATGATGTCGTCTGAACCACACCCGGCCGCCTTTGTCTCATCGGTGGCGATGTTTACAAACCAGGTACTCATTTGAGGCTGAGTCGACTTAAAGGGGGCCCAGGACCGGTTCAGATATTCGCCACTGTTGAGGGTTGTGAGCGGGAATCGAACACCGGTCACTGGGTTCATAGTGCAGCTCGCTAACTGTACACTACCGCTCCACAAAGACAAAGATCCCCCGTATAGCCTTAACAGGCTGTTGGGGCAAGTGCTGTTAGCGAGCACCTATGAAGGCCGGCACGGCACACGAGGGGGTGGGTGGCCGGCCAACACCACGCCCGGCCGCCTTTGTCTCCCCAGTGGCGATGTTTACACACCCCACTGGGTGCTCATTTGAGGCCCAGGACCGGTTCAGATAATCGTCACTGGTGTTGGCCGTGAGTGGGAATCGAACCCGGGTCGCCAGGTTCGTAGCGCAGCGTAGCGCTAACCACTACACTGGGTGGCCAGCACCACGCCACGTACACCCACAGTATCACACACACACACAGTCTCACACACAGACACACACACAGTCACACACACACAGTCACACACACACACAGTAACACACAGTCACACACACACAGTCACACACACACAGTAACACAGTCACACACACACACACAGACACACACAGTCACACACACACACAGCCACACACACACACAGTCACTCACACACACACAGCCACACACACACACAGTCACACACACACACAGCCACACACACACACAGTCACACACAGTCACACACACAGTCACACACATACACAGTCACACACACATACACAGTCACACACACACAGCCACACACACACACACAGTCACACACACACACAGTCACACACACACACACAGTCACACACACACAGTCACACACAGCCACACACACAGTCACACACACACACACCCGGAGTAGTTTGGTTGAGCAGCGCACGTGATAATAACTCACTCCTCACCCCCTCATCACTCCTCGCCTCTCGCGTGCCACGCCAGATCGCTGGGTCAGCAGCCACCACCGGGTTTGCGTTGGCACGTGTGGCGTTTATGCAAAGTGCTTCGTGCCGGAACGCTCACTCACGCTCACTCACTCACTCGCTTCCTCCTCACTCGCTAGTTCACTCACACAACACTCCTCGCTCACTCCTCACTCGCTCCTCACTACTCGCTCGCTCGCTCACTCCTTACTCGCTCGCTCACTCACACTTGCTCCCCACTCTCACTCCTCGCTCGCTCACGCTCACTGACACTCGCTCCCTCCTCGATCGCTCACTCCTCACTCGCTCGCTCACTACTCGCTCGCTCACTCCTTACTCGCTCGCTCACTACTCGCTCGCTCACTCCTTACTCGCTCGCTCACTCCTTACTCGCTCGCTCACTACTCGCTCGCTCACTCCTTACTCGCTCGCTCACTCCTTACTCGCTCGCTCACTCCTTACTCGCTCGCTCACTCCTTACTCGCTCGCTCACTCCTTACTCGCTCGCTCACTCACACTTGCTCCACACTCTCACTCCTCGCTCGCTCACGCTCACTGACACCCGCACCTCACTCGCTCGATCGCTCACTCCTCACTCATCCACACTGGTACCCCCACTCACTCACTCGCTCGCTCACTGACTCACTCACTCACTCCTCGCTCGCTCACTGACTCACTGGCTCGCTCGCTGACTCACTGACTCACTGACTCATTCACTCGCTGACTCACTGACTCGCTAACTCACTCCTCACTCACTCACACTCGCAATTTACTCGCTTGCTCACTCCTCACTCACTCCACACTCGCTCGCTCCTCCTACCCGGCTGCCCGTATCGTTTCTCCAACACTCCAGCACAAAACAGCACCCGCCCACTCACCCATTCACTCACCAGCTAACTCGCCCACTCGCTAACACATTCACTCGCTCACCCACACACTCACCAACACTGTTGGTCACAAACGTACTCACCCACCCACTCCACTCACTCGTCCTCTCACGCACCCACTCGCTCAAGCATCAAGACTGCAGGTCACAACGACGCTCTTAGTTAGGCACGCACTCAGCGGCTCACCCACCCACTCGCCAGATAACTCACCCACTCAATGACACTCTCACTCACTGACTCAGCCGCTCACCCACCCACTCGCCAGCTAACTCGCCCACTCACTGACACTCTCACTCACCGACTCAGCCACTCACCCACCCACTCGCCAGCTAACTCACCCACTCACTGACACTCTCACTCACCGACTCAGCCACTCACCCACCCACTCGCCAGCTAACTCACCCACTCACTGACACTCTCACTCACCGACTCAGCCGCTCGCCCACCCACTCGCCAGCTAACTCACCCACTCACTGACACTCTCACTCACCGACTCAGCCGCTCACCCACCCACTCGCCAGCTAACTCGCCCACTCACTGACACTCTCACTCACCGACTCAGCCACTCACCCACCCACTCGCCAGCTAACTCACCCACTCACTGACATTCTCACTCACCGACTCAGCCGCTCACCCACCCACTCGCCTACTAACTCACCCACTCACTGACACTCTCACTCACCGACTCAGCCGCTCACCCACCCACTCATTTGCTAACTCACCCACTCACTGACACTCTCACTCACTGACTCAGCCGCTCACCCACCGACTCGCCAGCTAACTCACCCACTCACTGACACTCTCACTCACTGACTCAGCCGCTCACCCACCCACTCGCCTACTAACTCACCCACTCACTGACACTCTCACTCACCGACTCAGCCGCTCACCCACCCACTCGCCAGCTAACTCACCCACTCACTGACATTCTCACTCACCGACTCAGCCGCTCACCCACCCACTCGCCAGCTAACTCACCCACTCACTGACACTCTCACTCACCGACTCAGCCGCTCACCCACCCACTCGCCTACTAACTCACCCACTCACTGACACTCTCACTCACTGACTCAGCCACTCACCCACCCACTCGCCAGCTAACTCACCCACTCACTGACAGTCTCACTCACCGACTCAGCCGCTCACCCACCCACTCGCCAGCTGACTCACCCACTCACTGACACTCTCACTCACCGACTCAGCCGCTCACCCACCCACTCGCCAGCTAACTCACCCACTCACTGACATTCTCACTCACCGACTCAGCCGCTCACCCACCCACTCGCCAGCTAACTCACCCACTCACTGACACTCTCACTCACCGACTCAGCCGCTCACCCACCCACTCGCCTACTAACTCACCCACTCACTGACACTCTCACTCACTGACTCAGCCACTCACCCACCCACTCGCCAGCTAACTCACCCACTCACTGACAGTCTCACTCACCGACTCAGCCGCTCACCCACCCACTCGCCAGCTAACTCACCCACTCACTGAAACTCTCACTCACCGACTCAGCCGCTCACCCACCCACTCACCACACTGCAGGTGACCTCACCTATCCCTCTCTCTCTTTGCTGCTCCGCTGTGGACCCCCCCCCCCCCTCTCTCATGGTCTGCATCTCGTGTCCTCGTGGTTCTTGACAACAACAGTGACCTCGCTCAAGTCGACAAATGCGCGTCACTAATACAACCTTAACGGTGGTGCTGTTTGTGGCTGGCCGCTTTGGCGTTCTGTGTCTTTTGACGCCCTGTGCTCAGCAACCCGTGATTGTTTTTGTTGTTGTTGAAAACTTCACTAGAGGGTTGGCGGATCACCTGCAGTGGCTAGGAGATGTTAACTACCTCGCCTGGTATGCAGGAGGTCATGGGTTCGATCCCGACCCTGATGCCTGCCGCTGTATATTTGGAATTTGCGTGTCTCTCTCTCTCATCATCATCACGGTGGCTAGGATATGTTAACTACCTCGCCTGGTATGCAGGAGGTCATGGGTTCGATCCCGACCCTGACGCCTGCTACTGTATATTTGGAGTTTGCGTGTCTCTCTCTCTCATCATCATCACGGTGGCTAGGAGATGTTAACTACCTCGCCTGGTATGCAGGAAGTCATCGGTTCGATCCCGACCCTGACGCCTGCTGCTGTATATTTGGAGTTTGGATGTCTCTCTCTCTCATCATCATCATCATCGCGGTGGCTAGGAGATGTTAACTACCTCGCCTGGTATGCAGGAGGTCGTGGGTTCGATCCCGACCCTGACGCCTGCTGCTGTATATATGGAGTTTGCGGTGTCTCTCTCTCCCCGCGGTCGCGTGGATTTTTCTCCGGGTTCGTCCGGTTTCCCCCTCCACGTTTAGAATCAACGTCGCGCGTTTCGAGTGCGTGGCCGCTGTACATTTCCACGCGATGATGACGACGACGACTACAACGGCCAGGGCCACTTCTGCAAACAGCCACGTGGCATAGCGGTGCCTTACCTGGTAAAATAACCAAAAAAATTGTCCGGTTTAATCATTTAGGACGGCCGCTTCGAGGTTCGTCCTTCAGCCCTCTGCTACAACACTCGGGGGGGGGGGGGGGGGGCACCGGTTGGCCGCTCCGTCACAGAGGGTCGCCGGTTCGAACCTTCCGGCGGGCCGCCCTGGTTATTACTGCGGTGGCGTGCGTAGCCCGCGGGCGCCGACCCAGAGCCGACGCAGGCCGCGCCGTGCACCCCGTCGGAGGCCCCGGGACCGGCTCGTTGGTTCGTGATGTTGGCCATGCGCGGGGAATCGAACTCGGATCCGTCGAGGTTCGCAACGCGATGCGCTAACCGCTGCGCCGCCGCTCCCCACGCGCGCACTCGGCACGCGTACAGCACGGACAGACGGTGAAGATACAAAGACAAAGCCCCCCCCCCCTACGCAGGCAGCACTCCTCGGCGTCTGTTTCGTCATCGAGACAATCTGGCGTTGTGGGATGTGTTGGGATTGGGGGGGGGGGCGTGTTCGGGGTCTTTAGTGACATACCTCCCCCCGACGTGTCCTTGAGTTGTCCCCAGTTGTCAGGGGGCGGTGGGGGCGGTGGGGGCGGTGGGAGCGGTGGGGTTGGGAGTTGGGGGGAGGCGGGAGGGGTGGCGCGATAGGAAACAACGTCTTTAAGCAGCAGCCCAGGTATACTCTGCCTGATTGGTTGATCGAGTGGACGGCTGATTGACCGGGTGGACAAGTGGTTGGTTGACCGGGTGTAGGAGTGGTTGGTTGACCGAGTGGAGGGGTTGCTGGTTGACCGGGTGGACAAGTGGTTGGTTGACCGAGTGGAGGGGTTGCTGATTGACCGAGTGGACAAGTGGTTGGTTGACCGGGTGGACAAGTGGTTGGTTGACCGGGTGGAGGGGTTGCTGCTTGACCGGGTGGACAAGTGGTTGGTTGACCAGGTGGAGGGGTTGCTGATTGACTGGGTGGACAAGTGGTTGGTTGACCGGGTGGACAAGTGGTTGGTTGACCGGGTGGAGGGGTTGCTGTTTGACCGGGTGGACAAGTGGTTGGTTGACCGGGTGTAGGGGTGGTTGGTTGATGGGGTCCCGCAGGCCAGGCCTTGCTTGGCTTGCGCGTTGCGTGAACTCGCATTCATTAACGCCGTGCTTGGGTCATCTCCCTCGTCCATCATCGCCAGCAGCATCAGCAGCAGCAGCAGCCGTGATGGATCCACTGCTGGATGAAGATTTCCCCCAAGCTGTCGCCATCCATCACAGTCCCAAGAGGCGAGAATTCGTCTTCATGCAGCCGTGGATAGATCAGCAGACCCTCCAATGCTGGATGCAAGCGTTAGCTGAATTAGATGTCAATTCTGACCTTGGTTCGTCCTCGATATGCAGTGTGGTGCCTCGCAACTATGATCATCATCAGCAGCAGCATCATCATCAGCAGCATCATCATCAGCAGCAGCAGCAGCATCATCATCATCATCACCAACATCACATGCCGCACCCTGGCTCGCCAGGAGAAGGCGGTCCAGCAAAAGTGGGGACTCATCTCCATGATACAGGTTTATTTGGGTTAGATCGCGTCAAAATATGAATGCGTCGTTGAAACCCGCCACCACCCGACGCAGCCAACTAGTAAGGTTTCAGACACTGTCTTTCCGACAGACCTGTTCTTCACCTGAGGACGGCTGCTTGCGTTGTGGCCGAAACGTCGTGAGAATTATTTTATTATGCTTTATTTTTTTTATTTTAATATTTCCCTTCTACGTGACTTTACCTAAAGAACCAAGAAGATAGTAAGGTTTGTCACATTAACAGAACTTGGCAATTCGTTACGGGTACAAGCACCATAACACTATTGGGAGAGCCAAGCCACAACATTTACAATCCGATGACGACGTTTCACCAGTAATTACAACTAGCTTCATCAGGCAACAGGCCAGATTTATTGGCCGCGAAAGCCGACGTGCCAAACGGACTCATCTCCGTTGTGTCCCTGGTGTCCCTTGTGTGTCCCTTGTGTGTCCCTTGTGTGTCCCTGGTGTGTCCCTTGTGTGTTCCTGGTGTGTTCCTGGTGTGTCCCTTGTGTGTCCCTGGTGTGTCCCTTGTGTGTCCCTGGTGTGTTCCTGGTGTGTTCCTGGTGTGTCCCTTGTGTGTCCCTTGTGTGTCCCTTGTGTGTCCCTTGTGTGTCCCTGGTGTGTTCCTTGTGTGTTCCTGGTGTGTCCCTTGTGTGTCCCTTGTGTGTCCCTTGTGTGTCCCTTGTGTGTCCCTTGTGTGCCCCTTGTGTGTTCCTTGTGTGTCCCTGGTGTGTCCCTTGTGTGTCCCTGGTGTGTCCCTGGTGTGTCCCTGGTGTGTCCCTGGTGTGTCCCTTGTGTGTCCCTTGTGTGTCCCTGGTGTGTCCCTGGTGTGTCCCTTGTGTGTTCCTTGTGTGTCCCTGGTGTGTCCCTTGTGTGTTCCTTGTGTGTCCCTGGTGTGTCCCTGGTGTGTCCCTTGTGTGTCCCTGGTGTGTCCCTTGTGTGTTCCTTGTGTGTCCCTGGTGTGTCCCTGGTGTGTCCCTTGTGTGTCCCTTGTGTGTCCCTTGTGTGCCCCTGGTGTGTTCCTTGTGTGTACCTTGTGTGCCCCTTGTGTGTTCCTGGTGTGTTCCTGGTGTGTACCTTGTGTGCCCCTTGTGTGTTCCTTGTGTGTTCCTGGTGTGTCCCTGGTGTGTCCCTTGTGTGCCCCTGGTGTGCCCCTTGTGTGTCCCTGGTGTGTCCCTGGTGTGTTCCTGGTGTGTCCCTGGTGTGTCCCTTGTGTGTGGCACGGAGTGTTGTCCCATCGCACTCGTGGGGTGGTGCTCCCCGTTTGCTCGCCACGCGTGGCAAGGCTCCTCGAAAATTAATTGGCCAGAAAAACATCGGAATCGTCGCGCGCCGCCGCGTGTCCGCCGGTTGCGTCGCCTTGCGCGATGCAGTGGCGTAATGACATCATTATCGGCTATTTATTTAAGCAGCAGCAGCTACACCCTGCACCGGTTTTTGACTTGTCTGGGCCTCATGAGCAAGGCGCGGTCCTGTTTTGCAAATCCCTCTGGGTTGCTTGATGTTTTAGCAAGAGTTATTTCCATTCTGATGACGCTGCTCCTGCTGATGGTGATGAAGATGTCAATTCTGCTGATGATGCTGATGATCACGTGTATGGGTGAAGCCCGTGCCCCTTGTTTACTTTACCCAGCTCATCATCAGCATTATCACCATCAGCAGCAGAATCATCATTGCCATTATCAGCATCCTCATCGGCAGAATCGTCATCACCATCAGCACAATCATCACCATCATCATCATCAGCAGCAGGATCACCACCACCATCAGCAGCATCACCATCATCAGCAGTATCGTCATCAACCTGTACCAGGCGCAGTGCGCGTGGGGCGCGCGCAGTCTCGGCGTCACGTGACAGGCACCGGAATTACACCCATTAGGGGCAATTAGTCACGCTAATGAATGCAAATGAGAGTTGTAGGGGGAGAGGAGGAAGCGCACGCATTGAGTGGGCCTAATTATTATTTTGTTTCTTGTGTCTATTTGTGTCTACCAACAGCAACTAAACCGGAGCAAAAGCCCTCGCCTGGCTTATTCGCACGCTCACTCACTCGCTCGTTCGCTCACTCATTCACTCACTCACTCGCTCATTCTTCATTCTGTATTCTTGACGCCTCGTTGTGTCATTCGCCCGTGTATTCTTCCTTGTTTTTTTGGTATTCGGCATTCACTTGTCCCCGCTCGTTCCTTGATTCATTCGTTCTTGTTTCCTTTGGCGCTGTCAACATCGCATTGGTCTTCTTACATTATTCATTCCACAGTTTGTAAATTCCCCTTTCGGTCCTGTGCGCGCTCACCCTTTCGTTCTTCGATCGCCCATCTGTCTGTTCGTCAACGAATCGTTCTCTTCATGCGCTCGTTCACAAATCGCTCATTCACCCGTCCGTTCGTTCATTCTTTCATTCACTGTTTGCTCCTTCAGCGCTGGAAACGTAACCAGGTTCTTCATTCAGCTATTCATTCGCCATTCATTCAATCGCCCAGTCACTATTTGTTCTTCGTTCGCCCACAATCCATCTATTCATTCATCCACGTGTTCGTTCAATTCATTCACAGATCACTCATTCACCTGTTCCCTCTCCCGTCCGATTGGAGTCGTTTCGGTGGTTAAAGACGTCATCCTCAAGCGATGCTTCTGTGGTGCACAATCATGACCAACAATCCACAACAACACCCAACACGATTGTCACTAACACTCTGGCCACACAATGAAAAATATAGAATAGGCGACGTTTCGGGCACTGACCCTTCATAGCACTTAAGAGACACGACAACGTGGCAATGACCCTTCTTCACGGCACACGGGCCGGTGTGTCGTGATGAAGGGCGATTGCCCGAACCGTCGCCCATGAGAAACGTTTAAGGGCGCAGTGTTGTTGACGGCGCGTGTTGAGGCTCCAGCGTTACGTCCACGCACGTGAAGTGTGCATGGGGGCAGCAAGACGGTGGGGAGATGAGGAGGTGGTCGTGGAGGTGGTGATGGTGGTGGTGGTAGTGAAGGAGGAGGAGGTGGTACAGGAGGAGGTGATGGTGGAGGAGGTGATGGTGGGGGAGGAGGAGGTGGAGGAAGAAGTAGGGAAGAGAGGAGGGGGAGGTGGTGGCGTAGAGGGAAGATGAGTAGGTGGCAGAGGAGGTGATGAAGGAGGAGGATGGAGAGGGAAGAGGTGGTGGATGAGGAGGAGCAGGGTGTGACCACGTGGCTCGCGGTCGGTCTCTGGCTCGCCAGTGAATAGTCCGGGCCGGACAAACAGGCCAAGCCAGTCCAGCGAGCGAGTCTCCGCTTCATGCTGATGCTGCCCGCCTTTTCAGAGTCAAACTGGGCAAGGAAGCGGCGGTTGGTGACACGCGATGCTGGAGGAGTAGGGGGGGGTCAGCGCTGCGCCCGTCACGTGACAGCAGACCGCGTGACAGCTTGACGCGTGGCCGTTCGGGAGGAATGGAGCAAACAAATTTATTCAAATTTTTTCTTCTCTCCTGTTTTGTTGTTTCTTAAATGGAAAAATGCTGTGCCTGTGGGCAGGCGGCAGCGCGCGTGTCAGAATGTGTGTGTGTGTGGGTGCGGGGAGCGGTGGTGGAGCGGTTAGCGCACTTCGCTGCGAACCCGGCGACACGAGTTCCATTCCCGCTCACGGCCAACTCCAGTGTCGATTATCCGAACCGGTCCTGGGCCTCCCCTAGGTCGACTAAGCCTCAAATGAGTACCGGGTGCGGTGTGTAAACGTCGACACCAGGGAGACAGAGGCGGCCGGGCGTGGTGTTGGCCACCCACCCCCTCGAGTGCCGTGCCGGCCTTCATAGGTGCTCGCTAACAGCACTTGCCCCTACAGTCTGTTACAGGCTATACGGGGATCTTTGTCTTTTTTGTGTGTGGGGAGCGGTGGCGCAGTGGTTAGGGTGCAGCGCTGCGAACCCGGGCGACCAACACTGGGGACGACTCTCTGAGCTGCTCCCGGACTTGGCTTCTTCCCTAGGTCGACTCGGCCTTAAATGAGTACATGGTCCCGTATGCAATTGTATACACACGCCTCCGATTCGCGCGGTTGGCTACGTATGGTGCAAAAGAAGTTCAATGTGCAATACCCTCCGACTCGCACATATGCCCATGTACTTACATAGATGCCCACAGACTCACACAGACCCACACAGAGACCCACAGACCCACGCAGAGACCCACAGACCCACACAGACCCACACAGAGACCCACAGACTCTCACAGAGACCCACATACTCACGCAGAGACCCACAGACCCACACAGAGACCCACAGACCCACGCAGAGACCCACAGACCCACGCAGAGACCCACAGACCCACACAGAGACCCACAGACTCTCACAGAGACCCACAGACCCACAGAGACCCACATACTCACACAGAGACCCACACAGAGACCCACAGACTCACACAGAGACCCACAGACTCACACAGAGACCCACAGACCCACGCAGAGACCCACAGACTCACGCAGAGACCCACAGACTCACACAGAGACCCACATACTCACACAGAGACCCACAGACCCACGCAGAGACCCACAGACTCACACAGAAACCCACAGATCCACACAGAGACCCACAGACTCTCACAGAGACCCACAGACCCACGCAGAGACCCACAGACCCACGCAGAGACCCACAGACCCACACAGAGACCCACAGACCCACACAGAGACCCACAGACTCTCACAGAGACCCACAGACCCACGCAGAGACCCACAGACCCACGCAGAGACCCACAGACCCACACAGAGACCCACAGACCCACACAGAGACCCCCAGACTCTCACAGAGACCCACAGACCCACGCAGAGACCCACAGACTCTCACAGAGACCCACAGACCCACACAGAGACTCACATAGAGACTCCCAGAGAGACCCACACAGAGACTCACATAGGTGCCCACAGAGACCCATAGAGACGCCCATATATGTTTCCTAGACTCCTATAGAGGTCCATAGACTCCCACAGAGACCCGGAGAGACGCGTAGAGGCTCATAGATTCCCATAGAGGCCCATCGACTCCCATAGATACTCCCATAGAGGCCCGTTCACTCCCTAAACCTTGTTGAAGTCCACGCTCATCTGCCAGTGATCGCCCCCTCCCTCTCGTGTGATCTCTCTTAGCTCTCTCGCTCGATCTCTCTCTTAGCTGTCCCGCGTTCTTGTACCGACGACGCTTTCGACTAGAGACAGAGAGACACGCACAGAGAAAGAGACAGAGAGAGAGAGAGGCCAACACAGAGAGAGAGAGACACAGAGAGAGAGAGACACGCGCAGAGAGAGACACGCGCAAAGAGAGACACGCGCAAAGAGAGACACGCGCAGAGAGAGACGCACAGAGAGAGACGCACAGAGAGAGACACACAGAGAGAGACACACAGAGAGAGACACACAGAGAGACACACACACAGAGAGACACACACACAGAGAGACACACACACAGAGAGACACACACACAGAGAGACACACACACAGAGAGACACACACACAGAGAGACACACACAGAGAGACAAAGACAGAGAAAGACGGAGAGACTCCAGTCGCTGTGCGTGAAGGAGACACGGGGAGGTCAGGCGAGTCGCGGGTCCCTGCCGACTCCGTCTTATCAGCCCGATCCCTATCTCTACCCCCCCCCGCCACTATCTCACGGGCGCAGTCAATATGACAGCAGCAGGGGGGGGGGGGGCAGAGGAGCGAGGGGGGGGGCAGGGGAGCGAGGGGGGGGCGCTCCTGTATTGGACGAGGTGGGGGGAGGTGGGGGGAGGTGGGGCTGGCACGCCGACCAGAGACGACGTTTGACGAGGGTGTTGAAGAGTCACCCGCGCGTCACCCCACCACCACCACCACCACCACACGGGGACCTGCCGTGCGTTGCCGTCACTGCGGTGAAACCCATTCACGCTGCTGCTGGCTGGACCAGAGGAGGTGGTGGGGGGCGTTGGAGGAGGGGGGGGGGGCTGAGGAACTGGCCCCGTTGTTTAAACTGGAGTCCAACCCGGGCCACCTCTGGATTGAAATTCCGACGTTCTGACCGTGGCAGCACATCAGCGTGGTGGTGGTGGTGATGATGATGCAGCTGCTGCTGCTGATGACGATGATTGTTGCTTCTGTTGCTGCTGCTGGTTCTGTTGCGACTGATGATCATTCTATTTCTGTTGCTGATGATGTTGTCTGAAGGCTTCGGCAGAAAGCCTTGGTTGTTGGAGCGGAGAGTGCGTGTGGAGAGGAAGTGGAGTGAGATGAGAGGAGAGAGGTTGTTGGTGGTGGTGGTGGTTGGTGGTGGTGGTGGTGGTGGTTGTTGTTGTTGTTGGCGTGAGTGCCTCTGTGGATCATACGAATTGTTCATCTGCTGTGAGGGATTTGTCTCTTGCAGGGTTTGGTGAAGGGCTTCATGGGAAGGGTGTCCAGCTAAGGAATTGTGTGTGTCAGTGTGTGTGTGTCATTGTGTGTGTGTGTCATTGTGTGTGTGTGTCAGTGTGTGTGTGTGTGTGTCATTGTGTGTGTGTCAGTGTGTGTGTGTCATTGTGGGGAGCGGTAGTGTAGCGGTTAGCGAGCTGCGCTATGAACCTAGAGACCCAGGTTCGATTCCCGCTCACAGCCAACACCAGTGACGATTATCTGAACCGGTTCTGGGCCTCCCCTGGGTCGACTCAGCCTGAAATGAGTACCTGGTGCGGTGTGTAAACATCGCCACTGGGGAGACAAAGGCGGTTGGGCGTGGTGCTGGCCACCCACCCCCTCGTGTACCGTTCCGGCCTTCATAGGTGCTCGCTAATAGCACTTGCCCCTACAGTCTGTTAAGGCTATACGGGGGATCTTTGTTTTATCTTTGTGTCATTGTGTATGTGGCAGTGTGTGTATGTGCTAACGAGCACCTATGAAGCGGTGGTGTAGGGGTTAGCGTGCTGCGCTATGAACCCAGCGGCCCGAGTTCGATTCCCACTCATGACCAACACCAGTGATGATTAGCTGAACTGGTCCTGGGCCTCCTCCCCTAGGTCGACTCAGCCTCAAACGATTAGAGGCGGCCAGGCGTGGTGCTGGACACCCACCCCCTCGTGCGCCATGCCGGCCTTCAAAGGTGCTCTCTAACAGCACTTGCCCCAACATTCTGTTGAGGCTATACGGGGAATCTTTGTCTTTGTGTGTATGTGTTAGCGATTGGCAAATCGCAAAGGCTGCGAAAAGTCCTCTTACTTTCTTATTGGAATTTTTTATTATTATTCTATATTTGATTATTTAACTTAACAAATGTTTTATGTTTGATTGTTCTATTTCAATTTTTTTTTTATAAATACATGTTGGAAGAAATTCGTATCTTTTAAGTTCTCATCCTTGCATTGTTGATATCATGTGGTAATGCTCCATCACATGTTTTAAATCTATTACACAGTGAATATTGAACTGAAGTTTGACTTTTAAAAAAAATTAGTCGCAAATCAAATCGTCAGAAAAATCTCAATTAGATATTTTCCCCAAATCGTTCAGCCCCAGTGGCCAGCACCACGCCCGGCCGCTTTTGTCTCCCCAGTGGCGATGTTCACACACCTTACCAGGTATGCACATTTGAGGCTGAGTCTACCTAGGGGAGGACCAGGACCGGTTTATATAATTGTCACTGGGTGTTGGCCATGAGCGGGAATCGAACTCCGCTCGTCGCGTTCGTAGCGCAGCGCAGCGCTAACCGCAATGCTCCTGCGTTCTACGAGCCTGGCGACCCGAGTTCGATTCCCGCTCACGGCCAACCAACAACCGTGACGATTATCTGAACCGGTGATGGGCCTCCCCTAGGTCGACTTGGCCTCGAATGAGTACATCCACTATCAACCCACATCATCACAATCATCATCGTCGTCGTCGTCATCATCACGTGAGCTGGATACCCCCCCCCGCCGTCTCCGCGTGCCACTCCTAACGATTCCGTCCGGCATCGCGCATCGACCCACGTGTTTAATTAGCGTAACCTGAATACACAAACACGTGCGTCGCTCTCGCCGTGTTAACGTGTACGTGTGTACGTGTGTATACCTGTGTGTGTGTACGTGTGTGTACCTGTGTACCTGTGTGTGTGTACCTGTGTGTGTGTACCTGTGTGTGTGTACCTGTGTGTGTGTGTGTACGTGTGTGTACGTGTGTGTGTGTGCGTGGGGAGCGGTGGTGTAGCGGTTAGCGCGCTGCGCTGCGAACCCGGCGACCCGAGTTCGATTCCCGCTCATGGCCAGCACCGGTGACGATTATCTAAACCGGTCATGGGCCTCCCCTAGGTCGACTCAGCCTCAAATGTGTACCTGGTGCGGTGTTTAAACATCGCCACTAGGGAGACAAAGGCGGCCGGGCGTGGCGCTGGCCACCCACCCCCTCGTGTGCCGTGCCGGCCTTCACAGGTGCTCGCTCACAGCACTTTCCCCAACAGTCCGTTGAGGCTATACGGGGGGATCTTTGTCTTGTGTACGATGGCAATGTTGCCCATGACGGGGAGGGCTCCGGGAATTTGGGGTTCGTTCCGCAGACCACGGCGGCGGTGGCACTCCGGAGGGAATGGGGCTTGCGTATCGCTCTGGTGATGTTCTACTGAGGTTGATGGTTCCACCACCGGTGTCATCGAGGAGGATGATGGGCAGCAGCAGGAGGAGGAGGAGGACTGTCAAAGCTAGGTGGAGGTGGTGTGCGTGCGTTTGTTTATGTGCTCGCAAACAGCACTTGCCCCGGCATCCCGGGCGCAGGAATATAACACTGGCGTGGAGGGGGGGGGGACCTTTTGTGTTTGGACTCGGGCACGTGCGCGCGTGAATGCGCAGCTTTGCGCAGTGGCTTGCAAGGTGCGTGTTGAGGTTCAACTGAGCGTGTAGCAGTCGCTTCCAATACTCATCAGAGGCGGCCACGGGGGTGGGGGGGGGTCGGGGGATCTTTAAGCCAATTAATAATCCCCTCCTTTAGCCACCGAGAGGGGAAGCCGACCATCGATGGATTGATTGAGAAAGAAATTCCACGATCGACTCCCCGTGTCACTGACTCTCCACCACTCTCCACCACTCTCCACCCCTCTCCCCCCACGCTCTCCCCCCACGCTCTCTGCTCAGTGTGCCCCCTTTGTTATTGGCAGAATCGGGAGCAGGCGGTCGCTCACACCGCTGGCGACGTTCACCGTGGCCCCGGGGTTCAGAGAGCAGGGGCGCGCTAACCACTGCGCCACCGCTCCCACTGCGGTGTTCACAGTTTTTATTTTTTACCTGGCGTCACCCTCTCAACACCTCCGCCCCTCCCCCCCTTCTCCCCCGGGCCGCACACCAATTATCACTTTGTGACAGTTAGATTCCCCTTAATTGGAAGCAGCGCACGCGCGCGACGCAAGCGCTAATTGGCCATAATGACCGTGGCGCTGAGTGGGCGGGGTGGGGGAGGGGGTAGGGGAAAGGTAGGGGGGGGTATTCCACGTCGTGTACACGTGGCTGGCGCGTTCTCTACGCTGCCGCATTTTGAATCAAATATTTGCGGTGACGACCGTTGGCTTCATGCCGCTTGGTTGGCGCGCCGGGCTCACGAAGCGTGGGAGGAGAAGTGACGGCGGCGATGGGACGTGGATTGTTGAAGGAGGAGTGCGTCAGGGAAGCGCAGGAAGAGAGGCGACACGTGACGGGAGTGGCGGGGAGGGAGAGGGACGCGCGGATCGGAGGGCACACGCCACACACAGTCAACAGAGGCTTCCGTGTTGACTGTGGGAGACAATCGGGAGTGGTGCTTGGGCCGGACGTGTCACGTCTCCAAGGGACCACGAGGGTGGTGGTGGTGGTGGTGGTGAGAATGGTGGTGGTGGTGGGAGCCGTGGTGTGGCGGTTCGCACTACGCTGCGCTATGACACCCGGTGGCCCGAGTTGGATTCCTGTTCTCGGCCAACACAACTAATGATAATGGTGATCATCGGCATCACGGTGCCGATGATAATGCCGATAATGATGGTCCTGATGGTGATGGCAACGAAAATGTAGCCACTGATGATGATGATGATACTGCTGATGATGATGATGATACTGCTGATGATGATGACACTGCTGATGATGATGACACTGCTGATGATGATGATACTGCTGATGATGATGACCCTTAACGAATACGCAGACTGGGCCGTCCTGGTGTTGACTGCCACTGCCAACACGAGAACGGAGCCGCGGTCATTCAGCTCCAGTTCCTCATCAACGAGGTGAGACCTCTTCCAAAGACAAAGATCCCCCGTGTAGCCTTAACAGACTTTTGGGGCAAGTGATGTTTGCGAGAAATAACGACCTCCTCCACACACACGCGCACACGAACAAAGACAAAGATCCCCCATAAAGCCTTCACCGACTTTTTTGGGGCAAGTGATGTGCGTGCACGCACGCATGCACAGTGACATGCACGCTGTCATACCCACACACGCAAATGCACATCAACATTATCACAGCGCCTGTGCCAGGCCAGGTGCACTTTGAGGTCACGTGAAGTATCGAAGGCTCGCTGGCACAGGAGGTCACGGGACAGACCCAGGTGCCATGGGTTGACTGACTGAGATGACTGGCAGATGCACCGTCAGCTCCTCACACAATCCAGCCTGACCCACACACGTGGACACACAGACACGCACACACACACGTACAACAACAACAACCGCCATTCGCCACTAAGTGGCGGTGACGTCACCACGACGCTTGTGCCAGGCCAAGTGCACCTTGAGGCCACGTGAAGTGTCGAACGCCCGCTGGCAGGAGGTCACGGGACAGACCCAGGTGCCACGGGTCGACTGACTGAGATGACTGAGATGACTGGCTGATGCACCATCTGTGCCCCCTACTGTACGAACTTGCTGTTCTTTAGCCACCTGGCGCTCCGTTCGTTGTTGTGAGCGTCGCTCCTCCGCCCTCCGTTGTTATTGGAGGGCGACTGCCTCCAACTGCCCAGTAGCATCCTTCACGAGCCTCCTCCACAGAGGCCGATCTTGACACCGCTGGTACCAGTCATCAGCAAGTCCACTCAGCTCCACGTCCTCCTGTACCACATCACTCCATCTCTTCTCTAGCCCGTGCCGCGCCCGTCTAGCCCCCTTGATCCGGCTAAACAAAAGCTGTTTAGGCATGCGGTGGCTGGACATGCGGGCTACATGACCCAGCCAACGCAGCCTTGCCTGCCGGAGGAGCTCACCGATGGGACTTTGCCCAGATCTTTCAAGGATTTGTAAGCTCCTCACACAATCCACCCTGGTTAAACCCAGGATGGATCGTAGGCAGGCCAGCCTAAATGTTTCCAACCGGCGAAGATTCTCCATTCGGGGGGTCCACACACATACACACACACGCGTACGCACACACGCGCTTTCATACCCACACGCACACACGAACGCTCTCATACCCACACGTGCTGTTTGGTCTGCAGAGAACAAAGCGCAGAGCACTGCGCTAATGAGCTCTCTCTCTCGCTCTCCCCCCTCACTCGCTCTCCCCCCTCACTCGCTCTCCCCCCCTCTCTCACTCTCCTCCTCACTCACTCTCCCCCCTCTATTGATGAGCCTTACCCCTAACCCTTCTCTCTGGCTTCCCTTTACCCCTCTTTCTCTCCCCCCCATTTCTCTCCCATCTCTCCCTGCTTCTCTCTACTCTCTCTCCCCCACTCTCCCCACATTCTCCCCACACTCTCCCCTTCGTTCCCTCACTCTCCCCTCTCTCCATCTCTCTCCCCTCTCTCCATCTCCCTCCCTCTCATCTCTGCCCCTCTTCACGTGAGCCCCTATCGCTTCGCCGTTGTCGCACCTCGCTCTGTGCACGTGGCGGTGACGACGATGACGACGGCGATTGCTGACGGTGGTAGTGGTGACAGACGAGCGGTGGCGCAGCGGTTGGCGCACTGCGCTACGAACGCTGCTGCACCCGCCGCGCTGCCCCTTTAGCGGCGGTGCCACCCCCGTGGGCGATCGTCCCGTGCGCGCCGCCCGGCAAAGCCTCGCGAACACTTTTCGGGAGAGTCCTGCCAACGTCGTTTCACGCGCCGCTGCAGATGCTGCTCTACCAATCCACAAGGTGTCATTTGCGGTGGGATTTTTTTTCGCTTAAACTCGGCGGAAAAACTTGGGACCTCCGACGCCGGCAAGCGACGGGCCTCCTCTTGCCAACGGTCTCGCGGGGATCTTTGACGGCCGGTAGCATCCCGGTCGACGTACGCAGGCGGCAGCGTTGACCCGGGCGTCCCACTGGATCCGAACCGCGACCTACCCCCCCCCCCCCCACCCCCTCTGTAACAAAGCAAGCGGTCGACACGCTGCTAACCACGTGACCTCAAATGGGTGGTGGTGGGGTGGGGGGCGGCTGAAAGTTCGTGAGAGCGGAGAGATCTTTACGGTTTTAAACCGGATTTACGAACGCGTCGTAAACATCTTGCGTGTAATGTTTAACGCACACGCACACACGCGGTGCCCCGTGGACCGTCGCACACGACGGGAAGTGGAAGGGGTTATTGCCATGGGGGTTAGGGGCGAGGGCCCTAAATCGTTGTCTGCTGCTGCTGCCCGTGGGAGTGATTTGCGGCCGGGTGGCGTTAGGCGCTCCTGGACTTGGCACCGCATGCGACGCTGCGAAAGATCAAAGACCGAAACGCCCCTCGGCGCACCGGATGTCATGGGATCTCGCAAGCTAAGCAGGGGCTTGAGCCTGGTTAACAATTGGATTGGGAAAACAACGACCACCACTGTCACCTATAGGGCTTGCCAGGCTGTTGCAGGCGTGGGGACTGCAAGTGGACTGCAGCATCGTGATGGGTGAGATCCACAGAGAGATTTGGTCTGCTCACTGGATGGATTGAGGCTGTGGAATGAATCCATCTGTGCGGAGGTGCGAGTTTTATCTCCTTGCTATGCGCGGTGGGTGTTCTCCGTGTGCTCCGGTTTGCATAGGCGACCACCACCACGATCACCAGCAAGCAAGCAGGGCTTGCCAGGTGTTGTAGGCGTGTGGGCAGGCAGTGCGGTGAGGCCAGGAGGTGGCGGAGCCACGCGTCTCCCCCTCGTGGACGGCGGCGCGTTGCTGCTGGGCTTGTCTCCGGGCTTCTCCAGTTGCCTCCTCCTCCACACACGAAGCCAAAACTCTCATCGCCAAACCACGGAATTCACGCCGCAAACATCCCAGCGGAGTGGCAGCAGCAGCACGACCCTCCTGACAACGAGTATTGAGACTCGCTGAGACTTTCCTGGGTGAATAAAGGACATTGCTGTGACCATTCTTGTGTGTAACTCCTGACAATATGTATATAGTCTGAGAGCAAGTCTCTCCATCCCGGACCATTCAAGAGCCACGACAGCTGAGCCCAGGCCTCCAAACGCTCGGTCGGCACGGAGGTGTTGGCACGAGGTGGCTCTACTTCGCTGACGAGGCCCAACGATGACGAGGCCGCCACACGGCGTGCTCGCCGTGGAAGTTCGCGGTTCGAATTCCGAGCGGCCGCCCCGGTTATTGCCGCATGCGAAACGCGGTAACGCGACCGCTCCGCTCCGTCTGTTTCGCTCGCAGCGGACGTTGAAACAAAATAACAAAAAACGATCAACTATCTTGATTTAACCAGGTAAGGCCCCACTGAGCTATGTAGGCTTTTTTCAGAAGCGACCTGGCATTCACAAACGATAGCTCAACGAAGTGGCTTATCAACACGTGGAAATTGACAGCAGCCAAACACTCCGAACGCACGTTGATTCTTAGTGTGGAGGGAACAACCTGGAGGACTCTACGCGACCACGGGGAGAACACACAAACTTCAAACATGCAGGCGTCAGGGTCGGGATTGAACCCATGCCCTCCTGTATAGCAGGCGAGGTAGTTAACATCTCACCACCGTGACTCCACCCTTGGCCTCCCACTTGTCTCCACCCTCGCCTCCACTCTCGCGAGAGTCTTGCGGTCGTGCACCTGTGTCACGGTCACGTGTCCGGTGGGGGATCGCGTGGCTGCTGCGGCAGTGATCGCCCCCCAATGCGAAAGACTCAGCAGGGCCCTCCGAGAAGAAGAGCCACTTGGTAAACAAACGTTCAATAGGATTGGGCCAACAACGTTGCCATGCGGTTGGGACCACGTGCCTCCACCGTGTGTGCATATTTGTCTGCTTGTTTGTGTCCGAGCATCTCGGTGTGTGTCTCTGCTTGTCTCGGTGTGTCTCCGTTTCTCCATCTGTCTTGGGGTGTCCCAGTTTCTCCGCGTGTTCCCGCGTCCCCTGTGTCTCCCCATGTCCCCGTGTTTCTGCGCGGCAAGGCGTCCTGGTGAGCGTGTCTTCGGACGGCAGTCTCTGTGTCTCCACATCTCTTGACCTGGGCCCCGTGTCTCCGCGTGTCCCCCTGTCTCCACGTATCCCCGTGTCTCCCCATGTCCCCGTGTTTCTGCGCGGCAAGGCGTCCTGGTGAGCGTGTCTTCGGACGGCAGTCTCTGTGTCTCCACATCTCTTGACCTGGGCCCCGTGTCTCCGCGCGTCCCCCTGTCTCCACGTGGCCCCGTGTCTCTGCGTGGCAGGGCGCTCTGGTGAGCGTGTCTGCGGACGACAGCCTCAACCTCTGGAACCTGCGGCAGAAGCGGCCGGCGATCCTCCACTCGCTGAAGTTCAACCGCGAGAGGTGACGGGGGCCGGGAGGTCGCCACGCGCAGAGACGAGACGACACGGAGACGCGGGAGACACAGACGGAGACGTGCGGAGGGATGGGTGGGGAGAGATGCGGTGGCACGGGGAGAGATATGGAGAAACACACGGGGGAGACACAAGGGGAGGCAGAGAGGTGCATGGGGAGACGGACAGAGAGCAGGGCACACACGGAGCAACACGGAGAGAGAGACAGATGGGGAGACAGAGGGAGGCACACCATCCAACCAGACACTCGCCCTAACCCCTAACCACACTAGGTAAACAAACCATATCCCCTAACCACACTAGGTAAACAAACCATAACCCCTAACCACACTAGGTAAACAAACCATAACCCCTAACCACACTAGCCAAACAAACCCTAACCCCTAACCACACTAGGTAAACAAACCCTAACCCCTAACCACACTAGCCAAACAAACCCTAACCCCTAACCACACTAGGTAAACAAACCCTAACCCCTAACCACACTAGGTAAACAAACCATAACCCCTAACCACACTAGGTAAACAAACCCTAACCCCTAACCACACTAGGTAAACAAGCCATAACCCCTAACCACACTAGGTAAACAAACCATAACCCCTAACCACACTAGCCAAACAAACCCTAACCCCTAACCACACTAGCCAAACAAACCCTAACCCCTAACCACATTAACCAACCAACCCCTAACCAAAATAATATAAATAATAATAGAAATAAAATAAAAAATACTTTTATTTCTATTATTTCTATTATTTTTATTATTTACTTTTATTATTTATTTTTACCTACGTGACTTTACCGAAAAAACCTAAGAGTACCTAACCACACTAACCAACCAACCTTACCGCTAGCCCAAACCGCACGAGTTAACCACCCGGCACACCACCTCCACTCTACACCTCTCGCTACGCGCTCTGGCTACTACGACCCAGTCACGTGCCACCAAACTCCGGTCCACACCAGGGACCCGGCAACTACACTCAAGCGAGATGATGTTTAAGCCCCTCTAATCACCGCCACCACCACCGTAATTATCGCCATCACCGTCGTCATGGCGATGGTGATCGCGTTGAAGTTACTGTGATTACGTAACCGCAGCAGCAATAATAATAATAATAATATCTCTGATCGCTCAGCGCCGCTGGGGCCTCGCCGAGGGCCAGATGGCAGCGTCAGCTGTTGATTCACAAAAGAAATATAAAAAAACGAGCGTAAACCAGGAAATAATGAAATAAATGCACCCCCCCCCTCCGTGCGCTGCATCGCCCGGATTCCGGGATCGTGGATTTCGAGTTCCATTCTGTCTCCCGCCGTCTCCTTGGTGTTGTTTTGTCGCTCGTGCAGTCGCTTTAATTCCGCGATTGGCGATATGTAACATTAGCATAAAAGTAGCGTATAATTAGCATACAATTAGCATACACTTAAAAAAATTGAGAGAGAGGCAAGGACTCTTATTCACTACGCCATCATCACCAGTCATCTATCCACTGCTGGATTGAGACCCTCCCCAAGCCTTAGGCCTAAACCCTGACTCCAACTTCAGAGCAAGTGTTCACCCTTTGCCCTGTGTCTCGCCTAACCCTAGCATGACCACGCTCTGAGCAGTAACCCCAAACCAAAACCCGAGCTTGAACCCTCAGCTTGAACCTGTGCAATTAACCCTAACTCTCGCCTGAAGCTCCTTACACTGACTCCAACCACATGCCTTTACACGAGCCCTCGCCTAGCCCGAGCCTATCCCCATCCATTACACTCGCCTGCGGCCTAGCTCTAGCCCTCACATCAGCCATACCTCTAACCCCAAGCTGTATCGCTAATTCTTGCCTGGGACGCGAAACATCACCTTAGCCCCTTCCTCTGATACTGAACCCCCAGCAACCCGAAATGCTCTCAACTCTCGCACCGAACCTTGGCACTTCCGTCAGCCGTCACTTTGACACCTGACCTTGAACCCTGATGCGTAACCCCTATCGCCACTTTGACCCCTGAACCCTGACGTGTAACCCATATCATCACTTTGACCCCTGAACCCTGACATGTAGCCCCTATCGTCACTTTGACCCCTGACCCCTGATGCGTAACCCCTGTCGTCACTTTGACCCCTGAACCCTCACGTGTAACCCATATCGTCACTTTGACTCCTGAACCCTGACGCGTAACCCCTGTCATCACTTTGACCCTGTCCCTGACGCGTAACCCGCTTCTTCACTTTGACACCTGAACTCTGACCCCTGACGCGTTACCCCGATCGTCACTTTGACCCTGACGCGTGGCGCCACGGTTACAGGATCACCTGCTGCCACCTCCCGTTCCAAAGCAAGTGGCTCTACATCGGCACGGAGCGCGGGAACATCCACATCGTGAACGTCGAGTCCTTCGTGCTCTCGGGTTATGTGATCATGTGGAACAAAGCCATTGAGCTGTGAGTCCACGCGGTGACGCGTGTGTGTGTGTGTGCGCGCGTGTGTGCGTGTGTGCGTGTGTGTGTGTGTGTGTGCGCGTGTGTGCGTGTGTGTGTGTGCGCGTGTGTGTGTGCGCGTGCGTGTGCGTGATCATGTGGAACAAAGCCATCGAGCTGTGAGTCCACGCGGTAACGCGTGTGTGTGTGTGTGCGCACGTGTTTGTGTGTGAGCGTGTGTGTATGCGCGCGTGTTTGTGTGTGTGTGTGTGCACGTGTGTGTGCGCGTGCGTGATCATGTGGAACGAAGCCATCGAGCTGTGAGTACACGCGGTGACATGCGCGCGCGTGAGCCAGTGGTTGAGTGAGCGTTTGTATGAGCGGGTTGGTGTGCCTGTGGGCGAGCGAGCGGGTGCGTGTGTGAGTGTGCGAGCGAGCGGGTGCGTGTGTGAGTGGGCGAGCGAGCGGGTGCGTGTGTGAGTGTGCGAGCGAGCGGGTGCGTGTGTGAGTGTGCGAGCGAGCGGGTGCGTGTGTGAGTGTGCGAGCGAGCGGGTGCGTGTGTGAGTGTGCGAGCGAGCGGGTGCGTGTGTGAGTGTGCGAGCGAGCGGGTGCGTGTGTGAGTGTGCGAGCGAGCGGGTGCGTGTGTGAGTGTGCGAGCGAGCGGGTGCGTGTGTGAGTGTGCGAGCGAGCGGGTGCGTGTGTGAGTGTGCGAGCGAGCGGGTGCGTGTGTGAGTGTGCGAGCGAGCGGGTGCGTGTGTGAGTGTGCGAGCGAGCGGGTGCGTGTGTGAGTGTGCGAGCGAGCGGGTGCGTGTGTGAGTGTGCGAGCGAGCGGGTGCGTGTGTGAGTGTGCGAGCGAGCGGGTGCGTGTGTGAGTGTGCGAGCGAGCGGGTGCGTGTGTGAGTGTGCGAGCGAGCGGGTGCGTGTGTGAGTGTGCGAGCGAGCGGGTGATCGGGTGTCGCACTCTCGCACGATCCTCACCCCCTCTCCGATTCCCCCCTTGCTGCCCTGCCCCAGATCCACCAAGTCTCACCCCGGCCCCGTCGTCCACATCAGCGACAACCCTCGTGACGACGGCAAAGTGAGTGGCGAGCGAGCGTTTAGGGAGTGAGGTGTGACTCCACCAATGACGGTGCTCCATTTACACTCTTTCTGTTGGAACAGCGGGGCATTGCATCTGTGCGTGTGTGTTGTCGGTGTATTTGTGCTGGTGCGTCTGTTGCTTGTGTGCCTGTGGGGAGCGGTAGTGCAACGGTCGGCACGCCGCGCTACGAACATCGAGACCCGAGTTCGATTCCCGCTCACGGCCACCACCAGTGACGATTATCTGAACCGGTCCTGGGCATCCCTTAGGTCGACTAATCCTCAAATGAGTACCTGGTGCGATGTGTATACAAGGCCACTGGGGAGACAAAGGCGGCCGGGCGTGGTGCTGGGCCACCCACCCCCTCGTGTGCCGTGCCGGCCTTCATAGGTGCTCGCTAACAGCACTTGCCCCCTACAGTCTGCTAAGGCTATACAGGGCATCTTTGTCTGTGTGCGTGCGTGGGCATCTCAGCCGCCAGGTACTAACGCCCACTCGCGCGTCCCATTTGCACCTGTCGGCACCGCACGTCCACCAGAGACGGAGCGAACGAAACGAGGAGCGAGCGAGCGATGAGTGACACACGGAGGTCGCCGCGCACATGCACACACGCGCACACACACACACACACACGTGTGCATGTGTGTGCGCGTGAGCATAGTCGCATCGCTCGCTTTCTCGCTCGCTTTCTCTCTCGCTCTCTCCCTCGCTCTCTCCCTCGCTCTCTCTCCCGCTCTCTCTCCCGCTCTCTCCCTCGCTCTCTCCCTCGCTCTCTCCCTCGCTCTCTCCCTCGCTCTCTCTCCCGCTCTCTCCCTCGCTCTCTCCCTCGCTCTCTCGCTCGCTCTCTCCCTCGCTCTCTCCCTCGCTCTCTCCCTCGCTCTCTCCCTCACTCTCTCCCTCACTCTCTCGCTCGCTCTCTCCCTCGCTCTCTCCCTCGCTCTCTCCCTCGCTCTCTCCCTCGCTCTCTCTCCCTCGCTCTCTCTCCCTCGCTCTCTCTCCCTCGCTCTCTCTCCCTCGCTCTCTCTCCCTCGCTCTCTCTCCCTCGCTCTCTCTCCCTCGCTCTCTCCCTCGCTCTCTCCCTCGCTCTCTCTCCCTCGCTCTCTCTCCCTCGCTCTCTCGCTCGCTCTCTCGCTCGCTCTCTCTCCCGCACTCTCCCTCGCTCTTGTTCGCTCGCCCCACACTCGCTCTTTCTCTCTCTCCCACGCTCCCCCTCTCTCTCTCTCTCTCTCTCGTTCGCTCGCCCACTCGCCCTTTCTTCCTCGCTCTCTTGCCGCAGCTCCTGATTGGCTACGAGAATGGCACCATCGTCAGCTGGGATCTCAAGTCCAAGAAGGTCGAGTACAGATATTACTACGACGAGGTGAGCGACGATGCGCCCCGGGGGGGCAGAGGAGGAACAGACACCTCCTGTGCGTATTTGTCTAAAGTATTAATTTACACATCCCATCAGCTGCACGGCCTTCTGGGAGCTCGGCTTGTCATCAGCATCGGTTTAATTCAACGCAACGCCGTCAGCAGTGTCAGCCTTGCTTGTACGCCGGCAGGTGAGTGGCGGCCTAGGAACCGGTTCACCGGTGCGGCCCTGGTGAGTGCTCCAGGCCGGAACCCCGCGGCTGCCCGAGTCCCGGCGCTCCGGAAGAGACGGTGGTGGGGCCCAGTGCCAGACAACGCGGCCTGAGGTTTCATCCAAACCGTCGCCACGATAGAGACGACCACTGCCCTGGGCTGCCCTCACCTTGTGTGTTTAGTTTGTTGCAGAGGTCGCAAACGGGTTTTGATTCCTTACCCTTACCCGTACCTGGCCGCATCAGGGTCTCAAATGGGTACCCGTACCCGGCCGGGTACGGGTAGCCAGGTATCGGGTAGGGTACGGGTATCGGGTACCCGGTTGCGACCTCTGGTTTGTTGTCCTTTCCCCGCACCTCCGATGAGCACGGTCGGCTACGTACGGTGCGAAAGAAGTTCAACGTACATACTTATACATACACACGAACCTGCCCTTCCTAACCCTGCCCTGTGTTGCCCACTGCTGCCCTTCCCTCCCCACTGCCACCCTGCCCTCTCCACTGCTGCCCTTCCCTGCCGCGCTGCCCCAGGCGATCCACTCGGTGGCGTGGCACCACGAGGGGAAGCAGTTCATCTGCAGCCACTCGGACGGCAGCCTCACCACGTGGGCTGTGCGCAGCCCCGCCAAACCGCTGCAGGTGCTGCTGCCCCACGGTGAGCACCGACACACCGCCAACGTCGCACCACACTGAGTGGATGGGTGGGTGGGTGATTGAGCAATTCGTTGGGTGAGTGGGTGGCTGAGTTAGTGAGCGAGCGGGTGAGTGGGGGTGATATACTCTTAGTTCTTTCGGTAAAGTCACGTAGGTAAAAAATGAAATTAATAAAAATAAAACAATAAAAATCACGACGTTTCGGAGGCAACACAAGTCTCCGTCATCAGGTGGGACCGTCACAGCCAGATTTGCTGCATCAAGTTGATTTTTATTGTTTTATTTTTATTAATTAAAATTTCATTTTTTACCTACGTGACTTTACCTAAAGAACTAAGAGTATGAATCCTTGCAGTCACGAAAGCTTCAAATCTAGAGTGGGGGTGAGTGAGTCGGCGTGTGAGTGGGGAGCGGTGTCACATGCTCGCGCCGTCCGGTGTTGACTGCAAATTAAAAACCATCGCCCCCTCCTGCTCTGTGACCTCAGTGACCCAGAGCCGTGGGGGCGGGGGGGGGGCCAGGGGGGCAATTTCCTCCTCCGTTATTTTCAATAACCTGGACATAGCAGAGCAACTCCTCCCTCCCCCCCTGCCATAGCCACGTGGTCTACACACATGTACAAGCACAGACAAAGGTCCTCCGTATAGCATTAGCAGCCTATAGGGGGCAAGTGCTGTTAGCGAGTAACAGCACCTATGAAGGCCGGCACGGCGCACGAGAGGGGGTAGGTGGCCAGCACCACGCCCAGCTGCCCTTGTCTTCCTATGCGCTGATGTTCATACATGCTGCATCAGGTACTCATTTAAAGCTGAGTCGACCTACGGGAGGTCCAGGACTGGTTCAGACAATCGTCACCGAAGCTGTGAGCGGGCATTGATGATCTCGGGGTTCGCCGGGTTCGTAGCGCAGGGCGCTAACCGCTACAATTCGCGCACGCACGCACACACACGCACACATGCGCACACACGCACACATGCGCACACACACGCGCGCACACACACGCGCTCACCCGCATACACAAGGGTGCACACAATGTTCCTTGTGATTTAAAGGGACGCGTCGCTCACGCCGTGTATCTGTGCGTCTTGTCGCGGCAGCAGCGTAGCGGCGGCAATCCCTACTCGCGTTCGATAATTTCACCTGCACAGTATCCATGCCGCAGCCTTGGTTGTGTGTGTGTGTGTACGAGTTGTAGCCAAGCCCCAGAAGGACGGGAAGAAGCCGGATCCCTGCAAGCCAATCCTCAAGGTGGAGTACAAGACCAGCAAGATGGGGTGAGTGGCCACTTGGTGGGTTAGGGGAGCTCCGGGGGAAAGGTCACGGTCAAGGTCATGGTCATGGTCAAGGTCACCATGGGTCGAACGTGCGTCATGGCCGCCAGAGAGTAAACGGCCGCCAGAGAATCCTCACATAGAGACCCATAGACAAACATAGAGACCCAGAGACTCACACAGAGACCCAGAGGCTTGCATAGAGACCCATAGACAAAGATAGAGACCCATCATAGACTCACATAGACACCCATAATATCACACATAGACCCATCATAGACTCACATAGAGACCCATAGACAAACATAGAGACCCATAGACTCACATAGAGACATATAGACTCACACAGAGACCCACAGACTCTCATAGAGACCCATAGACAAACATAGAGACCCATCATAGACTCACATAGACACCCATAGACTCACATAGAGACCCATAGACTCACATAGAGACCCATAGACAAACATAGAGACCTATAGACTCGCACAGAGACCCAGAGACTCGCATAGAGAACCATATACAAACATAGACATCCATCATAGACTCACATAGACACCCATAGTATCGCACACAGAGACCCATCATAGGCTCAAGTGCAGTGAGTTGATGGCCTCAACTGACACAGCCCTCCCTTGGAGGAGGATGATGCAGAGGAGGATAAGGAGCAGAACGAGGAGGGGGAGGATGATGAGGAGGATGATGGGGAGGAGGAGGAGGAGGATGATGAGGAGGATGATGGGGAGGAGGAGGAGGAGGATGATGAGGAGGATGATGGGGAGGAGGAGGAGGAGGATGGGGAGGAGGAGGAGGATGATGATGAGGAGGATGATGGGGAGGAGGAGGAGGAGGATGGGGAGGAGGAGGAGGATGATGATGAGGAGGATGATGGGGAGGAGGAGGAGGATGGGGAGGAGGATGAGGAGGAGGAGGGGGAGGATGAGGAGGAGGAGGAGGGGGAGGATGAGGAGGAGGAGGGGGATGAGGAGGAGGGTATATCTTTGGCCAAATGTCCCAGTGTGGCGACTCCTCTCGTTAATTGGCATAGAAGGGAAGCATCTCGTCTCATTAGTCTCGTCTAGTTTTAATTAAATTATTTCTGACCCCTGCACCTCCCCCTCCCCCGCTCCTCCCATCACCTCCTCGTGTCACAGAAAGCATCACGGACGGCGGTGTGGCGTATTTTGGGTTGCGTAACTCGCTCGCTCGCTGGGTTATGAGCAGCACTTATCCTGGCAAGAAAGGGGCGGGGGGCGGGGGGAGCGCCATGCGTTGCCATGGCGATTCGGGCTCGTGGTGGCCGTTGCCAAGGCGACCGTTTCCGGGAGACAGCCTAGTGGTGGCCATTGCAGCTCCCGCATGGGCCAGAGGACCGAGAGACTCCCACGTTCACTCACTTTCCTCTGCCTTTCGCTTGCTTACTCACTCGCTCGCTCGCTCGCTCACCAACTCACTTGCCTGCTCTCCCACCCATTTGGCCCCTCCTTGGGTAACACACTCACTCACCCGTCCACACACTCCCCCACTCACTCACCTGCTCACCCATTCACATTTCTCGCGCCTGCGATTAGCACGATTGGCTACGTACGGTGCGAAAGAAATTGACATACCCACTCGCTCACCCGCTCACTCGTAGTGAAGACGAGGGTGGAGCCATGGTCGGGGCTAGGATAGAGGATTTGGTGGAGCCACAGTGAAGGCTGAAGTGGAGTTGAGAGTGGAGGCCATGGGTGGAGTCGCGGTGGCGAGATGTTAACTACCTTGCCTGGTATACTTGAGGTGGTGGGTTCGACCCCGACCCTGACACCTGCATATTTGGTCGCGGGGACTTTTCTCCGGGTCCTCCGGTTTGTTCCTCGACGTTTCTGAATATTGCGTTTCGAGTCTTTGGCTGCAGCTATAGATGTCCACGCGATAAGCCACTTTGTTGTCATTTGTGGCCACGTCGCTTCCGTTTGCGAGCTATGCCGCTCAGCGGTGCCTTACGTTTGGTAAAATAAAATGAAAATGTCAACATAGTCAGCTGGAGGCGGAGTTCCGTGGTGGAGCCAGGTTCGGGATGGTGGTCGAGGTGGAGCCGCGTGGAGAAAGGGGTGGAGCCACGCTCGCGAAGGGGTGACCTTGAGTGACGCTTGAGTGGGGGGAGCCAGGGTGGAGGCGGTGGAGGCCGGGACAGGTGGACGGGGTGGAGTCTACCCCGCGGCTCTGCTGCCGCACCGGTGTTGCAGGGGGAGAGAGAGAAAGAGCTCATTCATAATTAATTTAACTTTTATGAGTCCATGTCCCTTCTGGCCTTGGTCTTTTCTGAAAGGTTCCCCCTTCTCCGATGAGAAGATTGTGAGCCCTCCCTCCCTCCCCTCCTCCTCCACCCCCCCTACCCCACCCGAGTCAACTCGCGAAATAATTGTACTGCGATTGTGATTGTCACCATGACGTTGTTGTTGTTGTTATTATTATTATTACCAACGTCGTCGTCGTCGTCATCGTGCGAGCGAATGGGAGTGCCGGCGACGACGAGCGGCGAGGTGTAATGTCGCGAGGAGCCGGCCGGGTCGCGAGGTCACCGCCAATAAATGCGGCGAGCGGAGAGAGCGGCGCTCAGCCTCGACCTTCGGCTGCCGTGCTAAACTCGGGACGTGTGGCCGCGTCGTAACGCACGGACGACGGCGGATGGCCTGCAGGCCCCACTCCGTCTCTCCCTCTCTCTCTCTCTCTCCATCTCTCTCTCTCTCACCTTGTCCGCACCCTTCTGGATTCGCTCGGTATCTGCACTGTCGTGTTGTGACCTCTCGGCTGCCCGGCCACACTGATGATGATAAGTAATGGTGAAGCTACTGATTATGCTGGTGGTGGTGATGCTACTGATTATGGTGGTGTTGATTATGATGAGAGATGGTTATGATGATGATGATGATATTCATTGTAATTATTGATAATCCTTCTGATCATGATGATGACGATAGCGATGTTGGTCACGATGATGTCTGTGCCCCCCCCCCCCCCCCCCGGGCCGTAGCGAGGCGTACGTGGTGTTCTCGGGGGGCCTGTCGTACGACAAGGCCGGCCGCAGGCCCAGCGTGACGGTCATGCACGGCAAGTCTGTGTCCGTGCTGGAGATGGACTTCCAGATCGTGGACTTCATGACGCTCTGCGAGACGCCCTACCCCAGCGGTCAGCACCCTGCGTTACAGCACGCTGCGTTATAGCGTAACAGCACCCTTCATTTCAGCATGCTGCATTATAGCACCCTGCATCACGGCATTCTGCATTATAGTGTTACAGCACCCTGCGTTATGGCATGCTGTGTTATAGTGTTGCACTACGTTACGGCACGCTGCGTTGTCGCGTTTCGGCAGCCTGCATTACGGCACTGTGCATGACAGCACCCTGCACTATACACCCAATGTCCATACCTCAGCATTACTAAGAAATTAGGGGATGTGTAACGCGTGCTAGGCTGTGAGTGTGTAGCAGCTAGCGCGCTGCGCGACAAACCCGATGACCCGAATTCGAATCCTGCCCTCGAACAATGTTCTTTCCGGTCCTGGTGGGCATCCTCTGGGTCCACTCGGCCTTAAATGAGTACCCTGGTGCGGTGTGTGAACGGCAGCTTGGTGCCGGCCTTCGTAGATGCTTCTCGCTCACAGCACTTGCCCCTACAGTATGTTAAAGGCTATCCGGGGGATTTTTGTCTTTTTTTGCGCACGGCTTGCAGAGCTCCAGGACCCGTACGCCGTGGTCGTTCTTCTCGAGAAGGACCTCGTTGTCATCGACCTCACGCAGGCCGGGTGAGTCACTGGGGCACTGGGTCACCCCCCCACTTCCTCTATATGTGCGGGCGCATGTGCGCTTTGTGGGTTGGTGTGGGGTGGAGGTTATCGCTCGGCGCTGTAAACCCCGCTAGCTTTGGCGCGTGTCTGTGCGTGCGTGTGTCTGCGCGCATCTGCTCACGTGCGTGCGTTTCATCTGTGAGAGAGGGCGATGATGCGGCGTCTGTTAACGCTACCCCGGCGGGGGGGGGGGGGATGTGCGTGGGCAGGTACCCCGTGTTTGAGAACCCATACGCGATGGACGTGCACGAGTCTCCGGTCACGTGCTGCGAGTTCATCGCCAACTGCCCCACGGACATCGTACCGGCGCTCTTCTCCGTGGGCGCGCGGCAGAAGCGTCACGGATACAGCAAGAAGGTTGCCGGGGAGACGCACCGGGCACACGCACCGGGCACACGCACCGGGCAAAAGCCGGGCACTCGCGACGACGAGGACAGACACGGGGAGACACGGAGATACAGGCACTCACGGCTGCTTTCAGTTAGACACAGACACTCTCACAAAGCCACTCACAGACACAGACTCGCTCACGTACACTAGTAGACACTCACACTCGCTCACGTGCACTAGTAGACTCTCACACTCGCTCACGTGCACTAGTAGACACTCACACTCACTCACGTGCACCAGTAGACACTCACACTCACTCACGTGCACTAGTAGACACTCACACTCGCTCACGTGCACTAGTAGACACTCACACTCGCTCACGTGCACTAGTAGACACTCACACTCACTCACGTGCACTAGTAGACACTCACACTCACTCACGTGCACTAGTAGACACTCACACTCGCTCACGTGCACTAGTAGACACTCACACTCGGTCACGTGCACTAGTAGACACTCACACTCACTCACGTGCACTAGTAGACACTCACACTCACTCACGTGCACTAGTAGACACTCACACTCGCTCACGTGCACTAGTAGACACTCACACTCGCTCACGTGCACTAGTAGACGCTCACACTCGCTCACGTGCACTAGTAGACACTCACACTCACTCACGTGCACTAGTAGACACTCACACTCACTCACGTGCACTAGTAGACACTCACACTCGCTCACGTGCACTAGTAGACACTCACACTCGCTCACGTGCACTAGTAGACGCTCACACTCCCTCACGTGCACTAGTAGACACTCACACTCACTCACGTGCACTAGTAGACGCTCACACTCACTCACGTGCAATAGTAGACGCTCACACTCGCTCACGTGCACTAGTAGACGCTCACACTCCCTCACGTGCACTAGTAGACACTCACACTCACTCACGTGCACTAGTAGACACTCACACTCACTCACGTGCACTAGTAGACACTCACACTCGCTCACGTGCACTAGTAGACGCTCACACTCACTCACGTGCACTAGTAGACACTCACACTCGCTCACGTGCACTAGTAGACGCTCACACTCACTCACGTGCACTAGTAGACACTCACACTCACTCACGTGCACTAGTAGACACTCACACTCGCTCACGTGCACTAGTAGACACTCACACTCGCTCACGTGCACTAGTAGACGCTCACACTCCCTCACGTGCACTAGTAGACACTCACACTCACTCACGTGCACTAGTAGACGCTCACACTCACTCACGTGCACTAGTAGACGCTCACACTCGCTCACGTGCACTAGTAGACGCTCACACTCCCTCACGTGCACTAGTAGACGCTCACACTCACTCACGTGCACTAGTAGACACTCACACTCACTCACGTGCACTAGTAGACACTCACACTCGCTCACGTGCACTAGTAGACTCTCACACTCCCTCACGTGCACTAGTAGACACTCACACTCACTCACGTGCACTAGTAGACACTCACACTCACTCACGTGCACTAGTAGACACTCACACTCACTCACGTGCACTAGTAGACACTCACACTCACTCACGTGCACTAGTAGACACTCACACTCACTCACGTGCACTAGTAGACACTCACACTCACTCACGTGCACCAGTAGACACTCACACTCACTCACGTGCACTAGTAGACACTCACACTCACTCACGTGCACCAGTAGACACTCACACTCACTCACGTGCACTAGTAGACACTCACACTCACTCACGTGCACTAGTAGACGCTCACACTCACTCACGTGCACCAGTAGACACTCACACTCGCTCACGTGCACCAGTAGACACTCACACTCGCTCACGTGCACTAGTAGACACTCACACTCGCTCACGTGCACTAGTAGACACTCACACTCACTCACGTGCACTAGTAGACGCTCACACTCACTCACGTGCACTAGTAGACGCTCACACTCGCTCACGTGCACTAGTAGACACTCACACTCACTCACGTGCACTAGTAGACACTCACACTCACTCACGTGCACTAGTAGACGCTCACACTCACTCACGTGCACTAGTAGACGCTCACACTCACTCACGTGCACTAGTAGACGCTCACACTCGCTCACGTGCACTAGTAGACACTCACACTCACTCACGTGCACTAGTAGACACTCACACTTACTCACGTGCACTAGTAGACGCTCACACTCGCTCACGTGCACTAGTAGACACTCACACTCACTCACGTGCACTAGTAGACACTCACACTCGCTCACGTGCACTAGTAGACGCTCACACTCGCTCACGTGCACTAGTAGACGCTCACACTCGCTCACGTGCACTAGTAGACGCTCACACTCGCTCACGTGCACTAGTAGACGCTCACACTCGCTCACGTGCACTAGTAGACGCTCACACTCGCTCACGTGCACTAGTAGACACTCACACTCACTCACGTGCACTAGTAGACGCTCACACTCGCTCACGTGCACTAGTAGACACTCACACTCACTCACGTGCACTAGTAGACGCTCACACTCACTCACGTGCACTAGTAGACGCTCACACTCGCTCACGTGCACTAGTAGACGCTCACACTCGCTCACGTGCACTAGTAGACGCTCACACTCGCTCACGTGCACTAGTAGACACTCACACTCACTCACGTGCACTAGTAGACACTCACACTCACTCACGTGCACTAGTAGATGCTCACACTCACTCACGTGCACTAGTAGACGCTCACACTCGCTCACGTGCACTAGTAGACGCTCACACTCGCTCACGTGCACTAGTAGACACTCACACTCGCTCACGTGCACTAGTAGACACTCACACTCACTCACGTGCACTAGTAGACACTCACACTCACTCACGTGCACTAGTAGACGCTCACACTCACTCACGTGCACTAGTAGACGCTCACACTCGCTCACGTGCACTAGTAGACACTCACACTCACTCACGTGCACTAGTAGACGCTCACACTCGCTCACGTGCACTAGTAGATGCTCACACTCACTCACGTGCACTAGTAGACGCTCACACTCGCTCACGTGCACTAGTAGACGCTCACACTTGCTCATGTCCACTAGTAGACGCTCGCACTCGCTCACCGAGTGAGGTTGGTGCTGTAAGATGCGTGCATTGTCACAGCGCACACCGCGCACAGAGAGAGCGTTGCAGAGGCTGTGCATGTGTGTGCGTGTGTCTTCCACGTCTGCATATATCCATGTGTGCGTGCGTCCGACCGCGTGTCTCTGCGCGTGTCTCTGCTCGTCCCCAGGAGTGGCCGATCAGCGGAGGCAGTTGGGGTCTGGGCACTCAGAGTTACCCGGAGATCATCATCACGGGGTGCGTTCCCTCCTCGCCCACACGGACCATCACGTGGCCACATTTACTACACCTGTGCTTCGAGTTCTGCCCACGTTAAATGCCTCTCTCTCTCTTCCTCCCACTCCCCCTCCAACCACCACCACCGCCGCCATCGTCACAACAGCCATGCTGACGGATCGCTCAAGTTCTGGGATGCCTCGGCCAGTAAGTAGTGCACTGCACACGCTCGCTCACTCCCTCTCCGAATCCCTCCAGTGACCGCCTCTTCCCACTCCCCCCTTAACCCCTACAATGCCCACAATGCGCCCCCCACCTCCCCCCCCCCCGCGATGACCTCTTGACCTACTGTGAGACGGGCAGCCGCCATCTAGATTGCACGGCCTGATTTGCGGTGGCCTTGGCCGGTGTCGGACTCACGCGCAGCGTCGATTGGCACGGCGGTTAGTTCGCGAGCCGCGATTGGCTGCCACGATCCCGCACGACCCGCGCTCCACTTCGCTCGACTCGTTTCGCAACAACGGCTCGCCTGGACGCGGACAGATTCGCCCTCCCGCTTTTCGGATTCTTCCCGGATCGCCCGACAATCACGGCGTCAAATTTTTTGCGATGGACGGGCAATGCAGCTTACCTTGGGTTCCACCCGGAAGCCGGCGGCGGTCGCCGTCGGTGTGCACGGCGCGAGGTCAAGGGTCGTCCGGTCACGCGCTCTCGCTTCGGGGCGGAACCCTAGATTCACCTTTTGCGCGTCACCCTCCCTTGCGAGTCACCCTCGCGCGTCTCCCTCGCCCAGTCAACCTGCAGATGCTCTACCGCCTCAAGACCTCCAAGGTGTTCGAGAAGGCGAGGGGGGGGGGCGGCGGCGGCGGGGGCGTCTGGTGCGGCGCGGCCGCCCGACGCGGACGAGGACCCCTATGCGGTGCAGATGGTGTCGCTGTGCCCCGAGAGCCGCGTGCTGGCCGTGGCCGGGGTGGCCGCCCACACCATCCTTTACCGCTTCAGCAAGACCGAGAGCACCGGCTGCGAGGTCACGGTCAGTGCGGGGGGGGGGGGGGGGGGGGCGGGGGAGAATCGGGAGGTCGCCGGCGTGCGTATCCGCACGTCCGTGTGCGCGGGGAGCGGTGGTGCCCGCGGTTCGGCGCGCCGCGCTATGAACCCGGCGGCCTGAGTTCGATTCCCGCTCGCAGCCGACACCGGCGACGATTGTCCGAACCGTTCGCGAGCCTCAACTGAGTACCCAGCGTGGTGTGTAGACATCGCCGGGTGCGGCGTTGGCCATCCCGCGCCGCCCTGGTGCGCCGTGCCAGCCTTCGTAGGTGCTCCTCGCGAACGGCGTGGGGGTGGGGGACCTTTGTGTGCGTGCGTGCAGTCCCTGGAGGTGCGGCTGCAGTACGAGGCGGAGGGAGAGGCGACGCCCGAGGGGGACCAGGTCCCATCGTTCCCCTCCCCGGGCCCCGCGGGGACCCCCTCCCAGCCGCTCACCATGCGCCCCATCGTGCCCAGTGGGGGGCCCTGCCCCCCCGACGGCCTCAAGTGAGTCTCGCCGCCGCCGTACTGACCCCCACCACCCTGCCCCCCCCCCCCGTCCGCTCCAACCCCCACCCCCACCACCCCCCCCCCCCCCCACCGTCCACGCCACGCGACCATCGCCGCTGGATGAAGGCATCCCCCTCGTTGCCGCCGGTTGCCGCTTGCGAGGGAGCAATGGAGCGATCCGCCCCCTGGGTGTTGGGACTCAGCAAGGCTCTCTCTGGGTTCTCTCAAAATCTCTCCCCGTCTGAACTGGTGCACACCCCCCCCCCTCCCCCACGTGGACCACGTGGCTTCTGTGTGGCCACGCCCCAACTCTGAACCCCTCCCCTCTCGCCTCGCGCCCCCCCCCCGCCCCCTTTGAGAACAGACGCTTCTCCTCCTCTGTGCAGATCTCTTCTGCTCACTGCTTCTCTCTCTTCCCCTCCCCTCTCTTCCCCTCCCCTCTCTTCCCCTCCCCTCTCACCGTCATCGTCATCGCCGCCCTGTCGGCATCCCCCACGCATTGGCCTGGTCATTCCTTCCCTCCCCTCCTCCCCATCCTCCTCTCTTCCTGCCCCTCTTCTTGAGCCGCGCCCTCTTTGTCTCTCTTGGGTTCCTCCTCCCTCTTTCTCCTGCCTCTCCCTTGTGCTCCCTTTCCTCCGCTCCCCCCCTCCATCCTTTCCCTCTCATTCCCCTTTCCTTGCCTCCTTCCCTGTCCCCTCCGCCGCCCCTCTCTCCGTTATAACACATTTACACAATGACAGCGTAAACCGTTAACACCGTAGTTGTAACGACGTGCCCCCCCCCCCCCGTGTCACCCCCCCCCCTCCCCCGGCAGGGTGAAGTCGTGCCCCCTGCGCCAGGCCCCCGGGTACCAGGCTGACCTGGTGGTGCAGCTGCAGTGGGTGGACGGGGAGCCCCCCCAGCAGATCACGAGCCTCGCCCTCAACTCCGCATACGGCCTGTAAGCACCACCGTGGGGGATGGCGGCGGGAGAGGCCGGAGGGGAACTGGTAGTCCCGGGGGAAGCTCACGCGGTCGCTCGCCGTCCCCGTCACTCGCCGTCGACGGCGCCAGCAGTGACCGCTCACGCCGTCTCTCACTCCGTCGCTCACGCCGTCTCTCACTCCGTCGCTCACTCCGTCTCTCACTCCGTCGCTCACTCCGTCTCTCACTCCGTCGCTCACTCCGTCTCCCACTCCGTCTCCCACTCCGTCGCTCACTCCGTCGCTCACTCCGTCTCCCACTCCGTCTCCCACTCCGTCGCTCACTCCGTCTCTCGCTCCGTCGCTCACTCCGTCTCTCACTCACGCCATTGTCCGCATTAATTGAGTTCCATGTTTGATATCTCTTACTGAGTCACAACCAGGATCTCTTCTGTGTTGACCACTGTTTCCATGCCAACCACTTTTTCCATGCCAAGCATCATCTCCATACCGACCGCCGTTTCCATGCCGACCCCCACCCCCTTTCTCATCGCCGTTGTCCCCCTCTCTACCCGCAGGGTGGCATTCGGCAACAGCAACGGGTTGGCCATCGTGGACTTTGTGCAGAAGTCGGTGCTGCTCAACCTGGGCACCGTGGAGCTGTACGGCTCCAACGACCCGTACCAGCGCCAGCCACGCTCTCCCCCGCAAGGGCAAGCAGCAAGGCGCTGGCAGCACTGGTACGAGGGCCCGCGGCGCCAGCGGTGACGGCCGGGGACCCGGGCGGCCGCAGCCGTGGCGAAAAATCGGACCCGTAACCGTAGCAACGGCTGTAGTGAATACACCAACCGTAACCGTAGCAGCGGTCATAGCGATGACTCGAGCCGTGACCGTAGCAACAGCCACAGTGATCACACGAACCGTAACCACGGCAACGGCCATAGCGATCACGCAAACTGTGACCATAGCAACAGCCATAGTGATCACTTGAACCGTAACCACGGCAACGGCCATAGCGATAACGCAAACCGTGACCATAGCGATAACGCAAACCGTGACCATAGCAACAGCCATAGTGATATAATCACAGGCATAGCCCTGTCTCTAATCATAGACAGATCTCTCACCGCGCGCTTCTGAATCCGTACCGACTCTTTAAAACGAAGAGGGGTCCCGCCGTGTTCTCCGTATCCCCGTGCCGCTCTGTGTGTGCATGCGTGCGTACCCCTGTACATGCACACGCGCGCGTGCGTCTAAATCCGTACGTCGTGTGCTGCTGTGCGCGTGTGCGTTTCAACACGCACGCACGCGTTTGTTCGCACTGCATCCTGCTTAGGGCAAGGCTAATGGTGAGGTTGGTTGGTGGGTGGGGGGTGCATGGGTGTATTGGCAGGTGCACGGATGGATGGGTGGATGCGTGACCCATAGACTCGCACAGAGACCTCGTAGACTCACACAGAGACCCGTAGACTCACACAGAGACCCGTAGACTCACTCACACATGAACCCATAGACTCACGTAGAGAACCCAGTCTCAAAAAGGGACCCATAGATTTGCACAGAGATCTATAGACTCGCATAGAGACCCACAGTCTCACTCAGGGCTTGATTTCTCGCTGAATATTTACCGGGTTGCCGGTAAACCGCAGTGAATGGGTGGTGCAGGACTATTAGTGACAGCCACAGCAATAAGATGGAGACCGCACGCGGTTTTCCGGGTGTGGAGATGTTTTTACCCCATCATGGCCGGAATGCAGCCCAGCATCTGTGTGACCGGTGTGCCGTGTGCATGGCATGTGGGGGATTGCGTGGGTGCATGTGTGTGTGTGTGTGTGGGAGTGCGTGCATGCGTGTGCGTGCGTGCGTGTGCGTGCGTGCGTCACTGCTCAGACGTGTCTTGCATGCGCCGTCTCAGCATCTCCTCCCTCTGGGCCGGGTCTTGCAAACGGCTCCGCACGTCCTACTCCAGTAAGACTTTCGCTCTCTCTCTCCCTCTCAGCCTCTCTCTCTCTCGCTCTCTCTCTCCCTCTCTCCCTCTCGCTATCTCTCCAGCGGGATCTGTCGCCCTCTCTCTTGTGTTCTGTCTCGCCCACTTGCTCTAACTCTCTGTCTCACTCCCTCTCGCAAATTCTATAGTGGTATCTGCCTCTCTCTTAAACGCTCGCTCTGACTCTCTCTCTCTCTCTCTGTGTAGTGGTATCTCGCACATTTTCAGACTCTCTTGCCCTCCCGCTCTCGCGTTCTCTCTCCTTCCCCGACGCGTACCGTGTCTCGCTTGTACCACAGAGTCGCCGCACCTCTCCCCACATCTCCCCGCCCCATCCCCCTCCCCCGCGCCCGCTCGCACGCAGTCGTTCGGTGGCGTCGCTTCAACTCGGGGGAGATTTTTGGCGGCGGCCTGTGCCCTCCAAACGCTCCCTCCCCCGAGGTCGCATGCTCCGTAGAGCGACCGCCGGTTCGCCATTCAAGCCCTTCCCGACTGCGGCCCGGAGCCCGGGCTTTCCGTGGCCAATGCCGTGGCTCCGGCGTTTGGCGGCTACGGCGTGGCGGTAGCCCGAGACGGAAACCCGCGCGTCCGCCGCTCGGAGGCCCGTGCCTTTGCCGGCGCTCAACAGCCAACGCGTCGCCGGCGACGATTGACCCAAAATCGCCGCGGGTCTCATCCTCCGCAGCGGCCGCGGCGGCTGCTTTTAGCCGCACCTTGCTGCCGCCGCCGCGCTTGTTCGGCGCGGGTGTTGTGCGTGCCGCTGCTGGGGCGAGCCCGGGAACCGCTCACGGCAGCCGCGGCGGGGACATTCGAAACCTGTGCCGCCGGGTTCACGGCACGCCAACCGCTGCGCCCAGACCCCCTTGACCCCCTTGACCCCCTTGACCCCCTTGACCCCCTTGACCCCCTTCCACGTGGACGCGACGCCACTCGCTCATCCCCGCGATGAGAGGAGTCGCCGCTACGTCCGCTGATCACAGACACAGAAAAAACACCGCAACACCCCCCCCCCTTGCCCCGCCCCTCTACCCCCCCCCCCCTTCCTCCCCCCCCTGCAGCTCCCATTTTCCATTTCCATCGCCGCTCCTGTCGGAGTCGACTCTCGATCCCCCGCGATTCGCCCGGGTGGCGCCGATCCATCCCCCCCACCCCCCGTACCCAAGCGCCAGGTTTGGCTGGGGGCGCCCCCCCCCGCTCCAGCGAGCACGAACGGCACAATCGGCACTCGACTCCCGTTTCCAACCGGAGCCGCGGAGCCGCCGGTGGAGATTCCACATTCCTGTGGCGGTGGCGAGTGTCACTCCAGAGCACGACCACCGGTTGGCTTCCCTCCCGTGGTGGTGTTCGTCTTTATCAAGCCCCTGATCGAGGGATGGTGATGATAGGCTGAGTCAACCCCTCCCCCCCCCAAGCCCCAAACACAACCAGGATGTGAACTCGTGGCCCTCTTCTAAGGTGGGGGGGAGGGGAGGGTTGGGGGGGGGGGTCCACGTCCGTCCGCATCGCGCCGAACGATCGAGAGCTTGACCGCCGCGCTTCGCTTCGCCGCACGTCGCGTCCCCCCCCGGCGGTGTCGCGCTCCCTCGCTCGCTCGCTCGCTCCTCCGACGCTACCGCCGCGTGATTTGAACTTTCGGCCCGGGTCGTGGGAACGATGATGGTGACGATGATGATGACGACTATGACGACGATGATGACGATGACGACGATGATGACGATGATGATGACGATGACGACCACGACGATGACGATGATAATGATGACGATGATGATGATAACGATGACAACGATGACGTCGCTGCGCTCAGATCTTGAATCTGGAATTTGCAGCAGGCGGTTCTCATCCCACGCTTGCGTCCGTGTTGCTCCACGCATCGCTGCGTCAGCCCCTGCTTCGCGATGCATCGCTCGCCTCCACCAATCATTTGTAGATTAATTTATTCATTCCATAACCGTGCTGATTGTGTTTTCAGTTAATTTTGCCAATCGTGTGAGCGTGTGTCCGTGCGCGCGTGTGCGTGCGTGCGTGCGTGGTTTTTGACAACGCTTTGATTTTTTGTTCCGTTTGATGTCTGCTTCTCTTTATGTTGCCGTCACCTCTTGACCCCCCCATCCCCCTCATCCCCCCCCCCCACCCTACCGCACCGCACCGCACCGCACTCACCGCACACGCTGCACCGCACCGCACACAACCACACACACACACACCGCACGCCCTTCCCCCCCCATCCCCACGCTCTCACCTCACCTCTGCCTGCTGCCCAACCCGCACCCCCCCACACCCCCCCCCTTTCCCACAACACCGTCACTGCCCCCCCCCCCCCTCGGCCCCCCGGAGAAGGCTTTAGTAGCTCGGCAGTGTGGGCGGCGCTAGCGGTGTTGCGCCTCAAAGCGTTGCGCTCCTCTCACTCCGCGCCGGACAACTCGGAACCAGCAGGTGCTGCAGGACCACCGCAGGGTAGCCCCCCACTCACCCCCACACCCCCCCTCCCCCCTCCCCTCTCCCCCCCACCCCCGACCCCTCCACCACGAATCCCTTGTGTACCCCCGACTGTGTGTCCACGTGTGGCGCTGTCACAACCGTCTTGTGTGCGTCACGTGTCGCTCCCGTGTTCCCGCTGTGTGGTGGATCCTGCAACCCGTGTGGTCTCCGTGTGTCCCGTGTGGTCTCCGTGTGTCCCGTGTGGTCTCCGTGTGTCGCGTGTGGTCTCCGTGTGTCTCGTGTGTCTCGTGTGGTCTCCGTGTGGTCTCCGTGTGTCTCGTGTGGTCTCCGTGTGTCCCCTGTGGTCTCCGTGTGTCCCCTGTGGTCTCCGTGTGTCTCGTGTGGTCTCCGTGTGTCTCGTGTGGTCTCCGTGTGGTCTCCGTGTGGTCTCCGCGTGGTCTCCGTGTGTCCCCTATGGTCTCCGTGTGTCTCGTATGGTCTCCGTGTGTCTCGTGTGGTCTCGGCGTGTCCCCTGTGGTCTCCGTGTGGTCTCCGCGTGTTTCCTGTATCTCCTTTTTACCCCAGACCCCCCCACCCCACGTCTCCCTCTAACTGCCCCCCCCCCCCCCCCCGTGAGCTGTGCATAACCTAAATGAATGGGGAGGGTGGATGAGGAGCAGGAGGGAGGCCAAGGAGGGAAGAGGAGGAAGAAAAGAAGAGGAGTTTGCATGTCAAGAATAGGAGGAAGGACGTGGATGATGATGAGGAGGAGGATTGTGAAGAGGAGAGAGAAGTTGGGGGTGGGGGGGAGGGGAGAGGTTTCTGTCACCGAGAGGGGAGCGGAGGTCGTCCTGAAGCCGGGACCCGCTCGTCAGCGCTTGCTTCCGATCGGGGGACACGAGCCTGTCCGTCGACGGAGAGATTCGTACTCTTCTCTGCACGCCTGCCGACCAGTTCTACCTATCCACCTACTCGCCTTAATGCCACCCTGTCCATCTGTCAATCTGCCTACCTGGCCTGTCCACGTGTCTACCTATTTACTTACCAGCCTGCATGCTTCCCTATATACCTACTTACCTGCCAACCGATTACTTACTCGCCTGCATGCCTACGATATTACCTATATACCTACCTATCTACTTACCAGCCTACATGCTTCCATATCCACCTACCTTCCTGCGTATCTCATGCCTGGTAGACAATCTGACATCTATACCTATACACCTGTCTGACTATCGTCTTGTCTGCTAAGACGTGAGGCTTCAATTCAATTTTTTTCCCATATTTGACAAATTTAACAGTGACCTAGTTAGACAACCCCGGTGTGTGTCTGTGTGTACACGTGTGTGTGTGTGTCTGTGTGTACACGTGTGTGTGTGTGTGTGTGTCTGCGTGTACACGTGTGTGTGTGTGTACACGTGTGTGTGTGTACACGTACATGTGTGTGTGTCTGTGTGTACACGTACATGTGTGTGTGTCTGTGTGTACACGTACATGTGTGTGTGTGTCTGTCTGTGTGTACACGTGTGTGTGTGTGTGTCTGTGTGTACACGTGTGTGTGTGTGTGTCTGTCTGTGTGTATACGTGTGTGTGTGTGTCTGTGTGTACACGTGTCTGTGTCTATATGTGTCTGTGTGTACACGCGTGTGTGTCTGTGTGTACACGTGTGTGTGTGTACACGTGTGTGTCTGTGTGTACACACGTGTGTGTGTGTGTCTGTGTGTACACACCTGTGTGTACACACTTGTGTGTGTCTGTGTGTACACACGTGTGTGTGCGTCTGTGTGTACACGTACGTGTGTGTGTGTGTGTCTGTGTGTACACGTGTGTGTGTGTACACGTACGTGTGTGTGTCCGTGTACCTGTCTATTTAAGGGGAGCGGTTTGTGCAAAGGTGAGAGCACTCCACTACGAACCCGGCACGATCCCAGCCGGATTCCCACTCGTGATCAACAATGGTGGAAAATATCCAAACCGATCCTGTGCTTCCCTTAGGTCTACTCAGCCTTAAATAAGTACCTGGTGCCGTGTGTTAAGCGATCGGCACTGGGGAGACAAATGCGGCCGGGCGCCGTTCTGGGCACGCCACCCACTCGTGTGCCCTGCCGACCTTCATAGGTGCTCGCTTACAGCACTTGCCCCCACAGTCTGTTGAGGCTATACGGGGGACTTTTGTCGTTGTGTATGCACGTGTCTGTGGGTGTGAGCATATGTGCATCTGTGTGATAGTGAACGCACTTGCACACATACTTGTTAAATGCACTTGCCCCATCAGTCTGTCATGTGTTCATCTGGGGGACCTTTGTCTTGGTGGTGAAGCGTGTACAGTATTAGTTCAAAGCTGACGAGTGTCGCTGAGGTTTTACTTGGGGTGGAGATTGTGGGGATAACTGCGTGTGCCTGTCTGTGTGTCTACGTGTGCCTGTGTGTGTGTGTCTGTGTATCTACGTGTGCCTGCGTGTGTGTGTCTGTGTGTGTATGTCTGTGTACCTGCGTGCCAACGTGTGTGCGTCTGTGTGTCTACGTGTGCCTGTGTGTGTGTCTGTGTGTGTGTATCTGTGTGTCTACGTGTGTGTGTCTGTGTGTCTACGTGTGTGTGTCTGTGTGTCTACGTGTGCCTGTGTGTGTGTCTGTGTGTCTACGTGTGTGTGTCTGTGTGCCTGCGTGTGTGTCTGTGTGTGTGTCTGTGTGCCTGCGTGTGTGTCTGTGTGTCTACGTGTGCCTGTGTGGGTGTCTGCGTGTGTGTGTCTGTGTGTCTACGTGTGTGAGTGATGTTGTGGGGGGCGGTCGTGTCGCGGTTAGCGCGCTGCGCTACGAACCCGACGACCCGCTCACTGCCAACACCAGTGATGATTATTTGAGCCGGTCCTGGGCCTTCCGTAGGTTGGCTCAGCCTCAAATGCGTACCTGGTGCAATGTGTAAAACATTGCCGCTAGGGAGATAAAGGCGGCCGGGCGTGGTGTTGGTCACCCACCCCCTCATGTGCTGTGCCGGCCAATAGGCGCTCGCTAACAGCACTTGCCCCAACAGTCTGTTGAGACTATACGGGGGATCTTTGTCTTGGTGAGTGATGTACATCTTTTTGTGACGTGTACATGTCTGTGTGTGATGTGTACATGTCTGTGTGTGATGTGCGCATGTTTGTGTGTGATGTGCACATGTCTGTGTGTGATGTGCACATGTCTGTGTGTGACGTGCACATGTCTGTGTGTGATGTGTACATGTCTGTGTGTGACGTGTACATGTCTGTGTGTGATGTGCGTGTAATGTATGGGTCTATGCGAGCGATGTGAGTGTCACATCCATACTGCATATCTAGAGTGGTGGTGCAGCGGTTAGCGCACTGCGCTTCAAACCTGGTGGCTAACATCAGCGGCGGCTAACATCAGTGGCGAATATTCGGATAAAATTTTGGGCCTTAAATGAATAGATTGTGCGGTGTGGAGTAAACATCGCCACTGGGGAGACAAAGGCGGTTGGGCGTGGTGCTGGCCACCCACCCCCCCCCCATGTGCTGTTTTGGCCTTCATAGGTGCTCGCTAACAGCACTTGCCCCAAAAGTTTATTCAGGTTATATGGTGTTTTTTTTTGCCTTTTGTACGTAAATATGTGTGTGCCTGTGTGTGCGTGTGCGTGCGATTACGGTGCAGGTCTGGGTGAGATCACGGAGGGAGCCAGTGCCCAGGACAGCGAACGCTGCAAATCTCCCACGGCCGGTGAGATCATCTACTTTACAGACACACACGCCTCTACGTGAGACACACACGGATCACGTACACTCCGGCACGGACCCACGCTCTCACATCCGTACTCCCACGCGGGAGTGGGAGGGAGGGAGAGAGAGAGTGTGAGAGTGTGCGCCGCACAGAGACCACGTGTCGTCTTGCGTAACGAACGCGTTTCTCTCCGTGCAGGGGAGGTGTTTGAAGAAGACAAACCGTTCCCAAAACTGTTTGACATTGGTACGGTAATGGTGTGACCCCCCCCCGCACCCCCCCCTCCCCCCCGCCCCCCCTGTCCCCCGCCCCCAACTCGTGATATGTTTTCCTTTTATTTCTGCCTCGTTATCTCTGGGGTCCGAGTTCAGCTCCGCCGCTCGCTGTGACTCAAGGAGTCGCCCCCACCAAAAAGTTTTGGTGTTCAAATAAATAAATAAACGCCAAGGCACGAGCCGGCACCTGCCCAGAGCCCGGATTCGAGTCCAGGTTTCAGCCGCGTAACCACATGCTATTAAACCAGTATCTCATAGACTCGCGCAGAGACCTGTAGACTCGCACAGAAACCCGTAGACTCACACAGAGACCCGTAGACTCACACAGAGACCCGTAGACTCACACAGAGACCCGTAGACTCACACAGAGACCCGTAGACTCACACAGAAACCCGTAGACTCACACAGAGACCCGTAGACTCACACAGAGACCCGTAGACTCGCACAGCGAGACCCAAAGACTCACATAGACTGAGTCGTGGATTAAACTGGATTCCCAAGCACAGTGAGTCGATGGTCTCTGCCCGGTCACCAATGAATGCATAATAAACAAACAAAAAAACATCACATTTTAATTTGCTCAAATTGGCTAAATCTCAGCTCTGAGAATGAAAGCTATCGGCTTGACCGTCGTGCGACGAACATCGCTCTCATACGTCGAGCGTGTTGGGAAAGTGCTGCCCTCTACCGTGTGGACCAGAGGTCATGGATCTCAAGATGTAGCTCTGTAACACCCGCTTCCGCGGGCCGTTCCCTGGCACGGACGGTCGCGCGCTGCTCCGCGGGTGGCGCGCTCGCGTTAAAACTTTTGAAAGTTACAACAGCAGCAACGGCAACAATAAAAAAATACGAAAATAAAAAAATCTCGCCTAGATCTCGGAAGCTAAGCAGGTTTACGCCCTGGCTAGTGCTCGGACGAGCTCCTCGTCCGCTGGCATTGCAGGGCTGCGCCTGTACCTCTTAACCGCTGCCACGTGGCACCCCCCCGTCTTTGTTCCAGTTCGAGGAAAGAGCCGGAGAGTGAAGTCTCCCAGCTCGGTGGCAGATTTAGGTAACATGCCCCCCCCCCACCACCCTTCTATCCCACCCCCACCGCCCCCCCCACCACCCCCCCCCCCTCCCCTACTAATTGACACTAATCAAGGGTCTCGCTGTGCCACGCAGGGCAGCACCGCACTAACCAATCACGAGCCAATCGTACTAACGAGGAGCTGCGCGCTCTGATTGGCTGCCACTAATCCCACCGCCGCCGCCGCCGCCGTGATTCCTCTGCAGATGAGATGGGGGTGGGGGGGAATCGGGACGTGATGCCGTTACGCGTGGGGGACGGGGGGGGCTGAGGGTGTGCGGTGAGGGTGTGGCATGGGACTGGTGAGGTGGGTAAGCTGTGGCTAAGGTGCGGTGGCGGCGGGGGGTGTACGATCCACCGGTTGAGGTTGTGCAGTTCTTTGGTGTGGGGTGGTGAGGTGTGGGGTGGTGAGGTGTGGGGTGGTGAGGTGTGGGTGGCGTGGTTGTGCAGTGGGGGGGGGGGGGGGTCTGTAACCACGCGGCTGTGATTTGTCACGTGATTTCCCTCCCAAATGGCGATGCCTGATCGCAGCTCAGGATGGAATCCTCGCGTCCACCCCTCGCGTCCACCCCTCGCGTCCACCCCTCACGTCCACCCCTCGCGTCCACCCCTCGCGTCCACCCCTCGCGTCCACCCCTCGCGTCCACCCCTCGCGTCCACCCCTCGCGCTCGGCTTGCGTTCTCTCTCACTAACCGCTCGGTGTGTTTGTGAAATGTCCCGCGCTTTGCAGGCTTCTCGATGCTCACGTTTCTCCATAAATTATTCAAGCGTTGCGGCGCTTTGAGAGCCCATAACGATGTGTGTGTGTGTGTGTGCGCGTTTGTCCGTGTGTCTGTCTGGCCGTCATAGGTGCTCGCTGAACAGCACTTGCTCCTCCAGTCTGTCAAGGCTATGTGGGAGATCTTTGTCAGTTGTCTTTCTGTCTGTCCGTCTGCGTCTTGTCTGCGTGTGTGTTTGTTTGTGTGTCCGTGCTTGTGAGAGTGCATCAATGAGTCACCGAGTCATCGAGTTAATGAGTCATCAATTCATCCAGTCATCAATTCACCGAGTCATCAATTCATCGAGTCATCGAGTCAATGAGGCATCGAGTCATCGAGTCAATGAGACATCAATTCACCGAGTCATCGAGTTAATGAGTCATCGAGTCAATGAGACATCGATTCATCGAGTCAATGAGACATCAATTCACCGAGTCATCGAATCATCGAGTTAATGAGACATCAATTCATCGAGTCATCGAGTCAATGAGACATCGATTCATCGAGTCAATGAGTCATCAATTCATCGAGTCATCGAGTCAATGAGACATCGATTCATCGAGTCAATGAGTCATCAATTCATCGAGTCATTGAGTCAATGAGACATCAATTCATCGAGTCATCGAGTCAATGAGACATCGAGTCATCGAGTCAATGAGGCATCAATTCACCGAGTCATCGAATCATCGAGTCAATGAGTCATCAATTCATCGAGTCATCGAGTCAATGAGTCATCGATTCACCGAGTCATCGAGTTAATGAGACATCAATTAATCGAGTCAGGTCTGCGTCAGCTACACGTGAGCGCGTGCGTCAGATGCCGTGAGCCACAGCGCCACTCTGCTGCATTCCGCCCTGCACCATCTTGGCACCACCCGCGCTCGCTCTGCCGCCGTGCTCACGCTGCCGCCGCGCCCGTGCCCACGCTCCCCCTCCTCCCTGCGGCTCTCAGAGCAACCGGACGGCGGGACGGGCGCCACGAGCCCCGGCGGCGAGGCCGTGGCGGCGCCGTCGTGGGCCCCCTCGGCCCGCCGCCGCTTTTACAGCGCAGACGGCGCCGGCGGCACCGGCGGGCCGAGGTCGCGAGGCCGCGCCGGCGGGGGGTCCCGCGCGGGCGTTCGCGCCAAAACCCCGTCGACCTCCTCCTCCTCCCCGGCCGAGGCCTGGCCGCCCGGAACCAACGGAGACGCTGGCCCGGGCCTGGGCCTGGCGGTGACCTCCAACGCCCGCGGTGACGATCGCTGGATGTCGCGGACTCGAACTCTCGCGTGTGCCGGACCCCCCCCCCCCCTCACCTCGTTGCTGCGTAGGGGCACAGTAACTAACGGGGCTCGGTTGGAGTGGGGTCGGTCGGGGGGGGTGCGGGCGAGCGGTTGAATCGGACGGATTCGGTATTTTACGCCCGTGCCGTCCGTCACGTGTTGTCCTCGTGACGACGGCTCGACCTCAACGCCGCGGGAGGCTTCGGCGTGGCCTCGTTGCCGCCCTCGGGGAAATCGGCCGGGAGGGCACCGCACGAATTGATGCGAGCGTCGACTCGACTTGGGAGACGGGAATAACAAACAAAAACCCCGGCGATAAAAGGCTCCCACCCACGGGCATCTCGGCCACGTGGGCGGAGGCGCCCCCCCTCCCCACCCCGCCCCGGTAGGGCCGCCACCCAATCCCCGTGGCCCCGTCGCGGCCTGCGGCGGTGCCGGCCGCCGCCGCTCGCCGATTGAACCCCTCCGAGGCCACCCGCGCGCCCGCGCCGGCGAGGCGTCGCGGGGACCGCGTGTTTCCTCCCAACCTGCGCGTTGAACGTCCGCAAAAGCCCAGACGCACGCGGCGGTTCTGACGGAGAGCCCCCCCCCCCCGCCCCGCGCTCCACTCCGACCGAGCCCCAGGGGAGTGCCCTTCCGATCGCTCGTGGTCGTCGCCGTTCCGTGTTTTCCGATCAGCCCTGGTTGTAGGTGTCCCGTGGTTTGGCTGTCGGTGTCGCTAATCGCCTTCGTGGTTTCCTGATCTGCCTGTGGCCGTCGCTGTCCCGTGGTTTCTGAATGTCCTACGTCCGTCGGTGTCTCGTCGTTGTCGGTCGTGGCCTGTGGTTGCTCCGTGGTTTCTAATCGCCCGTGGTTTCCCGATCTCCTGTGGTCGTACGTGTCCTGCGGCTATCCAGTCGCCTGTGGTTGACAATCTCCTGCGGCCTCCCGATTGCTTGTGGTCGTCGTCTTACCGTGGTTGCCGGTCGCCGTGTGGTTACTGTGGCCTCGCCGCTGTCGTCATTCGCCCTGCGGTTGTCGATGGGCCGTGTTGGTGTTGGCGTTGGTGGTGGTCGTCGTGGTTGTTGTCGGCTTGGTGCTCTCGAGTTCCGTGTTGTGTGAGCGCCCTCCTAACACCCTCCTTGCTTCTCCGTACTCTTCTGCTACGGCTGCTGCTGCTGCTGCAACTTGTTGCCACTGTCCGGCGCCACCGCTGTGTGTCGGCTCTCCCCGTGCTGCCCCGCCCCCGCCCCCTTCTGTCCGCTCCCAAATGCTCACCGTCTTCTCTGCGTGTCTGCCCGCCCGTGCGCGCGCACGTGTGCGTGTGTCTGTGCGCATCTCTGCGTGCGCGCGCGTCTGTATGTGTGTGCGTACGTGCCCGTCTGTGCCTGCGTCTGCGCGTGCGTCCGTACGTGTGTGTGTGTGCGTGCGTGCGTGCGCACGTCTGCGCGTCGCTCGCCTGTAGAGAGCCGCGACAACTCGTTCAGCCGCTCGCGCTCGTCCAGCGTGTCGAGCATCGAGAAGGAGGCGCGCGAGGCCATCACGGCGCTCTGCTACGCCGACTCGTTCGGCTGTCGGGCGGCGGGGGGCAGCCCCTCGCCCTGCCTCTGGGTGGGCACCTCCCTGGGCACCGTCATGGGCATCCTGCTCACCCTGCCCTCCGCCTCGCCCGCAGAGGCGCGCCTCTCCCAGCCCGTCATCGTGTCGCCCAGCGGTGAGCGGCACGGCGCCCCGGGCATATCCGCATCATCATCATCACCATCGGCATCATCATCATCATGATCATCATTACCATCATCATTACCATCATCACCATCATCATTACCATCGGCATCATCATCACTACCATCATCACCATCGGCATCATCATCATCATTACCATCATCATCATTACCATCATCACCATCAACACCATCATCATCATCACCATCGGCATCATCATCATCATTACCATCAACACCATCATCACCATCATCATCATCACCATCATCACCATCATCACCATCATCATTACCAACATCATTACCAACATCATCATCATCAGCAGCGTCAGTGTCGTCATCACGAGAATCATCAACCGCATCGGCGTTGCATTATTCTGCTTGTTTATTCGTTTGTTTACGATGGCGCTGCTTGCGCTGTTGGTGTCACCGCCGCCCGCCCGTGCTGGCACCGGTCGCCTCACCTCCGGTGCTGCCATTGCTGCCGCTGCCGGTGCAAACGCCCGCTACCGCTACTGGAGTCCTCCGTCTCTCCGCTGGTTTCCATTCCACCCTCCTCCCCCGCCCAATCCAACGGTGCGCCCCGCAGGCACGGTGTTCCGGCTGAAGGGCGCCATCATGCGGCTGGCGTTCCTGGGCTGCGACGGCTCCCTGACCCCGCCGCCGGCGGAGCCGTGGCGCGACCCCAACAGCGCCGAGGAGCGTGACGAGCGGGACGGGAGGATCTCGCGCAAGCGCCGGCCCGTCTCCGTGTCGCCGTCGCAGTCCGGGCCCGACCTGCCCGGTGAGTCGGTGCTCCCCGCGGTGCCGGCAACAGCAGCAGCAGCAGCAGCAGGAGCAGCAGGAGCAGCAGCAGCAGCAGCAGGAGCATGGATGGACCATGGAGACCATGGGTCCATACGCACCCACGGGTGGCGGATCAAGGAGGAGGCGATGATGGGGCGATCTGCCTACCCTTGAGATGGCGAATATTGATGTTTCATTGATATTGATCAGAGGACAGTGCAGTGAATGTTTGTGTGAGTCTACAGGTCTCTGTGTGGTTCCCTGTCTGAGTCTACGTGTCTCTGCATGAGTCTACGGGTCTCTGCATGAGTCTCTGGGTCTCTGTGCGAGTCTCTGGGTCTATATGCGAGTCTATGGGTCTCTGTGCGAGTCTATGGGTCTCTGTGCGAGTCTATGGGTCTACGTGCGAGTCCTTTGGTGAAGCACGAATCAAACTGCTCGTCTTCTCCGCCGCTGTCATCATCGTCGTCGTCGTCGTCATCGTCGTCATCATCGTCGTTGTCATTTCAGGTGGCGGCGGCGGCAGCGGGGGTGGGCCGGGAGGAGGCGTAGCGGGTGGCGGCCCGCAGGGCGAGCAGCAGTTCATGTTGCTGTGCTCGGAGAAGCAGGCCAAGGTGGTGTCGCTCCCGTCGCAGGCCGTGGCCTACAAGCACAGCATCACGGAGACGTCGTTCGTGCTGCGCGGCGACGCCGTGAGCCTGGGCGGCGCCGCCTGCCTCGCCGCGTTCTGCGCCCACGGCCACATCATGGCCTTCAGGTGGGGCCGCCGGGGCACGGAGAGACAGAGAGGCACATGGAGAGAGAGGGCGGAGCGAGAGAGGCACACCGCGCACACACACACAAATGGGAGAGAGGCAGAGAGAAGGAGACGCAGGCGGGAAGGGAGGTGGAGAAAGAGGCACAAATGGGGAGAGAGCAGAGGTTGCCAACCGGGTACCCGATACCCGTACCCTACCCGATACCCGGCTACCCGTACCCCGGCCGGGTACGGGTACCCGTTTGCGACCCTGGTGCGGCCGGGTACGGGTAGACCGTGAGTCACTGGTGAGTAACCGTTTGTCACTCATTTCCCAACGTCTTGTCTCTTCTCGCAATTCAAGTTCCTAGAATCAACCCACCCACGCCTGCAACATGGCTTCATCCCAGAGGTCGCAATCGGGTACCCGATACCCGTACCCTACCCGTACCCTACCCGTACCCGGCCGGGTACCCGGCCGGGTACGGGTAGGGTACGGGTACGGCCGGATACGGGTACCCGTTTGCGACCCTGGTGCGGCCGGGTACGGGTAAGGAATCAAAACCCGTTTGCGACCTCTGGGAGAGAGACAGAGAGAGAGGCAGACAGACGGGGTGCTAAGGAGGGGGACTGACCGCCGGTGGCGAGTGAGCCGGAGTGGATCGCCGAGTGGCCACGTGCTGCTTGGTGAAGAGACACGGGCCTGGCCCGGGGCACTCCGGCGCTGGATTATATCCCAGTACCCCGAGGACACAGTCGGCACCGTGCGTGCGTGCGGCAGTGTAGCGGTTAGCGCGACGCTGCGCTACGAACCCGCTGACCCCGAGTTCCATTCCCCGCTGGCGATTATCCGAACCCGGTCTTGGGGCCTCCCCCCTAGCTCGACTCGGCCTCAAATGAGTACCTGGTGTGTAAAAACATCGCCATTGGGGAGACAAAGGCGGCCGGGCGTGGCGTTGGCCACCCACCCCGTCGTGCGCCGTGCCGTCCTTCAATAGGTGCTGTTACTCGCTAACAGCACTTGCCCCCTATAGCCTGCTAATGCTATACGGGGGACCTTTATGTGTCTTCCCGCGCAGCCTGCCGAGCCTGCGGCCGCTGCTGGACGTGAACTACCTGCCGGTGACGGACATGAGGATAGCGCGCACCTTCTGCTTCGCCAACGAGGGCCAGGCGCTCTACATGAGCTCCCCCACCGAGATCCAGCGGCTGACCTGCAGCCAGGACATGTGCGAGAACCTGCAGGTGCGGCCACGCAACGCACAACAACAACAACAACCGCCGCCGTGCGGCGCTAAGTGGCGGTGACGCCACCAAGGGGCGAGTGCCAGGCTAGGTGCGCTTTAAGGCCACGTCAAGTTTCGAAGGCTCGCCGCTTGCAGGTCACGGTGACAGACCCAGGTGCGACGGGGTTGACCTGGCCGAGGCGACTGGCAGATGCACGCACGCACTCACTCACGCTGGCACACGATCACGTACGCACTGACAATTACGCACTCACGAATCGCACGCGGCACATTCTCTCACCGGTGCCGGTGAGTATGGGTGAGTGTTGGTGAGTGTTAGCGAGTGTTGGTGAGTGTTGGTGAGTATGGGTGAGTGTAGGTGTGTGTTAGCGAGTATTAGTGAGTATGGGTGAGTGATGCAGGACCCCCTCCCCTTGCAGGAGATGTTGGGGGAGCTCTTCACCCCCGTGGACACCCCCGAGGCTCCCAACCGTGGTTCTTCAAGGGGCTCTTCGCGGGCAGCGCCCCCTCTGTGGACCGCGAGGAGCTCTGTGAGTCTGGGGGGGGGGGGGGGGGGCAGCGGAGGTGGGGGGCGGGGGTGGCGCTGGCTGAGAGGGGGGCGCAAGCAGTGGTTCGGTGCACGCACGCACACGGAGTGTGTAGCTCGTACTATGTGTGTGTGGGTGTTGCGGGGAGCGGTGGTGCAGCGATTAGCGCCACGCTGCGCTTACGAACCCGGCGACACGGGTTCGATTCCCGCTCACGGCCAACACCAGTGACGATTATCTGAAACCGGTCCCGGGCCTCCCCTAGGTCGACTCAGCCTCAAATGAGTACCTGGTGCGGTGTGTAAACATTGCTACCTAGGGAGACAAAGGCGGTCTGGCGTGGTGCTGGCCACCCACCCCCTCGTGTACCGTTCCGGCCCTTAATAGGTGCTCGCTAACAGCACTTGCCCCTACAGTCTGGTAAGGCTATACGGGGGATCTTTGGTCTTTGTGTGTGTGTGTACGTTGGTGTGGGTGGCCGTGCACGGCGTGCGAGCGGTGACGCATCGGTCGGCGCGCTACGCGACGAGTTCCCCGGGCGCCGACAGCATCAGCGGCGAGGCATCCGACAGCAGTCGCGGGATCCCCCGTGGTCGGCTCGGCCTTAAAGCCAGGACCCCGGTGCAGAGAGTGAACTTCGGCACCGGGAAGACAAAGGCGGCCGGGCGCGGTGCTAGCCACACCCGCCCCCTTCGCGTCGCCGCAAGAGCCTTAATGGTTGCTCGCTAACCACCGAAATTCTGTGTCGGGGAGAAACATCGTTTGTCTTTGTTTCCACCTGCCCCCCCCTCTCTCTCCGCCCCCCCCCCCCTTCCTTCTCCGCCTCCCTCTCTCCACTGCCCCCCCTCTCCGCCCCCCCCCCCTCTCCGCCTCCCCCCCCTCTCCGCCTCCCCCCCCCCCTCTCCGCCTCCCTCTCTCCACTGCCCCCCCTCTCCGCCTCCCCCCCCCCTCTTCGCCCCCCCCCCCCTCTCCGCCTCCCCCTCTCCGCCTCCCCCCCCCTCTCCGCCCCCCCCTCTCCGCCTCCCCCCCCCTCTCCGCCCCCCCCCTCTCCGCCCCCCCCCTCTCCGCCTCCCCCTCTCCGCCTCCCCCCCTCTCCACTGCCCCCCCTCTCCGCCTCCCCCCCTCTCCGCCTCCCCCTCTCCGCCTCTCCCCCTCTCCACTGCCCCCCCTCTCCGCCTCCCTCCCCTCTCCGCCTCCCCCCCCTCTCCACTGCCCCCCCTCTCCGCCTCCCCCTCTCCGCCTCCCCCCCTCTCCGCCTCCCCCTCTCCGCCTCCCCCCCTCTCCACTGCCCCCCCTCTCCGCCTCTCCCCCTCTCCACTGCCCCCCCTCTCCACTGCCTCCCCCCCACCGCCTCCCCCCCTCTCCGCCTCCCTCCCCTCTCCGCCTCCCCCCCTCTCCACTGCCTCCCCCCCACCGCCTCCCCCCCTCCGCCTCTCTCCACCTCCCCCCCTCTCCGCCCCCCCCCACCTCTCCGTAGTTGGCGAGACGGCGGGCAAGGCATCGCGGAGCCTGGCGCAGCACATCCCGGGCTCGGGCAGCGTGGAGGGGGTGCGCGGCGCCGCCACCGGCGTAGCGGCCGACCTGGCGCGGGCCGCGGCTGGCGCTGGACGAGCGTGGCCAGCGGCTCGGCGAGCTGGAGGACCGCACGGCCGCCCATGCTGGCCAGCGCCGATACCTTCTCCAAGCACGCGCATGACGTGAGCGCCGCACTACCGCCGCCGTCGTCGTCGTCGCCGTCATCGTCGTGGTCACCGTCGTGGTCATTGTCATGGTCGCCATCATGGTCACCGGCATCGTCATCATCATCGCCATCATTTTTATCGCCACCACCATCATCGCCATCATTATCATCGCCATCATTATCGCCATCATTATCGCCATCATTATCACCATCATCATCGCCATCATCATCGCCATCATTATCATCACCATCATCACCATCATCTTTGGCTTCATCGTCACCATCATTGTCGCCATCATCATCGCCATCATTATCGCCATCATCATCGCCATCATTATCGCCATCATTATCATCACCATCATCACCATCATCTTTGGCTTCATCGTCACCATCATTGTCGCCATCATTATCGCCATCATTATCATCACCATCATCACCATCATCTTTGGCTTCATCGTCACCATCATTGTCGCCATCATTATCGCCATCATTATCGCCATCATTATCATCACCATCATCACCATCATCTTTGGCTTCATCGTCACCATCATTGTCGCCATCATCATCGCCATCACCGCCATCACCAGCAAGGCCCACGGATTTTTATTTAGTTTCTTAACACATTTGCTGACCACAGGCCTGAAGGCCAAAACATTGTAAGTGTCCAGCGACAAGCAGCACGATTCAAATTGTAAGACAGGAGAGTTACAGAGCAATTCTAAATGGTCCACGCTCACGGCACCTACCCCAACGGCCCGTATGGCTATAGGACGTGATCTCTGTATCTTGCTTGTCACTATGTACATGTTCGCCTTGTGTCTGTGTCTGCGTGCCTCTCAAACACACGGGGAGCAGTATGGCAGCGGTTAGGCTGCACTACGAACCCAGTGACCCGAGCTTGATTCCTGCTCAGGCCCAACACCGGCAAAAAATTATCTCAACTGGTCCTGAGCCTCCCCGAGGTCGACCACTAGGGAGACAAAGGCGGCCGGGCGCGGTGCTAGCCACCCGCCCCCTCGTGTGCCGCGCCGGCCTTCATAAGTGGTGCTCTCTTAACAGCGCTTGTCCCAACAGTCCGTTGAGGCTATACGGGGCTATCTTTGTCTTTGTGTGTTTGTGTGTGTACAGCTCATGCTCAAGTACAAGGATAAGAAGTGGTACCAGTTCTGAGGACTAACACCGTCCCAGCAGCCCAACTCCCTCGATCCGGCGGTTGAGACTGAGCGGTCACGTGGTGGTGCCATACCCTGGCCTTGCCCTCTGGCCTTGCCCCCCCCGGCCATGCCCCCCCCCCCCCCCCCGGTCATACCCCCCATGGATTGGGGCAAGCACCGGGAATCGCGTGTCGCTCCGAGCCAGCCCGCACGCCGCAACCGCCCCTGCCGCGTCGTACACACTCACGCGCGCGCACGCACGCACGCACGCACGCGTATACACACACGCACACGTATACACACAAATGCGCACGCACGCACGTGTATACACACACATGCGCGCACCACCGCACCGTGTACACGCACACGCGTCACGTACACGCGGCTAGACACACGCACGCGTGTCGGACGCACGCACGCGCGTGCGGGAAAACGACGACACGACGACCAAAAGGTAATCTACGAATGTTGGCTCGATAATCAGACTAAGTTATTCTTCTATGCCTTATGTTGTGAGGGTTATGTTTTTCACACGATCGGCGTGTGTTCACTGTGTGTGTGTGCCGTGGTGGTGGTGGTGGTGGCGGCGGTGGTGGTGGTGGGAGGGCGCAGAACTGCAGTTGGTGTTTCACAGATCCCGCAACCGCTGCACGCAAGCAAATCCAGAGGCGTGGGGGGGGAGCTGGAGAGGGTTTAAGTTGAGCCGCTGCACAACCACGTTTCAGTGTCCACCACTTGTCCACCGTGAGCTTGCGGCTCCTGCGAGTCGCGTGCGAACCCGACGCGCTCCACTCCGCACAGCGAGCAGCACCCCACAGAGTATTTGATGAGACATTAAAAGCCTTGGCTGGGTGGCAGCAACGGCAGCAGCTGCCACCATCAGGAAGGGGGGGGGGGTGCCCCCCTTTCACTCACCCTCTTTAAATGTCTACCCCCCCCCCAATCCCCTTCGCTAGTCTGAGAACCGTGACGATGTTTCCGCTGCTCTCCGCTGTTTGCGTTCAGCAGTTTCCAATCCCAGGTGGCACCTCCTGGTCCTCCTCCATCGCCATCATCGTTGTCGGCATCAAACGCACCCATCACCTCGCCGCGTCCCCCAACAGGGGACAGAGCCCCCCCCCCCTTTGCTCTGACCCTTCTCACTGGGGGTCACGCCCCCCCCCCCCCGCACGCCGCCCTACCCCCTTGCCGAGACCCCAGTTCGTTCCTCCTGCCCCCCCCCCCCCGTGAGAGGGTTACGGGGCGATGAAGAACGCCATGAGTCCCCCAATGCCGTTACGAGTGTCGGTGTGTGTGTTTTCAGGGTGTGTTGTGTCTGGCTGTGTGTGTCGCGTGTCTACCTTTGAGTTGGTGTAGGTGTCCGTCCGTGGGGTGGGGTGTGCGTTCGTGCGTCTGCTTGTGTCCTGTCGCGCGCGTGTATGTATGTGTGTTTTTCGACGCGTGTGTCGTGTCTGTGCGCGTCCACGTGCGCTCATTTGGCAGCGCGTCTGCCCGTGTGCCACAACCGTGCTGTTCCTGCGTCTCGCGGCGGCCTGCGCGTGCTCCTGTCCGTGGCTCTCCGCCTGTGGACGTGTTCACGCGTTGTGCGTGCACGCGTCAACCTGTGCGCTCGTTCACCCGTCGGTCCGTCCTGTGTTGCGTACGCCTGTGCGTGCACGTGTGCGTGAGGGGGTGTGTGTGCGCGTGGTGGTGGTGGTTGTGCCCGCCTGTGCGTGCACGTGCGTGCACGTGTGTGTGAGGGTGTGTGCGCGTGGTGGTGGTGGTGGTGGTTGTGCCCGCCTGTGCGTACACGTGTGTGTGCCTGCCTGTGCGTGTGGCTCGGTTATCGCGAGTGATGTGGAAGGAGGAGGGGGGGAAAGGAGGAGCGGGGTGTCTCGTGAGGCTGTAGTTCTCGGAATGCAAATCCTTTTGGTATGGGGGGGGGATGGGGGAAGGGGAGGAGGGGTGGTGGTGTGGGGTGAATTAATTAATTAGCGAAAGACGGTAGCATAAAGTGACCACTTCCCCCCCCCACTCGACAGGAGTACGTTGCTCGAGTGTGGCACGCGGTGAACGCGGTGCAATCGTCGCATCCACTGTTAGATGAAAGCATCGCCCGTGCCATAGTCACACGTGTTCTGTCCACCGTTCGATGAAGGCATCACCAATGACATTGCCGCACGTGTTCTGTCCACTGTTGGATGAAAGCATCGGCCACCTCACACGGTCATCGTACGGCAAGCAGGATGAGCCGTCGTCATCTGCGTCGCAGCAGCGTCATCAGTCATCGTCACTCGAGCGGTGCCTATCTCCAACACTGCCCACACTGTCTCGTGATTCGGGGGCCACGTGAACACACAACAACAACAACCGCCGTTCACCACTTGGCGGCGGTGATGTCATCACGGTGCTTGTGCCAGGCTAGGTACACTTTGGGGCCACGCAAGGTTGTCGAAGGCCCGCTGGCAGGAGGTGGTCACGGACGCAGATCCTGGTGCCACGGGTTGACTGACTGCGATGGCTGGCAGACGCGCACCAGCTGTGCCCCCCCCCCCACACACCCCCCTCCACTGTGCCAAACTTCCTGCCACAACCACCAGCATCATTGTCGCCATCGTCACCTTGAGAGGACGGCTCCACTTGCTGTTGGCACCACCACTACCACCCCCACCACCGTCATCGTTTAACCATCATCACTCTGAAGAGGTGCTGAGCTCTCCCCCGCCACCCACCCACGCGTGTCACTCCACTGCTTTGAGTGCAATATTATTGCGACGATCGTGATGCATTGGCGACAGGCGAGATGAAAAGGGGGGGGGGCGACAATATATGTATAGAAATTAAAACGCGTGAAAAATAAATAACGGTACATGTAACAAATTTAAACTTTCAAGGATGCAAACGATGGGGGGGGGCGGTCATAATAAAAACGATTGCATGTTGTATAGAAGATTCACCTCAATGGATTCCCCACTAAGTCAAGGTTTCTCTCTATGTACGTATGTATAGCGTGGAAGAGTAGGCCAATTACCCTCTCAAGAGAGAGGGCTGTCTGCAGAGCTCCTCCTCGCGGAGGCCCATCCGCCAGCAGTGACGTGAGCGGGGCCCCATTGCAGGGCTGCGCTTTTATCCCCTAGCGTGCTGATTGTGTTCGCGCCACGTGGCCGGGCTCCAGGGCTGCGCCATCAAAGCCGCTCGGCTTGACAACCTGGTTCGACTCCTGGGTCTGACAGTTACCCACTACCCCCCCCCCCCCCAGTCTTGACGGAACCCCCTTTCGGGACCCCTGAAACTCACCCCCCCCCCCCACACACACATCTCCATCAAAAAACATGTACAGGGGATATCCATCCACTATAACTTATTGGATGCGTCCATCAACCCTTGCCAGCGATTTGATTACATTCCCCAATTATTTGATTCAAGGATGTCTATGGGTTTTTTTTTTACATCGTGGTGAATATAGCGCCCTCCAGCGGCTGCAGGGTTGAAGCGGTGCCATTCCGCACACCCTAAACGAATTGGGGATGTCTGGCCCAAAGCCATTGAGAATTGGAGGAGGTGGTGGGAGGGTACCTGGGGGGGTACCCTGTTCAGTCCCCTGTTTGTAGGGGTCCAAGCACAAATACACACCGACCCGTCAAACTTGGCTTTTGCCCCCCCCTCTCTCCCTCATACCAGTGTTAATATATTGTCTCTGTACAGGAGCCTAATTTCTCATGGAATATTTTTCGGAGCTCAGCCCCGGACGGCTCCTGCTGAAATTAAGCCCCGCTGTATACTTCACCAGCGGCGGCTGCCCGTGTATGGGGAGCCGTAGCAGGCGGCGCACACACCCATATATCTGTAATCACTGCTCCGCCATCCTCTTCAAAAAAGACTCGCGTGGTGCGTGTGTAGACTACCGAGTCGCGGTGTGTGTGTGAAGGCTACCAAGCCACGTGGTCCACGTGTAGACTTTGGGGCCACGTGGTCAACATTTCGACTACGGTGCCACGTGGTCCACCCTATGATGTCATCGTTATCCAAATATCTCACTCCGGCACGAGCCCAACGTGACGGGCCCCCCAGCCCCCCCCCCCCACATCTGCTCACACAACCACTCTTACATCTTCCGCTGCTTGCCATCGCCGCCGATGGCTCGCCTTGCTCACCGGGTGAGAGGCGATTTGCGATACGAATCTCCCCGGCGGATCCGCTGCTCCGTTAACGTCCTCGGAATAGCTCACCTGAGTTGCAATTTATTTCGGGAGTTTGTGGGCCACGGCCGAGGAGGAGAAGTGAGGCCGATTGAGGCCCAAGCCCGGCTTGTCGGCGCTGTATTATACAGGAGGATGATGATGATGCTGCTGCTGCTCGTTCTCGCCGTGCGCTGTATTTTGCCAGGTCCTCCCGTGGTATTTAAGCCGTCACGAAATCGCGCGCTACCTTTCAGTGCGATGTACATAACGCATTGGGCAAAGAGACGCGGTCTACAGTAATAACTCTTGAGAAATAATAATAATAATAACATTGACGACGATGATGATGATGCCGGTTACGCTTCACTCTCGCCCTCCACTCCCTGTCGAGGCGTCATTTTTTTTGTACTGTGCTGTTGTTAGAAGAGACGCCACGAGCATCTCCGTCTATCTTTCTCTGTCGTTGTCCTCCACATCTTTTATCTCTCGATCTCTTAAGATCTCCCCCCCTGTGTCTTGCCACCCCGATATCTCTGCTGACCAAATCCCAGATACATATAAAATCTCGCGCGCCCATCTCCTTTCTCCGGTCGCTCTTCAAATATCCCTGTCCACCACTCCCCCTCGCTCTCTGCCCGCTCATCTCCTCCCCCAATCACTCATTGCTTTGTTTCCCTCCTCACCCCTCTCTTCTTCCCAACTCAACCTCGTTACCCTCTCTCCAGCCTTCATCTCTCTCTCCCTCCCTGTTACCTATCTCCTCTCGACCCCCCCCCCTTCCATTACCCCGGCTCCCCCCTTCCTTGCACCCCACTGGGGTAGGCATCGAGTGTGCATCAGCCCACGCTACAAAGAGGAAGGGAGGGCAGATTGGAGAGGGGTGGAGGGCAAATCAATCCTTGCACCATGGCACGTGCCAAGCGCGCTTCGTCGCTGCTGTACCCGCATCTCCAGCCGTGCCCCCCCCCAGCCCAGCCCCCGTCTCTCCCCGTTCATATCTCCCTCTGTCCACCCCCGTCTATCCACACCCCCTCTATCCTACCGTTCTCAATCTCTCTCTCATGCTCGCCTCCTCTCGCCCATCATCGCCTCCCGATGCGATCATGCAGGTGAGATGAGAGCTGAGAACAGGACGACTCTGGCTCACTCACGGGAGACATGGGGGTCAAAGAGATGCAAAGGTTCAGGGAGCAGGGGTGAAACGGACATTGCTTCTCCCCTCGCTGCTGCTCCCATTTTGTTGAGTGTCCCCCCCCCCATATCCCCTCCTCTCTCTCTCTCTCCACACCTGTCCCCCACACCTGCCCCCCTCACCTGTCCCCCTCACCCGTGCTCCCACGTCCACCCACAGTCCCCTCGCCTCGTGTGTCCCCCGTTAAATATTCCTCCAACCTCCACAGAACCGCGTCGGGATTGAACCCGGAAAGCCCTTAGGTCTGGGGCGATGGTTTCGTCTGTAACTGAGATGCGCGGAGGAATAAAAGTGCGTGGAGACACCAGAGGTGTGGACTCGAGTCATGTGACTTGGACTCGAGTCAGACTCGAGTCATGAATTTGATGACTTGCGACTCGACTTGGACTTGCATAACAATGACTTTGTCCCACCTCTGGGAGACACTGAGGCGAGCCTTGCCTGCTTGTGTGTGTCGCGTCCCCGCTATAATACAGGGCAGAGGAGCGACGCTCACAACAACGAGCGGGAGCGCCGGGCGGATAAAACGTAGCAGTAGTAGGGGGCACAGGTGGTGGTGCATCGGCCAGTAATCTCAGTCGGTCGACCCGTGACCTCCTGCCGGCGAGCCTTCGACACCTCACTTAGACTCAAAGTGCACCTAGGCTGGCACAGGCGCCGTGGTGACGTCACCGCTACTTAGTGGCGAAAGGCGGTTTGTGCGCGTGGTGAGGGTGTGTGTGGTGAGGGTTGGAGCGTGTAGTGAGTGTTGGTGTGTGTGTGGTGAGGGTTGGTGTGTGTGGTGAGGGGTGGTGTGTGTGTGGGGTGAGGGGTGGTGTGTGTGGGGTGAGGGTTGGTGTGTGTGGTGAGGGTTGGAGCGTGTAGTGAGGGTTGGTGTGTGGGGTGAGGGGTGGTGTGTGTGGGGTCAGGGGTGGTGTGTGTGGGGTGAGGGTTGGTGTGTGTGGTGAGGGGTGGTGTGTGTGTGGTGAGGGTTGGTGTGTGTGTGGTCAGGGTTGGTGTGTGTGGTGAGGGTTGGTGTGTGTGGTGAGGGTTGGTGTGTGTGTGTGGTGAGGGTTGGAGCGTGTAGTGAGGGTTGGTGTGTGTGGTGAGGGGTGGTGTGTTTGTGTGGTTGGGTTGGTGTGTGTGAGGTGAGGGGTGGTGTGTGTGAGGTGAGGGGTGGTGTGTGTGGGGTGAGGGTTGGTGTGTGTGTGTGGTGAGGGTTGGTGTGTGTGTGTGTGTGGTGAGGGTTGGTGTGTGTGTGTGGTGAGGGTTGGAGTGTATGTGGTGAGGGTTGGTGTGTATGTGGTGAGGGTTGGTGTGTGTGGTGAGGGTTGGTGTGTATGTGGTGAGGGTTGGTGTGTGTGTGGTGAGAGTTGGTGTGTGTGTGGTGAGGGTTGGTGTGTGTGTGGTGAAGGTGTGTGTGTGGTGAGAGTTGGTGTGTGTGTGAAGGCGGTGAGTGCACAGTTGAGGGTGGCGAGCGTGCCGTGACCTCCCGTCCAGCGGCACAACGTGAGAACAAGAAGTCGTGTTCCAAACGTGCTGCTGGCGGCTGACGACGCAGTTTGGAGATCGAACCGGAGCCCGGCGGAGTCTGCGGCTCTGGTTGCAGTGACCGTGGGGAGGCCGCTAGGGGCCGCCCTGCCGCTCGGCCTCACTGCGATGGCTGCGCTGGACAGGGTGAAGGTCCTGGTGCTGGGAGACTCAGGTAACCACCTCGTTCATCATCATCTTCATCTTGTTCCTCCTCATCCTCCTCCATCTTCATCGACCGTGTCGACCTCCACAACCACCTCCTTAGTTCTCTTGGCGTGAGCTGCACCCGTCTCGTTTTTCTACTTCGTCACCACCACCACCCTCACCACCTCATCATTTTCCACCACTTGGTTCCACCATCTCCTCAACAGTCTCCAACAACAACAACAACCTCCATCTCTCCACCACCACCACCTCGTTCGCCACCACCACCACCACCACCCCCACCAACCTCTTCCCTCTGCCTCCAAACCACCTCGCCCGACACTTTCCTCAACCTCGACGACACCCCCACAACCTCCTCGTTCCTTCTCCTCACAATTAAACACGTAAACTCGACGATCGCAGCACACAGCAAACGATGTTGGCCGTCGACACGCCGACGAAACGGGATCCCCGGGGTAGGGGGAGGGGTGAGACCGCGCAGCGCCGCCCGGGAAGGGCAGCCCGGCTCGGCAGGGCTCGCTAGCCCAGCCCCTGGTGGCGATCGAGGCCTAAAAGCCCTCGCACTGTTTTTCTCTCTCCTGCTCTCCCCTCTCTCTCTCCCTTCGTTGTTCGTTTACAAGTTGAACGTAACCCGGTATAACGACGTAACGCGCTGTGCACGGCCGCCCCCTTGTCAATCCACTGCTGGATGAAGGCCACCCACCGACACCGGGTGTCTGTGTCTGGGAATAACCATTCCTTCGCCCAATGCCTCTAATAAGTGCGAGTCGGCTAAGGTGGTGCGGTGGTGGTTGTGGGGGAGACCCAAGGGAGAATGTTGAGATATCGCTCGCCACTGATGTCAGCCGTGACCGGGGGAATAAACTCAGGGTGGACGGGTTTCACGGTGCAGTGCGCTAACCACTGCGCCACCGCTCCTCTCGAGTGGCGTTTACGTGGCCGGACTTGGGCCCCGCCGAGGCTGGGATGGATACAAACGACGATGTTACTTGATTGTGGGATCTCATTACACTTGAATATGTTTACTCTTTTAACACGGCATCGGATTACTCGCTACTACCCACTCTGGTTACGAGCTGTAAAGAATACATTGAGTGTTTGGGTCTCTATGTGAGTCTATGGATCCGTGTGAGTGTATATGGGTCTCTATGTGAGTCTATGGGTCTGTGTTGGTGTATATAGGTCTCTGTGCGTATATGGGTCCGTGTGGGTGTATATGTGTGTCTGTGTGAGTCTATGGGTCCGTGTGGTTGTATATGTGTGTCTTGAGTCTATGGGTCCGTGTGGGTGTGTATAGGTCTCTGAGTCTATGGGTCCGTGTGGGTGTATATGGGTCTCTATGTGAGTCTATGGGTCTGTGTTGGTGTATATAGGTCTCTGTGCGTATATGGGTCCGTGTGAGTGTATATGTGTGTCTGTGTGAGTCTATGGGTCTGTGTTGGTGTATATAGGTATCTGTGTGTATATGGGTCCGTGTGGGTGTATATGTGTTTCTATGTGAGTCTATGGGTCCGTGTGGGTGTATATGTGTGTCTGTGTGAGTCTATGGGTCCGTGTAGGTGTATATGTGTGTCTGTGTGAGTCTATGGATATGTGTTGGTGTATATGGGTCTCTGTGAGTCTATGGGTCCGTGTGGGTTTATATGGGTCTCTGTGAGTCTATAGGTCCTTGTGGGTATATATGAATCTCTGATTCTATGGATCCGTGTGGGTTTATAATAATAATGCAATTTATAACGCGCGCAAATTTGCGGACGTAACGGCCGCAACTTAGAGGCGCGGAGCCAAGCTCAGAGTCACTCGAAAGTCAGGTTGTTGCAAGGCCGTAGCCATGGAGTCAACATTGGGGGGGACCAAACCTGCCAGAGGATCTGGGGGTCTTTCCCCCCAGAAAAAAAATCGAAATTTGAAAACGAATTTCCTGCCTGAAATATATAAAAAATTCACTAACACATTAGATGGACTTTTTTTACAATAATGTCTAATAGTGTATTGTATTACATTGCTCTGTTTTTACTTTTTTTACATTTTCTTGTTTCATTGTATGTAATGGCAGAGATTAGGGATTAATCAAGTACAACCATAACCACAATCATATAAACAGAAATCTGTTTTATAGCAATATATTGGGGGGAGACATTTTGAGCATATTTGAATATTGGGGCAGATGTGTCCCCCCCCAATATATTATAATTACGGCCTTGGGTTGCAGAGGTGAGTTTTTAAGTGTCTCTTGAAGGAGACGATTGAGGTGATGCTGCGAATGTGCAGAGAGGTGATGGCGTTCCAGACTGTTGGGGCAGCCACCGAGAAGCAGAGGTCGCAAACGGGTTTTGATTCCTTACCCGTACCCGGCCGCACCAGGGTCGCAAACGGGTACCCGTAGCCGGCCGCACCAGGGTCGCAAACGGGTACCCGTAGCCGGCCGCACCAGGGTCGCAAACGGGTACCCGTAGCCGGCCGCACCAGGGTCACAAACGGGTACCCGTAGCCGGCCGCACCAGGGTCGCAAACGGGTACCCGTAGCCGGCCGCACCAGGGTCGCAAACGGGTACCCGTAGCCGGCCGCACCAGGGTCGCAAACGGGTACCCGTAGCCGGCCGCACCAGGGTCGCAAACGGGTACCCGTAGCCGGCCGCACCAGGGTCGCAAACGGGTACCCGTAGCCGGCCGCACCAGGGTCGCAAACGGGTACCCGTAGCCGGCCGCACCAGGGTCACAAACGGGTAGCCGGCCGTACCCGTACCCTACCCGTACCCAGCCGGGTACGGGTAGGGTACGGGTATCGGGTACCTGATTGCGACCTCTCGGATGAAGCCATGTTTGCAGGCGCGGGTGGGTTGATTCTAGGAACTTGAATTGTGAGAAGAGACAAGACGTTGGGAAATGAGTGACAAACAGTTACTCACCAGTGACTCACGGTCTACCCGTACCCGGCCGCACCAGGGTCGCAAACGGCTACCCGTACCCGGCCGGGTACGGGTAGCCGGGTATCGGGTAGGGTACGGGTATCGGTAACCCGGTTGCGACCTCTGCCGAGAAGCGGCGCATCGACGTGAAAATCATGGATCTTGGTATCAAGAGGAGGTCGTGAGTCGCACTGCGCAGGCATCTGCCGTGTGCTGTGCTGCAAGTCGTCAATAATGAAGAGAGGCAGGCAGATGTGAAGGCGCGGAAGCAGAGGCAGGCGATCTTGTATGTGACCCTGCTGGCAATGGGTAGCCAGTGGAGGGCACGAAGAGAGGCAAGTGAGTCGAGACGGGGATAAGTGCGGCCGATGACGACGCGTCCCAGGTTGTTTTGTAGTCTTGGAAGTTTTTTGAGGTTGCCAGAGGAGGACTGGATTAGGACGGAGTTGCAATAGTCGCGGCGAGACCCAACTATGCAACGTGCCAATGTGTTGGCAGTTTCAGTGGAGATGAGAGGACGTAGGTGTGTGAGAGCCTTCAGGTGAAAGTTACATGAACTGGTGATATGATTGGTTTGACGGTCAAAGGATAAAGTTTAATTTAGGATGACACCGAGGTAGCTGAAGAGATCGGTGAACCTGATGCGGTGACCAAATATGTGTGTTGGGAGCGTGGATATCTTGAAACATTGCCTGGTATCTAACATGATGGCCACTGACTTTGACGGATTAAGGCCAAGGTTGTGTGCGGAGAACCACTGTTGCAAGGCAGTGGTGCATTCCGAGAGCCTCTCAAATCCAGACGCATTGGTAGAATTGATGGCGGTGAACAGAATAGTGTCGTCCGCATAGGAGTGGTGCTTAACACCGAAGCTTGCGATGAGGCGGCCGATTGGGGAAGTGTAGGCTGTGAACAGCAGGGGACCGAGAACGGAGCCCTGGGGGATGCCACATAACACTTTTGACTGAGGATTGCCAATCAGAAAGGTACAACAGTATCCACTTGAGTGCTGAGCCACATATACCGAAGTCGGATTTCAGTCAGGGAAGTAAGGAGCGAGTGGTTGACGGTGTCAAAGGCTGATGAAATGTCCAGACTTACAAGTGCAACGATGGATCCGGAGTCAATAATCATTCAAATGTCATCGAGCACTCTGGTGAGTGCTGTTTCTGTGGAGTAGTTTTGACGGTAAGCTGACTGGGAGGAGCAATAGTTTGGGGAGGAGGTGATGTGGGGTTTTCGCTGGGCGAGGGCGAGTCTTTCGAGGAGTTTAGAGAGGTTTGAGAGATTAGTGATGGGACGATAGCTAGACGGGTCATCAGGGTCGAGACTTAGTTTCTTTAACAGGGGGAAAACCAGGCCAGATTTGAGGTTGGACGGAAAACACCCCATAGAGAACGAGGCATTTGCGATGTTCCTGATCATGATGGCGAGTTCCGGAGCACATTGCTTGAACAAGGGACCTGGGAGGACGTCGAGTGGAGATGACTTCATGTGAAGTGATTGAATCAAAGAGAAAAAACGTCTTTTGAAGACGCCGGCTTGAACGTGGTTAGAAAGGTGTGTGGGCGAGTGCTTACAATTTCAGAAAACGGGAGCGGGGTACGATGGTGCGATGTGAGGGAAGACGTGCAGGAGTTTGCGATGGTGATCAACTTTATGGGAACCTCATTTGCCAGTAAAAATATGATAATTGTTTTTTTTACCCTTCTATCTATCAACAAAACTGACTCCTTTTTACAAGGAGTCATGTTTGCATAGACCGCAATACCTGCAGTCATAATACAAACAAAAGCCTTTTGGCGTCATCTGGTCCAACCCATGTGAGACTAGGCTCTAAGGAAAGCTGCCTCGGGTGTGGCCGATAGCACAATCTGGATTAAATCGTCGATTTCCTTCAAAGTATTAGCTCCTGCTCCCCAGCTGATATTGCCGCTCATGACTCGCGCGTGGTTTTCTGTGCATTTTGTACACACGTGTGCTTCACACGCAGGCGTTGGGAAGTCATCGCTGGTTCATCTGCTCTGCCAGAACCGAATTCTCGGGAACCCCTCCTGGACCGTGGGCTGCTCGGTGGACGTGAGGGTGATTATCTCCACCGACCTTCTTCCATCAATCTTCCACCGACCGACACGCCATATACATCACTTGACCTCCTCCTCTGTACCGCTTTCCAAGTTCCCATATGGCTTTGTACACCAGCTCACATCCCCGTACATTAGCCCTGAGCACCGACAGCTTAAGGCATCCTACAGCTCTCATCACCAGCGCACATCACCATCACCACATCACCATCACCAGCTCACATCACCTATAGCTCACATCATCACCAGCTAACATCACCATCACCAGCTCACATCACCTATAGCTCACATCATCACCAGCTCACATCACCATCACCAGCTCACATCACCTACAGCTGACATCACGTACAGCACACATCACCTACAGCTCACATCACCTACAGCTCACATCATCACCAGCTCACATCACCATCACCAGCTCACATCACCTACAGCTCACATCACGTACAGCACACATCACCTACAGCTCACATCACCTACAGCTCACATCACCTATGCCACCTTTTCCATCGCACGTGTGGGTTCGCTCCGGGTGCTCCGGTTTCCTCCAGCATGTGTAAACAATAGAGGACTGCAGAGCTTGGGCAGTTGGTAGCACCAGCTCACCGCATGGCTGCTGCCTCCCCGCCCGTGTCTGCGGTTCCTCCTCGCCCCTCTGAGTCGTCTTCTGTCTTTTTACCTTCGAGAGAGCGAGCGAACATTGTGCGGCGGTGGCAGCACGTTACGAGTTGACATCGTTATTAAATCGACGATCGCTGTGCCTGCCTGCCTGCACGCATGCACGCACGCACACATGCATTCACACACGCACAGCTGCACGACTACAAGGAGGGCACGCCGGCCGAGAAGACGTTCCACGTGGAGCTCTGGGACGTCGGCGGCTCCGTGGGCAGCGCCAGCAGCATCAAGAGCGCCCGCTCCAACTTCTACAGCTCCTCCAACGGTGCCACCCACGCACGCGCCACACGCGCCAGACGCTCCAGACACACGCACGCGCATTCAGCAGGGTCATTTGCTCTGAAGAAGGGCCATCACTTGAAATGTCGCCCATTTTATTTCTCTTTTATATTTCACTTAATGCCACAGCAAAAAGACATGGGTACGATTTTCTGCTTGAATCAGGCGCCCTTTTGCGTGGAATTTATACGTCCTCCCCCTGAGGGCGCGTTGCTCCGCTTGTGTTGCCTTCCGCGGAACATGGTGTGTCCCCCGCCCGTGTGGCTGTCTGGGCGTGTGTTGAAGTCATCTTGTCCGACCCGCAGGCATCATCCTGGTGCACGATCTCACCAACAAGAAGTCGCTGCAGAACCTGCACCGCTGGCTTCTGGAGGCGCTCACTCGAGAATCCACGCCTACCGCTGTCCTCGTCTCCAACGGGTGCGTGCAAGTGTGTGCGTGTGTGTCTGCTCACAACAACGAGCGGAGCGCCGGGTGGCTAAAGCACAGCAAGTTGGCACAGTAGGGGGCACAGGTGGTGCATCAGCCAGTCATCTCGGTCATCTCAGTCAGTCGACCCGTGGCACCTGGGTCTGCCCCGTGACCTCCTGCCAGCGGGCGTTCGACACTTCACGTGGCCTCAAGGTGCACATGGCCTGGCACAAGCGTCGTGGTGACGTCACCGCCACTTAGTGGCGAATGGCGGTTGTTGTTGTTGTGTCTGCTGTTGTGTCTGTTGTTGTTGTTGTGTCTGCTTGGACGTGTGTGTGTGTGTGGGAGCGGTGGCATGGCGGTTAACCTGCTGCTCTACAAACCCGGCGACCCGAGTTCAACTTCCCCACACACAGCCAACATCGGCGTCGAATATCCCAGGCTTAACCCAGGGTTGACTCAGCCCTAAACGAGTACCTGGTGCAGTGTGTATTAACATCAGCATCGAGGAGGCAAAGACAGACTGGCATGGTGTTGCCCCCCCCACCCACTCGTGTGCAGCGGCGGCCTTAATAGGCGCTCGCTAACGGCACTTGCGCCAGCAGCACGGCTATCGGGGGTCTTTTCATTTTTGTCTGCGTGCACGCATTTCTCTTTTTTGTATTTTTCCCCAGGTTATTTGGTCGGAATGTTGGAAAATAACCATTAATTCATTAACGATACAGGAAATCCGCCTGGAGTCCAGTGATTCTCTTTCAGGAGGGTCCAGCCAGCATTGGGTTTTTATTTTAAGGTGGTTTCAGCCAATTAATGAGCATTCATACAGGTGGGAGGAAACAGGAGCAGCTGGAGAAATCGCACCACGCATGTGAGAGTTGGATGGGGGGGGCAACTCTCTAGCGCAGTACAGACGGAGACAGGTGGATCATCAGCCCAGTACAGACGGAGACAGGTGGATCATCAGCCCAAATTTGTTTCTCCTGGCGAGCCAGGGTGTGGCATGTCCTCGACACCCACGGGATGGGAGTTTGGCAAACGCTCGCGTGATCCACGGACCGTCGCTGCCTCCACACGGAGGTGTGGAGCACGTGAAATATTGCGAGATTATTTCAACGCTGATAGTTTTTTCCCGCGCGGACAATCGGTGACCGAGCTGATGACCGCCATCAACTCCCTGCAGATGAGAACCCAGTATAATCATGGCTGGGTGGCTCTTTTCTCACCTTGAGCAACCTGGTAGAGTGTCTCGGTTAAATTTCGATTTAAAGCTTTCGTGACTGCAGGGATTCATATTCTTGGTTCTTTCGGTAAAGTTATTTACCTTCTAAGTGTCTCCTTTGTCTGCTCTTTAATCCTCTGGACCAGGGGCGGGGAACCTTTTTTCTGCCAAGGGCCATTTGGATATTTATAACATCATTCGCGGGCCATACAAAATTATCAGCTTGAAAATTAGCCCGTTACATTTGGTCAAACATTTAATTTACTCACCCCTAATGTGATGGCTGGAACAGAGTAAATGATTTTGCGGGCCTTGTACGGCCCGCGGGCCGGACGTTCCCCAGCCCTGCTCTAGACTCTGGAGCAGGTTTTATCCAACCGGCTGTCATGGCACCACTGGCACCAGCGGGATCCCATTGTCCTCGCAGGCATTGAGTAAATACAATATAAGGTGTCTGTGATAATGATAGCAATTCAGGAAAGTCTCCCCGAGTCTCAGGACTCTTTATCTGCAGGCTCCTGTTACATTGATATGTTTGGCTATGAATTACACGGGCGATGAGAGTTTAGCTTCGCGTGGGAGGAAACTGGGCGGAACCCAGAGGCAACCCATCACGCATATTCATATATATTACTACGGAGGACAGGCGCAAAACACAAAGCAACCAGCAACAAACAGCACCCGTATCAAAGTTGTAAGAGCAAGGTTACTGTAAGAGCTTGGGGGAGGGGGGAGCAAAAGAGAGGGAGAGGTGAGGTGACCTGCAGTGTGGTGAGTGGGTGGGTGGGTGAGTTGAGAGGGTGAGTGAGTGAGTGAAGAGATGTGTAAGTACGCGACTGCATTGTTGTGACCTGCAGTGTGGTGTTAAACGCAGTGTGGATGAGAGCAGGACAAATTCAAAAGCCTGCACAGATGGATTCAATAATCCATTTTCTTTTCTGGGAGTTTTACAAATCCTTTCTCTCCAAGGTGCTGGATTACAGGCATGCCCTAGCCACCACTAAACAACTTCACAATTAGTCTACTCTACCATAAAAAAACACCATATGTAACCCTGAGTAATCTAACCTTTAAAGGTGCCACGATTGGATTCATTCCTTTGGCAGCCAAAGAATGGAACACATGCGAGAGAACATGCACCCGGAAGACGGAGTGATGAAATCGACTCGTGTGCAGGTGCACAGTGCATCGTTACATCGCGTGGCCGCGAGAGATGGCGGCTGCTTAGGGAGGGCTTAATCCAGCAGTGGATTGATCACGGTGTCCGCCGATAATGAATCGCCACACGTGGGGAAAAAAACTCAACGTCTAAGCGTGTCGCCGGTCAGGATGAATCTCGCTCGGATCTCTCTTCGCATTCGTAGCACCATATCACCAAACCCGTTGGTGGTAGAGACAGCGGGGGGCCAAGCCGTCGTACAGCATCGTCACGACAGCATCACCCCCCCCACCCCCCCAACTCCAACCTGTGTCACAACCCTCCGCTCGTGGTTGCGATGGAGCCGCGCCGCCCTCGGCGACGCTCGGCTACCCTGAGCGGGGGCCTGCCAGCCTCTCGGCACCTGTTTTGCCGGCTGGTCGCCAAACGCACGCAATTAGCCGGAGTGGCCGACCGGCCGACCAACCGACCCAGGAACGAGCAGCCTTTGGGCCTGCGGAGAAGGAAATGGCCTCGCGGTCGCGAAACCTCGTTGGGGACAACGCGCGGCAAGTTTCAAGTTTCAAGTTTCTTTTATTAGCGGCAGCGGCGAATACGACGGAGTTCCTCGTGCCGGACTCGACACGAGAGAGTTCGGAATGTTTTGCTGGCGGCTCTTCACAAGTGCCGTGCGAAAGGAGGAATGAACTTGACTTGAAGCTTTCGTGACTGCAGGAATTCATATTCTTTGGGTCTTTCGGTAAAGTCACGTAGATACAGTGAGGGAAAAAAGTATTTGATCCCCTGCTGATTTTGTACGTTTGCCCACTGACAAAGAAATGATCAGTCTATAATTTTAATGGTAGGTTTATTTGAACAGTGAGAGACAGAATAACAACAACAAAATCCAGAAAAACGCATGTCAAAAATGTTATCAATTGATTTGCATTTAATGAGGGAAATAAGTAAGACTTTTCGATCGCAACGCAAGCGGTCGTCCTGATGACCGCTTGTGTTGCGAACGAAACATAGTTTTTTGTTATTTTCTTTGAACCTATCTACGTGACTTTACCAAAAGACCCAAAGAATGAGGGGGAATGAACTCTTGAGCGCTATGCAGGCTCAAGCATTCTTGGCGTACCGAGAACTGACAAGAATCGGGGCGCATTCCAGGTGATTTAGGTCATGGCCAATGTAGTAGGTATTGCCTTTTGGAAAAGAAAAATTATCATAACTTGGCCAAACAAACGTCATTCAGTTGCAGGATGTTGTGCAACTGGATCAACTTTTCAAACAAACCGCCTTCCCCCCCCCCCCTCCACAGCTGTGTAAATATCTTCCACTTCGGGTGCTTTACTAATGTGTGGACGTAGTTACGGTTGTGCGTACGTCTCTTGTGTTGGCAGCCCGTAAGTCGTCACCCCGAGCGACAGTGTTGTGTTGCCACACCGCTTGTGTTCCTAGACGCAGCAACACGCGGAGGTGCGCTGCTCACGAACGGCAGCAAGGCCCGACGACCAATCACACCATGCGTGTGTGGCACATGACCACCACACTGCGCGTTCAATGCCCTTAGCTTTATCCTGCCTTTGTGCTCGTACCCTTACTATAGTACCCGTACGTTAGTGTCCGTACGTTAGTTCCCGTATGTTCGTACCCATGTGTTAGTATCCATTTGCTATCCCCTGTGTGTGATCCATTCAGTGTTTTCGCCCCATCTGTTATCTCCCATGTATTATAGCCCTTGAGTGTTAGAGGCTCCCCTCTCTATTCTCCTCTACGGTGTAGCCCACGTGCTGTCCCCCTCCATGCTATGTCCCGCGTGTCATCTCCCGCGCGTCATCTCCCGCGCGCTAACGCCACGGCGCTGTGTGCCGCGCAGGGACTGCTTTGACCGCGAGCAGTTTGCCGAGTCCCAGGTGCCGCTGCTCGTCATCGGCACCAAGCTGGACCAGGTGGCGGAGAGCAAGCGCGCCCAGGTGCTCTCCCGCGTCTCCTTCCTGGCCGAGGACCTCAGCGCCGAGGAGATCCACCTGGTGAGTTGGAACCCGCCGGTACCCGCCGGTCCCCCGATGTACTCGTCAGTACCCACTAATGGCTGCCACTACTCGCTAGGCCCCACTTTACCCACTGGAACCAGCCGGTAACCCACCGGTGTTTGCAGATATCTACGGGACACCTGTCAAAACTACTGGACACCTGTGAAAAAAAGCTGTACAGCTCATCGCATTCCTCCAAGATGAATAAATATTCTGATATCCGCTGATACGCGCCGATATGCACCGTTACCCGCCGGTGTCCGCCAGAAACCCACCGATAGTCTCCAGTATCCACCGCTTCAAGGTCGTGGGCCGGTGGATAAATGAATGACCGTCGGCTATTGGAACGATCGAGGGGAGATGGGCCACGGTGCTTTTGGATGTCGGGGCATTCAAGCAAGCGCCACGATGCCCCGCGGATCTCTCTTCCGCGTTCCTTCTGGCAATTAATCTCTGAGCGTCGTGCTTTTGAACAAGGAAGCTTTCATCGTGCTCTCAGGAGCATTCGTGAAAAACCGGTCGGTTATTTCACCTCGGGGGAGGAGGTTCATTTGGCTGCGCGGATGCCCGTGTCATGTGACACCAATAACTTCCCCGCCCTCCCCCCCCACCACACACATGGCACGTGCTGTAACGCAGCTTGCAAGTATTCGGCTCGGGAACGTTCAGATGACTTAATCTAAGTTGTCTTGTGGTTGTTGTTGGTTATTTGACTTGCATCCCACTGGGATTTTTGCACACAGCGTTGGTGTACGGTGTTTTTTTTCTGCAATATTTTGCTGTCTTTTTTTGGATTTTCTGTTTGCACTCAGTCACATATTCACTTTAAGATGTTTTTTTGTTCTTTTTTTTTGTTTGTTGCGGTTGCACCCGATTCAAGAGCCGAATGGCTCACAGGGCTATACCTAATAAATGAACTTGAAATGAACTTGAACTGCGATGCGAGATGCACGATAACTCGATTGTGTCCGTTGGCCACGGGTAAAGAGGCCATGAGCCGTGCGAAAGCTGGCTCACGGGAACGGCCCGCGGGGGACCCTGGTGAGAGAAAGAAAAAGTGACATCGCAGACACCGACGTAGCAAGCACATTCGAGGGAAGCCATTCAAGCCACGCGCAGTTCCAATAACACTGTGGCGGCGTGTAGCAGCAACGTAGCGCCAGCTCGCATGGGGTTCACTCGCCACCACACAGTGTGGATTTCTGTAACGGCGTCTAAATGCAACCACATCTCAAAATGCTGTACAGGAACTGCGCGCGCGCGTGTGCGTGTGTGCACGTTATAGAGAGAGGCATTCGATCATGGGCAGAGGAGAAGTGGACGCCTGGGAGGAAGGAAATTCTCGACCCTGAGGGCAGCAGAGGAGATGAGGGGTCTCTCCCACTGAGTGAGATTGACTGCGGGCTTCAACGGATAACTTTGGTTGCTGGGGCGCAGAGTGATGGAGGGGGAGTAGAGTGAAGTGAGAAGGGAGAGGTACGGGAGTGCGTGGAGGGGAGTGGAGTGAGATGAGAGGGGAGAGGTAGGTGAGTGCGTGGAGGGGAATGGAGTGAGGTGAGAGGGGAGAGGTAGGTGAGTGCGTGGACAGGAGTGGAGTGAGGTGAGAGGGGAGAGGTAGGAGAGTGCGTGGAGGGGAATGGAGTGAGGTGAGAGGGGAGAGGTAGGTGAGTGCGTGGACAGGAGTGGAGTGAGGTGAGAGGGGAGAGGTAGGAGAGTGCATGGAGGGGAGTGGAGTGAGATGAGAGGGGAGAGGTAGGAGAGTGCGTGGACAGGAATGGAGTGAGGTGAGAGGGGAGAGGTAGGAGAGTGCATGGAGGGGAGTGGAGTGAGGTGAGAGGGGAGAGGTAGGTGAGTGCGTGGAGGGGAGTGGAGTGAGGTGAGAGGGGAGAGGTAGGAGAGTGCATGGAGGGGAGTGGAGTGAGGTGAGAGGGGAGAGGTAGGTGAGTGCGTGGAGGGGAATGGAGTGAGGGGAGAGGTAGGAGAGTGCATGGAGGGGAGTGGAGTGAGATGAGAGGGGAGAGGTAGGAGAGTGCGTGGAGGGGAGTAGAGTGAGATGAGAGGGGAGAGGTAGGAGAGTGCGTGGAGGGAAGTAGAGTGAGATGAGAGGGGAGAGGTAGGTGAGTGCGTGGAGGGGAATGGAGTGAGGTGAGAGGGGAGAGGTAGGAGAGTGCATGGAGGGGAGTGGAGTGAGGTGAGAGGGGAGAGGTAGGAGAGTGCGTGGAGGGGAGTAGAGTGAGATGTGAGCTGTAGAGGTTAGCAGATGACAAGGAGGGGGGAGTAGAGTGAGAGGACAGGAGAGGGGTAGCCAGGGATGAACCCACGAACGATCTTGAAGGTGGTGGATTTAGAATTGGGAGCCGGTGGGGAGTGCTTAGCGCACGCATAAGCAGAGCACCAGGTGGAGCCTCCAGCTGCCCATGTAACAGCACGCGGCTCCACGCCGGTGCTCCATCTCACATCCGATGCGCGTGCCGCCCATTGCCTGCACTTCCCCCGCCTGCCCCCCCACTGCCACCCCCCCCCCCCTGCCGCCCCCCCCCTGCCCCCCCCCCCCGCATTGCAGGACTGCACCAGCCCTCGCTATCTGGCCGCTGGCTCCTCCAACGCCGTCAAGCTCAGTCGCTTCTTCGACAAGGTGAGCAATGTAGTAGTAGGGTTTTACCCTTTCAACTGGTACAAAAACTGATACCTTTATACAGGGGATCATGTTTGCAATAACCACAACACAAGCAGTCAAAATGCAAACAAAAAGAAACAACTCTGATGATGATAATGATATGCACTGTCCTTGAAGTTGATTGGTCCACACCCGAGACAGCTTTTCTTAGAGCCTAGTCTCCATTGGTGTTGGACCAGATGACGCCAAAAGGTGAACAATGCCGGCCGCCTTCACGCCCCAATTGGAAATGTTGGTGCGTGCGTGCGTGCGTTCGCTTGCTCCCACCGTCCGTCTGTCCGACGGTCGGTACGCATGTGGGGGTCACGATCACTGTCGTCAAGACGACCCGATTTACGAGCCAAAGCTGCGTTCGACCATTGAGGACCCGCCCGCCCGCCAGGGAAACAGACTGGCTACGTGGAAGGGTCCGTGCCTCAACTTGGCAATAAACAAGACCCCCTGGGGCTTATGTGGCCTTGTTGGCCGAGGCAGCGATGGCACGCGGCATGCCCCCCGTGCCGCACCCAGCGATGGCCTCTCGCCGTTCCGCGCTCGGAACGGTAATCAAGCTCTCTCGTGGTTTCTCTGGAGTGATTTGCGTGCCGACAGTCGACGTGGGGTGGGGGGTGGGGCAGAGGTCGCAACCGGGTACCCGATACCCGTACCCTACCCGATACCCGGCTACCCATACCCGTCCGGGTACGAGTAGCCGTTTGCGACCCTGGTGCGGCCGGGTACGGGTACGGGTAGGCCGTGAGTCACTGGTGAGTCACCGTTTGTCACTCATTTCGGGTAGGGTACGGGTAGGGAACGGGTACCCGTACCCAGCCGGGTACGGGTACGGGTACCCATTTGCGACCCTGGTGCGGCCGGGTACGGGTAAGGAGTCAAAACCCGTTTGCGACCTCTGGGGTGGAGGCAACGAAGCTGAAACGAGCGACGCCGGGGTGAAGGCCGCGGTGCCCTCGCCGGGTGTCGGGGGGGATACGGATCGTTTGGCACCTTCTGTCGCGACCTCCGATTGGCACGGTTGGCTTCGTACGGCGCAAAAGAAGCTCAACGTACACACGTGCACGACTCTGTCCGGCCGCGGGTCGGCTCGGCGGCAGAGCAAGCGGCTCGCTTTGGGAAAGGTTGCGAGGTCAAGTCCTGTTCGGGGGTTAAATCAGTTCATCGTCACTCCGGGGTCGATAAAAAAAGAGTACGGTTCTTCCCAGGAAGTCGGCAGTTGTTGTCCTGCGGAGATACTCGCCCCCACCCACCAAAGGAATGTGGAATGTCCACAACTGGCTCTACAGGGTTATAAACAGGGGGGGGGGGCCGGGCCATGGATACGAATCGTGGTCATGCAGACACTCCGTGCCACACTGTGCTCTGGATGACAGTCGAATCATTTGAGTGACGCATTGCACGGCAGAGACCCACAGACGCACAGAGACCCATAGACTCATATAAAGACCCACAGACTCACATCGAGATGATTATACTCGCATGGGCTCTCAATTAATCTTCAGTGAGTCTTGTTCGGGACATCACAGCCTGCCCGCATGTCTCACCACCTCTTATCGCCATAGCAGGCTTAACAGTGTATCCCACACACTTTGTGCGTATCTCTCCCAACAGGTGATTGAGAAGAGGTATTTCTGCAAGGAGGGCGTCAGTCAGGTATGTGCAGAGATGTCGTCTAACTAGAATGCTATTTCACACCGAATATTCTCCCGTGTTGCTCATCGCCTGGAGCAGGTGGTGCGTAAGGAGCAGCAGCCACAGATATGGCGAAAGGTTTACTGGATGTGGTGTGCCGGTTGCTGGGGAGACATTACTCTGAACCACCGTACATCACGGCGAGAACATCGCCCAATAAGAATCTGTTGTGTTTGTTCATCTTATTCTGAACAAAAGCACGTTAAATGTTTTATTTGTTCCGAAAGAAGTGTAACCGGTGGAGTTTTCATTTCGCGGCGAACATCACCAAGGGGGGGGTGCCGGCGACGACGCGGCCCAGCGGCGGCGTCGCGTTCGCCGCTTGTTGCCGAGGGTTTTCGCGGTTCCACTCCAGCAGGCCGGGCAGGAGGCCGGCCGCCCGCTCCCCGGTTGACGCTTCGGCGCGGGCGAGTTGAACCTGGAACAACTCCGCGCCGTACGCTTCGCTCAGAGCGGACGCCCCTAGAGATCCCGCGGCGACGAGCGACGGCCATCGGCGTGCCCACGTCACGTGCCCGCGTCACGCGTCACGCGCCACGCGCGTCGCTCACCGAGTGCCCTGCCGACGCCGCTGCAGTCTGCGAGGCGCAGCGCCGTCGTGCGCGATCGGAGCTCAGCACTCCGGGAGCGGCAGCGCGACTGCCAAACGCACCGAGTCGATAAACACCGACCACCCTGCCGCCGGCTGCCCCCCCCCCCCTCCTCACGGATCCAAAAGGTCACGTGACCCACACTCGAATTGGGCAGAAACACTTGTGTTCGTGTTTTCAAGCAATAAGTCTAAACGTCTTTTAACGTTTAAATTTCGATTTAAAGCTTTCGTGACGGCAGGGATTCATATTCTTGGTTCTTTCGGTAAAGTCACGTAGAAGGGAAATAATAAAAATAAAACAATAAAATTCTCATGACGTTTCGATTGCAACACAAGCAATCATCATCAGGTGTGAAAAGAAAAAAACGCCACTTTTTTCAAATTTTCTTGCTGTGGTTTTCACACCTGATGATGATTGCTTGTGTTGTAATCGAAACGTCGTGAGAATTGTATTGGTTTATTTTTATTATTTTATTGTTTTATTTTTATTGTTTTATTTTTATTATTTTATTGTTTTATTCTTATTATTTTATTGTTTTATTCTTATTATTTTTATTGTTTTTTCCCTTCTACGCGCACCGTTCCCAGTGCACTTTTCTCAACTCAACTGTTTAAACTATGTTTTATTTTACCAGGTAAGTGCCCACCGAACTATGCCGTTATTTTTGAGAAGCAACCCTTGGCCACAAGTGACAACAGTCGCTCATCACCTGGACATTTATCGCAGGCAAATACTCTCAACGCAAGAGTCTCAATGTGGAGGGAGAAACCAGAGGACCCGTAGAAAAGTTCATGCGACCACGCGGAGAGAAACATGCAAACTAAAAATATACAGGCTTCGCGGTCGGGATCAAACCCACGACCTCCTGTACACCAGGCGAGGGAGTTAACATCTCCTAGCCACCGCAGCGCCTGGAGATGACAGTAATAGCAACGGATTCTTGTATCCATCGGTGCTGACCTTTGATTGCTACACCCACGTACACGGGGTTTTCTCAGCACACGAGTGAAATTGTCTAAACATACCAATGCTGAATGCCGTTCTCGCTGTGATGCTTTCCTGGGCTCCGCATTGCTCACAGGCACTGAACCACGGTGGCAAGATTGTTACGAGAGTGCGTGCAAAGGCCAAACCATTCACGGTTGCCTAAATGTTTACGCGCATGCAACCTGTAAGCCCGCGGACAGAGCAAGGCGGAACGCATGAAACAGGCGGTGCATAGCGGTATGGCGGATGAGACACGGGATAAACGAGTCGGACGGTGCAAGTGAGATAGACGGTGCCGACGAGACGCAGCACGTGACGTTAGAAACGAGACGATGAGAACGAGGCAAGGCGAGAAAAACGACGCGGGCCGAAACCAAAAAAAGGACGGGGAAAGATTCCGTTGACTTTTCGATTTAAAGCTTTCGTGACTGCAGGGATTCATCTTCTTGGTTCTTTCGGTAAAGTCACGTAGAATGGAAATAATAAAATAATAAAAATAAAACATAATCAAATAATTCTCACGACGTTTCGGCCACAACGCAAGCAGCCGTCCTCAGGTGAAGAATAGGTCTGTCGAGAAGACAGAGTCTGAAGCAGTCGTCCTCAGGTGAAGAATAGGTCTGTCGAGAAGACAGTCTGAAGTTCAGACTGTCTTCTCGACAGACCTATTCTTCACCTGAGGACGGCTGCTTGCGTTGTGGCCGAAACGTCGTGAGAATTATTTGATTGTTTAATTTTTATTATTTTATTATTTCCATTCTACGTGACTTTACCGAAAGAACCAAGAAGATGAATTCCGTTGACTATTCACGCTGCATGCTGGACCTCGTTCCAACCCCGCCACCACCATCACGCCCTCTCCACCGTATCCCTCCACTCCCTCCCCACCACCGATCGCCCACCACCACCTCTCTCAGTTCAAGAGGCTTTAGTGCACCTGAGCGTGGAATTCAGGCATTCCTGACCGGCCCAAAAAAATGCAGGCGCAGACATAAACAATGAGGCAGGCACTGTACATTCACGCGATACAAATCGAGGAAGAGCACTTGTACTCCCTTCAGCATCGCTGCCAATCACCACCAGCATCAGCAGCATTGACGGCCATATCCATCATCGTGATTATCAGCATCATCAATGTCACCCAGTGAGACTCATCCTGGTGCAATGAGTTCTCACCCTGGTTAAAAAATAAACCCCGACTTTGATGGTCATCATCACGATCATCAGCAGCAATAGCATCGTCGGCATCAGCGTCATCATCAGCAACAGCATCAGCATTATCATCGGTATCACTGTATCAGCAGCAGCGGCAGGTGCAACAGGATCGTCCTTGCCATAAGTATCATCATCCACAAACAGTAATTCCTCATTTAATGCAGTAGATGCTCTCCTGAAATGTACTGCGTCAAGTGAAAACACGTTAAGCGAGGAATCGACACAGACAATCTACATTGCAGGGCATGAATAAATAAGAACAATGCGAGCTTTAATCTCATTTGCACTCCAACGTCAGCCTGTCGTCAACTGGGATGAGGGTACGCCGCCACGTACCGTGTCGCGTGCTTTGTCATGCCGTGCGTGTGCCCAGAATCCTCGTACCGCTCAGCCGCACAACTCAAGAAAGTAGTCCGTCGTCGGCTGCTCAGAAACTGCGTTGTAACGGCACACGCATTCCGCGTTATAACGGTCCGCGTACCGCGCTATAAGAACGGGCGTCGTGGGTCCGCACTGTAACGGCGCGCGCGTTGTGCGAGAAGTGTTCCCGAATGAGAAGGACCGCGTTGGAGCCAAAACAGTGTGAGCACCGCGCACCAGATCAGCGAGGACTCGCCGTACATCTTGACGCACACACTGCGCTGCGAACACCCACGACTACTGCTCCGTGTTGTTGTTTTTGTTGTTGTTCGTTTACTCGCAGCTGAGCGCCTTTTCTGAGCGCCGACGTTTCGGGGGCAGTGGCGGCGGCAGCAGCAGCGGCGGCGGCGGCTATGGGCGCTCGCACCACGACTGAGCGGTGGCTCAACGAAACCACGGCGACAAGCAGCATCTCCGCGGTTACAGACGTCGCCATGGATACGAACGTCACCGTGGATACAGACTTTCTCACCCGCCACGACTACTGAGCGGCAGCTGCAGGCGGAGCAGAACAACGGCTGCAGGTGTCACCACGGCTGCGGCCTGCGTCTCCACGGACACGGACTGCTTCACCATAGCGGAACCATGGCTACAGATGGCATCACCATGGCGACAGTCGGCATCAACGTGGTCACGGGGCGAGTCGCCATGGTTACACGCTGCATCCCAGTGACTGTGCCGCGGCTACCAGTGGCACTGCTGCGGTCACAGGCGGCATCGCCACGGCAACAGCCGCATCGCCATCGGATACGCATCGCATCACAAAGTCTGGACCGTTCCTGCAGTTGGCATCACCATGGTTTACGAATGGCATCACCATGGCCACAGGCTATCCGCCTGTGGCCACAGTCGCCTGTGCTCTGCCGCCCCCCGTCTATGATGGGCAGTCGTCGCTAATTGGCTTTGGTGGTTGGGATTGGGGGGGCTGGCGGGGGTGGGCAGGGGGCTAGGGGCAAGCGTAGCTGTTTGTAAATTTTCAGATTTTTGTAAATGTGGAGGGGAGCCTGTGATTTTCTTCGTTCCGCGTTTGCAGTGAAACTCTGAGCCGTGATGGCGGCGAGTGATGGACCCCTTGTGAGTGACGGGCGTCTGCGTGGCGCGGTCGGGGCGGGGCCTGGTGCTGTCCGCAACTCCTGTGCCTTAAATCGGCGGGCCAGCTGGGTTGGTTTTATAGCCAGTGGGGTCGTTGTAGGGCAAGTTGGGTCGTTGTATGGCCAATGGGGTCGTTGTAGGGCCAGGGGGTCATCGTAGGGCCAGTGGTGGGGTTGTGGGGTCGTTGTAGGGCCAATGGGGTCGTTGTAGGGCCAGTGGGGTCGTAGGGCCAGTTGTGGGGTCGTTGTAGGTCCAGTGGTGTCGTAGGGCCGGGGGGTCATCGTAGGGCCAGTTGTGGGGTCGTTGTGGGGTCGTTGTAGGGCTATTTGGGTCGTAGTGCCGGGGGGTCACCGTAGGGCCAGTTGTGGGGTTGTGGGGTCGTTGTAGTGCTATTGGGGTTGTAGGGCCAGGGGGTCTTCGTAGGGCCAGTTGTGGGGTTGTGGTGTCGTTGTATGGCCGGGCGAGACATTCGCCGCGTGCGCACAAACAGGGAGCGGTGAGAGCAACAGCATCCCACGACGGTGCGAGCACTCCACCATCGACACGTGTTTCCAATCCTGGCCACTTTGAAACGTTGAGCGCGAAAAACGCGACGCCCCGAGGGCAGCGGTGACTCCGCCGTCACGCCGCAGGCCACGTTCGTGCTCCACCGCCCGGCTGCGCTCGCTCGCTCGCTCGCCGTTTGGCCTCCTTCACTTTGTGTGTTCACGTCGCTCTGTCTGCGTGTGTCGCGTGTCGTGCGTCGCGTGTCGTTAACAATCGATTATAATCCATCGATCAATGCGCCGTCGCTTGACCTCGTGACCTCTTCTCTTGACATCGTCGTGGGGGTTCAGTTCACAGCGGGAGAAGGAGCGAGTGCGAGTGAATGAGAGAACGAGTGTCGGTAAGCGAGCATGCAGAAGAGTGAGACTGTGTGTGTGTGTGCGTGTGTGTGTGTGTGTGCGTGTGTGCGTGTGTGCGTGTGTGTGTGCGGAGCGGTGGCGGAGTGGTGAGCGCACTGCACCACGAACCCGGTCGGTTGGCTCACTGCACTACAAACCCGGTGACCCCAATAAAATTATCGGTGACGACCAACAGCGGTGACTAATATCTGAACCGGTCCTGAGCCTCTCCTAGGTCGACTCAGCCTCAAATGAGTACCTGGTGCGGTGTGTAAACATCGCCACTGGGGAGACAAAGGCGGTCGGGCGTGGTGTTGGCCACCCACCCCCTCGTGTGCCGTGCCGACCTTCATAGGTGCTACTCGCTACCAGCACTTGCCCCAACAGTCTGTTTGAGGCTTCACGGCGGGGTGGTGGGGGGGGTGTCTTTGTGAGTCATTGCTCATGCCAGCTCATCCAGCAGACCACGTCGCACGCGCCTGGCATCTCTCCTCCGCCTTACACGCGCTGACCCATCCACGATGTGCATCCAAACTCCTCCACCATCAGCTGTGACCCTAGGCAAGATGACGCGAGTGGTGTTTACAGAGCGGGGATGGGCGGTTGGGGGGGTGGTCAGTTTGGCATCGTCTGCGGCCGGAACAGTCCAGAGCGTTATTAAAATATGAATGTACACAGTCGAACGCTTTGGGCAATTTGAGCCATCTTCAGAGGAGTGAGACAGGTCGAGTGACATCCCCGAAGACAGTTCTGGTCGAGTGAGTTGAATTCGGAGCAGACGAGGAGGTGGTTGAGATCGTATCTACCCCGTGCACTGCAATGATGTAAACATTTGTTAGTTCTAGATTTGAAGCTTTCGTGACTGCTAGGATTCATATTCTTAGGTTTTTTTCGGTAAAGTCACGTAAGTAAAAAAAATAAAATTAATAAAAGTTAAATAAAAATAAAAATCACGACGTTTCGGAGGCAACACAAGCCTCCGTCTTCAGGTGGAACCGTCACAGCACGATAGCTGTATCAAGCGATAGCTGTATCAAGTGATACAGCTATCGTGCTGTGACGGTTCCACCTGAAGACGGAGGCTTGTGTTGCCTCCGAAACGTCGTGATTTTTTATTTTACTTTTATTAATTAAATTTTTTTACCTACGTGACTTTACCGAAAAAATTTAAGAATATGAACATTTGTTAGCCTCGCTGAGTCTCAACTCGGTTCTTTTTCAGGAGCGTACTACCAATTTTTCTCAGTCGGTGTGGCGGCGGCGGTGGTGGTTGGGGATTGGCGGTGTTGCTGAGACTCGGCGAGGCTGTGTGCGATCCAAATTGGGTGATTTCCAAGGGAAATTTACAGCATTCACATGTTTTTGGCAACCAGTTACACGCTGTGTGTGTGTGTGTTTAGCTGTGGGAGGAGGAAACCCACGCAGATCGATGCGGGGGAGAATACAAATCTGGACACGGGCATTCGAGTCGGGGAGTCGAACTCAGGCCCCTCTTGCTGTAAGGCGTGAGCACTGCCGCCGCCCTGAGAAGAGACGCGTTTTTAAATCCTTTATATTAAGTTCACTTGCTTGCGTGCTTACGACCGTGCAAATCTTTCGGTCGTTTTTTAACAAACTTCCCGTGATCCAATCGAGCTGACATTTTGCACACAGACTCGTTGTGCGTGACAATTAATTTTCGTGAAATTTTTTTTCAAAAATTTTACACTTTTTAGGAAAATGTTTTTTATATTTAATTACCAATTGCTTAATGGTGGCAGGCAATCATCTGACCCATAGGTGGCAGCCATCTCAAGCCAGAGGACGAGAGGACTCTAGCCACCACGCATATAAAGGATTTATAGTGAAAAACTTAGTTTTTACGGGTTAATTTTTTACTTCGTGAGGACTTGCGGGCACAGCAAGAGGCTCGTTTTGGAGAGAAGTCGTTTACGGAGGAGACGGATTCGGTCGGACGAGGCGGGAAGGCGTGCCCCGAAACATTGGGGCAGAAGCGGCCGTGTTTAGAAGACCACCGGTGAGAGCCGCAGGGGGAGAGATTTGTGTCAGCTGTAGTAGGAGATGAGACGTCTCAGGTGTAGTAGGAGATGACAGAGACGTGTCAGCTGTAGTAGGAGATGAGACGTGCCAGGTGTAGTAGGAGATGAGAGACGTGCCAGGTGAAGTAGGAGATGAGACGTCTCAGGTGAAGTAGGAGATGAGACGTCTCAGGTGAAGTAGATGAGACGTCTCAGGTGTAGTAGGAGATGAGACGTCTCAGGTGTAGTAGGAGATGAGACGTGCCAGGTGAAGTAGGAGATGAGAGACGTGCCAGGTGAAGTAGGAGATGAGACGTCTCAGGTGAAGTAGGAGATGAGACGTCTCAGGTGAAGTAGGAGATGAGACGTCTCAGGTGTAGTAGGAGATGAGACGTCTCAGGTGTAGTAGGAGATGAGACGTCTCAGGTGTAGTAGGAGATGAGACGTCTCAGGTGTAGTAGGAGATGAGACGTCTCAGGTGAAGTAGATGAGACGTCTCAGGTGTAGTAGGAGATGAGACGTCTCAGGTGTAGTAGGAGATGAGACGTCTCAGGTGTAGTAGGAGATGAGACGTCTCAGGTGTAGTAGGAGATGAGAGAGACGTGCCAGGTGAAGTAGGAGATGAGACGTCTCAGGTGAAGTAGGAGATGAGACGTCTCAGGTGTAGTAGGAGATGAGACGTCTCAGGTGTAGTAGGAGATGAGACGTCTCAGGTGTAGTAGGAGATGAGATGTCTCAGGTGTAGTAGGAGATGAGACGTCTCAGGTGTAGTAGGAGATGAGACGTCTCAGGTGTAGTAGGAGATGAGAGAGACGTGCCAGGTGAAGTAGGAGATGAGACGTCTCAGGTGTAGTAGGAGATGACAGAGACGTGCCAGGTGTAGTAGGAGATGAGACGTCTCAGGTGTAGTAGGAGATGAGAGACGTGCCAGGTGAAGTAGGAGATGAGACGTCTCAGGTGTAGTAGGAGATGAGACGTCTCAGGTGAAGTAGGAGATGAGACGTCTCAGGTGAAGTAGGAGATGAGACGTCTCAGGTGTAGTAGGAGATGAGACGTCTCAGGTGTAGTAGGAGATGAGACGTCTCAGGTGTAGTAGGAGATGAGACGTCTCAGGTGTAGTAGGAGATGAGACGTCTCAGGTGTAGTAGGAGATGAGACGTCTCAGATGTAGTAGGAGATGAGAGAGACGTGCCAGGTGAAGTAGGAGATGAGTCGTCTCAGGTGTAGTAGGAGATGAGACGTGCCAGGTGTAGTAGGAGATGAGACGTCTCAGGTGTAGTAGGAGATGAGAGACGTGCCAGGTGTAGTAGGAGATGAGACGTCTCAGGTGAAGTAGGAGATGAGACGTCTCAGGTGAAGTAGGAGATGAGACGTCTCAGGTGTAGTAGGAGATGAGACGTCTCAGGTGTAGTAGGAGATGAGACGTCTCAGGTGTAGTAGGAGATGAGATGTCTCAGGTGTAGTAGGAGATGAGACGTCTCAGGTGTAGTAGGAGATGAGACGTCTCAGGTGTAGTAGGAGATGAGAGAGACGTGCCAGGTGAAGTAGGAGATGAGACGTCTCAGGTGTAGTAGGAGATGACAGAGACGTGCCAGGTGTAGTAGGAGATGAGACGTCTCAGGTGTAGTAGGAGATGAGAGACGTGCCAGGTGTAGTAGGAGATGAGACGTCTCAGGTGTAGTAGGAGATGAGACGTCTCAGGTGTAGTAGGAGATGAGATGTCTCAGGTGTAGTAGGAGATGAGACGTCTCAGGTGTAGTAGGAGATGAGACGTCTCAGGTGTAGTAGGAGATGAGAGAGACGTGCCAGGTGAAGTAGGAGATGAGACGTCTCAGGTGTAGTAGGAGATGACAGAGACGTGCCAGGTGTAGTAGGAGATGAGACGTCTCAGGTGTAGTAGGAGATGACAGAGACGTGCCAGGTGAAGTAGGAGATGACAGAGACGTGCCAGCTGTAGTAGGAGATGAGACGTCTCAGGTGTAGTAGGAGATGAGACGTCTCAGCTGTAGTAGGAGATGAGACGTGCCAGGTGAAGTAGGAGATGACAGAGACGTGCCAGGTGTAGTAGGAGATGAGACGTCTCAGCTGTAGTAGGAGATGAGAAGTCTCAGGTGTAGTAGGAGATGACAGAGACGTGCCAGCTGTAGTAGGAGATGAGACGTCTCAGGTGTAGTAGGAGATGAGACGTCTCAGGTGTAGTAGGAGATGACAGAGACGTGCCAGGTGAAGTAGGAGATGAGATGTGCCAGGTGAAGTAGGAGATGAGACGTCTCAGGTGAAGTAGGAAATGAGACGTGTCAGCTGTAGTAGGAGATGAGACGTCTCAGGTGAAGTAGGAGATGAGACGTCTCAGGTGTAGTAGGAGATGAGACGTCTCAGGTGTAGTAGGAGATGAGACGTCTCAGGTGAAGTAGGAGATGAGACGTGTCAGGTGTAGTAGGAGATGAGACGTCTCAGGTGTAGTAGGAGATGAGACGTCTCAGGTGAAGTAGGAGATGAGACGTGTCAGGTGTAGTAGGAGATGAGACGTCTCAGGTGTAGTAGGAGATGAGACGTCTCAGGTGAAGTAGGAGATGAGACGTGTCAGCTGTAGTAGGAGATGAGACGTCTCAGGTGTAGTAGGAGATGAGACGTCTCAGGTGAAGTAGGAGATGAGACGTGTCAGCTGTAGTAGGAGATGAGACGTCTCAGGTGTAGTAGGAGATGAGACGTCTCAGGTGAAGTAGGAGATGAGACGTGTCAGGTGTAGTAGGAGATGAGACGTGCCAGGTGTAGTAGGAGATGAGACGTGCCAGGTGAAGTAAGAGATGAGACGTGCCAGGTGTAGTAGGAGATGAGACGTGCCAGGTGTAGTAGGAGATGAGACGTCTCAGGTGAAGTAGGAGATGACAGAGACGTGCCAGGTGAAGTAGGAGATGAGACGTGCCAGGTGTAGTAGGAGATGAGACGTCTCAGCTGTAGTAGGAGATGAGACGTGCCAGGTGTAGTAGGAGATGACAGAGACGTGCCAGGTGTAGTAGGAGATGAGACGTGCCAGGTGTAGTAGGAGATGAGACGTCTCAGCTGTAGTAGGAGATGAGACGTGCCAGGTGTAGTAGGAGATGAGACGTCTCAGGTGAAGTAGGAGATGACAGAGACGTGCCAGGTGAAGTAGGAGATGAGAGACGTGCCAGCTGTAGTAGGAGATGAGACGTCTCAGGTGTAGTAGGAGATGAGACGTCTCAGGTGTAGTAGGAGATGACAGAGACGTGCCAGGTGAAGTAGGAGATGAGAGACGTGCCAGCTGTAGTAGGAGATGAGACGTCTCAGGTGTAGTAGGAGATGAGACGTGCCAGGTGTAGTAGGAGATGACAGAGACGTGCCAGGTGTAGTAGGAGATGACAGAGACGTCTCAGCTGTAGTAGGAGATGAGACGTCTCAGGTGTAGTAGGAGATGAAACGTCTCAGGTGTAGTAGGAGATGAGACGTCTCAGGTGTAGTAGATGAGACGTCTCAGGTGTAGTAGGAGATGAGACGTCTCAGGTGAAGTAGGAGATGAGACGTCTCAGGTGAAGTAGGAGATGAGACGTCTCAGGTGAAGTAGGAGATGAGACATCTCAGGTGTAGTAGGAGATGAGACGTCTCAGGTGAAGTAGGAGATGAGACGTCTCAGGTGTAGTAGGAGATGAGACGTCTCAGGTGTAGTAGGAGATGAGACGTGCCAGGTGTAGTAGGAGATGAGACGTCTCAGGTGTAGTAGGAGATGAGACGTGCCAGGTGTAGTAGGAGATGACAGAGACGTGCCAGCTGTAGTAGGAGATGAGACGTCTCAGGTGTAGTAGGAGATGAGACGTCTCAGGTGAAGTAGGAGATGAGACGTCTCAGGTGTAGTAGGAGATGAGACGTCTCAGGTGTAGTAGGAGATGAGACGTGCCAGGTGTAGTAGGAGATGAGACGTCTCAGGTGTAGTAGGAAATGAGACGTCTCAGGTGTAGTAGGAGATGACAGAGACGTCTCAGGTGAAGTAGGAGATGACAGAGACGTGCCAGGTGAAGTAGGAGATGAGACGTGCCAGGTGTAGTAGGAGATGAGACGTCTCAGGTGAAGTAGGAGATGACAGAGACGTCTCAGGTGTAGTAGGAGATGACAGAGACGTGCCAGGTGAAGTAGGAGATGAGACGTCTCAGGTGTAGTAGGAGATGACAGAGACGTGCCAGGTGAAGTAGGAGATGACAGAGACGTGCCAGGTGTAGTAGGAGATGAGACGTCTCAGGTGTAGTAGGAGATGAGACGTCTCAGGTGTAGTAGGAGATGAGACGTGCCAGGTGTAGTAGGAGATGAGACGTCTCAGGTGTAGTAGGAGATGAGACGTCTCAGGTGTAGTAGGAGATGAGACGTCTCAGGTGTAGTAGGAGATGACAGAGACGTGCCAGGTGTAGTAGGAGATGAGACGTCTCAGGTGTAGTAGGAGATGAGACGTCTCAGGTGTAGTAGGAGATGACAGAGACGTGCCAGGTGTAGTAGGAGATGAGACGTCTCAGGTGTAGTAGGAGATGACAGAGACGTGCCAGGTGAAGTAGGAGATGACAGAGACGTGCCAGGTGTAGTAGGAGATGAGACGTCTCAGGTGTAGTAGGAGATGAGACGTGCCAGGTGTAGTAGGAGATGAGACGTCTCAGGTGTAGTAGGAGATGAGACGTGCCAGGTGTAGTAGGAGATGAGACGTCTCAGGTGTAGTAGGAGATGAGACGTCTCAGGTGAAGTAGGAGATGAGACGTCTCAGGTGTAGTAGGAGATGAGACGTCTCAGGTGTAGTAGGAGATGAGACGTGCCAGGTGTAGTAGGAGATGAGACGTCTCAGGTGTAGTAGGAGATGAGACGTGCCAGGTGTAGTAGGAGATGACAGAGACGTGCCAGCTGTAGTAGGAGATGAGACGTCTCAGGTGTAGTAGGAGATGAGACGTCTCAGGTGAAGTAGGAGATGAGACGTCTCAGGTGTAGTAGGAAATGAGACGTCTCAGGTGTAGTAGGAGATGAGACGTGCCAGGTGTAGTAGGAGATGAGACGTCTCAGGTGTAGTAGGAGATGAGACGTCTCAGGTGTAGTAGGAGATGACAGAGACGTCTCAGGTGAAGTAGAAGATGACAGAGACGTGCCAGGTGAAGTAGATGAGACGTGCCAGGTGTAGTAGGAGATGAGACGTCTCAGGTGAAGTAGGAGATGACAGAGACGTCTCAGGTGTAGTAGGAGATGACAGAGACGTGCCAGGTGAAGTAGGAGATGAGACGTCTCAGGTGTAGTAGGAGATGACAGAGACGTGCCAGGTGAAGTAGGAGATGACAGAGACGTGCCAGGTGTAGTAGGAGATGAGACGTCTCAGGTGTAGTAGGAGATGAGACGTCTCAGGTGAAGTAGGAGATGACAGAGACGTCTCAGGTGTAGTAGGAGATGACAGAGACGTGCCAGGTGAAGTAGGAGATGAGACGTCTCAGGTGTAGTAGGAGATGACAGAGACGTGCCAGGTGAAGTAGGAGATGACAGAGACGTGCCAGGTGTAGTAGGAGATGAGACGTCTCAGGTGTAGTAGGAGATGAGACGTCTCAGGTGTAGTAGGAGATGAGACGTCTCAGGTATAGTAGTAGATGAGACGTGCCAGGTGTAGTAGGAGATGAGACGTCTCAGGTGTAGTAGGAGATGAGACGTGCCAGGTGTAGTAGGAGATGAGACGTCTCAGGTGTAGTAGGAGATGAGACGTCTCAGGTGTAGTAGGAGATGAGACGTGCCAGGTGTAGTAGCAGATGACACGTCTCAGGTGTAGTAGGAGATGAGACGTCTCAGGTGTAGTAGGAGATGACAGAGACGTGCCAGGTGTAGTAGGAGATGAGACGTCTCAGGTGTAGTAGGAGATGAGACGTCTCAGGTGTAGTAGGAGATGAGACGTCTCAGGTGTAGTAGGAGATGAGACGTCTCAGGTGTAGTAGGAGATGAGACGTCTCAGGTGTAGTAGGAGATGACAGAGACGTCTCAGGTGTAGTAGGAGATGAGACGTCTCAGGTGTAGTAGGAGATGACAGAGACGTGCCAGGTGTAGTAGGAGATGAGACGTCTCAGGTGAAGTAGGAGATGAGACGTGCCAGGTGTAGTAGGAGATGAGACGTGTCAGGTGTAATAGGAGATGAGACGTCTCAGGTGTAGTAGGAGATGACAGAGACGTCTCAGGTGTAGTAGGAGATGAGACGTCTCAGGTGTAGTAGGAGATGACAGAGACGTGCCAGGTGTAGTAGGAGATGAGACGTCTCAGGTGAAGTAGGAGATGAGACGTGCCAGGTGTAGTAGGAGATGAGACGTGCCAGGTGTAGTAGGAGATGACAGAGACGTGCCAGGTGTAGGAGATGAGACGTCTCAGGTGTAGTAGGAGATGAGACGTCTCAGGTGTAGTAGGAGATGAGACGTCTCAGGTGTAATAGGAGATGAGACGTCTCAGGTGTAGTAGGAGATGACAGAGACGTCTCAGGTGTAGTAGGAGATGAGACGTCTCAGGTGTAGTAGGAGATGACAGAGACGTGCCAGGTTTAGTAGGAGATGAGACGTCTCAGGTGAAGTAGGAGATGAGACGTGTCAGGTGTAGTAGGAGATGAGACATGCCAGGTGTAGTAGGAGATGAGACGTGCCAGGTGTAGTAGGAGATGAGACGTCTCAGGTGTAGTAGGAGATGAGATGTGCCAGGTGTAGTAGGAGATGAGACGTCTCAGGTGTAGTAGGAGATGAGACGTCTCAGGTGTAGTAGGAGATGACAGAGACGTGCCAGGTGAAGTAGGAGATGAGACGTGCCAGGTGTAGTAGGAGATGAGACGTCTCAGGTGTAGTAGGAGATGACAGAGACGTCTCAGGTGAAGTAGGAGATGAGAGACGTGCCAGGTGTAGTAGGAGATGAGACGTCTCAGGTGTAGTAGGAGATGACAGAGACGTCTCAGGTGTAGTAGGAGATGACAGAGACGTGCCAGGTGAAGTAGGAGATGAGACGTGCCAGGTGTAGTAGGAGATGAGACATCTCAGGTGTAGTAGGAGATGAGACGTCTCAGGTGTAGTAGGAGATGAGACGTGCCAGGTGTAGTAGGAGATGAGACGTCTCAGGTGTAGTAGGAGATGAGACGTCTCAGGTGTAGTAGGAGATGAGACGTGCCAGCTGTAGTAGGAGATGAGACGTCTCAGGTGTAGTAGGAGATGAGACGTGCCAGGTGTAGTAGGAGATGACAGAGACGTGCCAGGTGTAGTAGGAGATGAGAGACGTCTCAGGTGTAGTAGGAGATGAGACGTCTCAGGTGTAGTAGGAGATGACAGAGACGTGCCAGCTGTAGTAGGAGATGAGACGTCTCAGGTGTAGTAGGAGATGAGACGTGCCAGGTGTAGTAGGAGATGAGACGTCTCAGGTGTAGTAGGAGATGAGACGTGCCAGGTGTAGTAGGAGATGAGAGAGACGTGCCAGGTGAAATAGGAGATGAGAGAGACGTGCCAGGTGAAGTAGGAGATGAGAGACGTGCCAGCTGTAGTAGGAGATGAGACGTGCCAGGTGAAGTAGGAGATGAGACGTGCCAGGTGTAGTAGGAGATGACAGAGACGTGCCAGGTGAAGTAGGAGATGAGAGACGTGCCAGCTGTAGTACGAGATGAGACGTGCCAGGTGAAGTAGGAGATGAGACGTGCCAGGTGTAGTAGGAGATGACAGAGACGTGCCAGGTGAAGTAGGAGATGAGAGACGTGCCAGCTGTAGTAGGAGATGAGACGTGCCAGGTGAAGTAGGAGATGAGACGTGCCAGGTGTAGTAGGAGATGACAGAGACGTGCCAGGTGAAGTAGGAGATGAGACGTGCCAGGTGTAGTAGGAGATGAGACGTGCCAGGTGTAGTAGGAGATGACAGAGACGTGCCAGGTGAAGTAGGAGATGAGACGTGCCAGGTGTAGTAGGAGATGAGACGTCTCAGGTGTAGTAGGAGATGACAGAGACCTGCCAGGTGAAGTAGGAGATGACAGAGACGTGCCAGGTGTAGTAGGAGATGAGACGTCTCAGGTGTAGTAGGAGATGACAGAGACGTGCCAGGTGAAGTAGGAGATGACAGAGACGTGCCAGGTGTAGTAGGAGATGAGACGTCTCAGGTGTAGTAGGAGATGAGACGTGCCAGGTGTAGTAGGAGATGACAGAGACGTGCCAGGTGAAGTAGGAGATGACAGAGACGTGCCAGGTGTAGTAGGAGATGAGACGTCTCAGGTGTAGTAGGAGATGAGACGTGCCAGGTGTAGTAGGAGATGACAGAGACGTGCCAGGTGAAGTAGGAGATGAGAGACGTGCCAGCTGTAGTAGGAGATGAGACGTGCCAGGTGAAGTAGGAGATGAGACGTCTCAGGTGTAGTAGGAGATGACAGAGACGTCTCAGGTGTAGTAGGAGATGACAGAGACGTGCCAGGTGAAGTAGGAGATGAGACGTGCCAGGTGTAGTAGGAGATGAGACATCTCAGGTGTAGTAGGAGATGAGACGTCTCAGGTGTAGTAGGAGATGAGACGTGCCAGGTGTAGTAGGAGATGAGACGTCTCAGGTGTAGTAGGAGATGAGACGTCTCAGGTGTAGTAGGAGATGAGACGTGCCAGCTGTAGTAGGAGATGAGACGTCTCAGGTGTAGTAGGAGATGAGACGTGCCAGGTGTAGTAGGAGATGACAGAGACGTGCCAGGTGTAGTAGGAGATGAGAGACGTCTCAGGTGTAGTAGGAGATGAGACGTCTCAGGTGTAGTAGGAGATGACAGAGACGTGCCAGCTGTAGTAGGAGATGAGACGTCTCAGGTGTAGTAGGAGATGAGACGTGCCAGGTGTAGTAGGAGATGAGACGTCTCAGGTGTAGTAGGAGATGAGACGTGCCAGGTGTAGTAGGAGATGAGAGAGACGTGCCAGGTGAAATAGGAGATGAGAGAGACGTGCCAGGTGAAGTAGGAGATGAGAGACGTGCCAGCTGTAGTAGGAGATGAGACGTGCCAGGTGAAGTAGGAGATGAGACGTGCCAGGTGTAGTAGGAGATGACAGAGACGTGCCAGGTGAAGTAGGAGATGAGAGACGTGCCAGCTGTAGTACGAGATGAGACGTGCCAGGTGAAGTAGGAGATGAGACGTGCCAGGTGTAGTAGGAGATGACAGAGACGTGCCAGGTGAAGTAGGAGATGAGAGACGTGCCAGCTGTAGTAGGAGATGAGACGTGCCAGGTGAAGTAGGAGATGAGACGTGCCAGGTGTAGTAGGAGATGACAGAGACGTGCCAGGTGAAGTAGGAGATGAGACGTGCCAGGTGTAGTAGGAGATGAGACGTGCCAGGTGTAGTAGGAGATGACAGAGACGTGCCAGGTGAAGTAGGAGATGAGACGTGCCAGGTGTAGTAGGAGATGAGACGTCTCAGGTGTAGTAGGAGATGACAGAGACCTGCCAGGTGAAGTAGGAGATGACAGAGACGTGCCAGGTGTAGTAGGAGATGAGACGTCTCAGGTGTAGTAGGAGATGACAGAGACGTGCCAGGTGAAGTAGGAGATGACAGAGACGTGCCAGGTGTAGTAGGAGATGAGACGTCTCAGGTGTAGTAGGAGATGAGACGTGCCAGGTGTAGTAGGAGATGACAGAGACGTGCCAGGTGAAGTAGGAGATGACAGAGACGTGCCAGGTGTAGTAGGAGATGAGACGTCTCAGGTGTAGTAGGAGATGAGACGTGCCAGGTGTAGTAGGAGATGACAGAGACGTGCCAGGTGAAGTAGGAGATGAGAGACGTGCCAGCTGTAGTAGGAGATGAGACGTGCCAGGTGAAGTAGGAGATGAGACGTGCCAGGTGTAGTAGGAGATGACAGAGACGTGCCAGGTGAAGTAGGAGATGAGACGTGCCAGGTGTAGTAGGAGATGAGACGTGCCAGGTGTAGTAGGAGATGACAGAGACGTGCCAGGTGAAGTAGGAGATGAGACGTGCCAGGTGTAGTAGGAGATGAGACGTCTCAGGTGTAGTAGGAGATGACAGAGAAGTGCCAGGTGAAGTAGGAGATGAGACGTGCCAGGTGTAGTAGGAGATGAGACGTCTCAGGTGTAGTAGGAGATGAGACGTCTCAGGTGTAGTAGGAGATGACAGAGACGTGCCAGGTGAAGTAGGAGATGAGACGTGCCAGGTGTAGTAGGAGATGAGACGTCTCAGGTGTAGTAGGAGATGAGAGACGTGCCAGGTGTAGTAGGAGATGAGACGTGCCAGGTGAAGTAGGAGATGAGAGACGTCTCAGGTGTAGTAGATGAGACGTCTCAGGTGTTGTAGGAGATGTGAGACGTGCCAGCTGTAGTAGGAGATGAGACGTGCCAGGTGTAGTAGGAGATGAGAGACGTGCCAGGTGTAGTAGGAGATGACAGAGACGTGCCAGGTGTAGTAGGAGATGAGAGACGTGCCAGGTGTAGTAGGAGATGAGAGACGTGCCAGGTGTAGTAGGAGATGAGACGTGCCAGGTGTAGTAGGAGATGACAGAGACGTGTCAGCTGTAGTAGGAGATGAGAGACGTGCCAGGTGTAGTAGGAGATGACAGAGACGTGCCAGGTGTAGTAGGAGATGACAGAGACGTGCCAGGTGTAGTAGGAGATGAGAGACGTGCCAGGTGTAGTAGGAGATGACAGACGTGCCAGGTGTGGTAGGAGATGAGAGAGACGTGCCAGGTGTAGTAGGAGATGAGACGTGCCAGGTGTAGTAGGAGATGAGACGTGCCAGGTGTGGTAGGAGATGACAGAGACGTGTCAGCTGTAGTAGGAGATGAGAGACGTGCCAGGTGTAGTAGGAGATGAGACGTGCCAGGTGTAGTAGTAGATGACAGAGACGTGCCAGGTGTAGTAGGAGATGAGAGACGTCTCAGGTGTAGTAGGAGATGACAGAGACGTGCCAGGTGTAGTAGGAGATGAGATGTGCCAGGTGTAGTAGGAGATGAGAGACGTCTCAGGTGTAGTAGGAGATGACAGAGACGTGCCAGGTGTAGTAGGAGATGAGAGACGTCTCAGGTGTAGTAGGAGATGAGACGTCTCAGGTGTAGTAGGAGATGAGACGTCTCAGGTGTAGTAGGAGATGACAGAGACGTGCCAGGTGTAGTAGGAGATTATACGTCTAAGGTGTAGTAGGAGATGACAGAGACGTGCCAGGTGTAGTAGGAGATGAGAGACGTCTCAGGTGTAGTAGGAGATGACAGAGACGTGCCAGGTGTAGTAGGAGATGAGATGTGTCAGGTGTAGTAGGAGATGAGAGACGTCTCAGGTGTAGTAGATGACAGAGACGTGCCAGGTGTAGTAGGAGATGATACGTCTAAGGTGTAGTAGGAGATGAGAGTCTCAGGTGTAGTAGGAGATGAGAGACGTGCCAGCTGTAGTAGGAGATGAGACGTGTCAGGTAGCGGAGAGCGCTCGCGAGATGTTTGGAGAACACGTGGTGTGTGGATGATTTTCGTCCTCTGACCCCCCTCCCCCCATGTGTCATGTAACCACAACAGCAATGTGCGGGGCTGCTTACACAAATTAACCCTCGCTCGCGTAAACAAATAAGTCAGTGAATGAGTTGATAATGAATAGCCTGGGCTAATGATTGAGTGAAGAGACCACGGGGTTTAATGTTTACTCATTGTGGTGCACGGGTCGCGGGAACGCGACGCTGCTGACCGCTTCATAAACTTAACCAAACCATTTTTATTCACCCGGCAAAGCCCACTGATTCTTCTTCTTGGTTCTTTCGGTAAAGTCACGTAGAATGGAAATGATAAAAGAATAAAAATAAAACATAATTAAATTATTCTCACGACGTTTCGGCCACAACGCAAGCAGTCGTCCTCTGTCTTCTCGACAGACCTGTTCTCCACCTGAGGACGGCTGCTTGCATTGTGGCCGAAACGTCGTGAGAATTATTTTGCTTTATTTTATTATTTCCATTCTACGTGACTTTACCGAAAGAACCAAGAAGATGAATCCCTGCAGTCACGAAAGCTTTAAATCGAAAAATAAAACCCACTGATTCTCTTTTTGACCCCGGCCACACATCATCGATGCATGGAAGAGGCTTGCCATCCAGCGAGCGTCATTAAGCGCGAGTTGACTCACGCGGAGGGTAACGGCCGCGGACACCCGGAGATGAATCCACGCAGGTTTCAACATTAAACATGATTTTGAAGATATTCTTAGGTTTTTTCGGTAAAGTCACGTAGGTAAAACAAATTAAATTAGTAAAATAAAAATAAAATAAAAATCACGACGTTTCGGAGGCAACACAAGCTTCCGTCTTCAGGTGGAACCGTCACAGCACGATAGCTGTATCAAGTGAAACGTCGTGATATTTATTTTATTTTTATTTTACTTTTATTAATGTAATTTTTTTTACCTACGTGACTTCACCGAAAAAACTAAGAATATGAATCCTTTCAGTCACGAAAGCTTCAAATCTAGAATAAATGATTTTGAAGAGTCAAAGCTTGCTTTATCACCAGCATGGTTGACGATGTACCGGTGCGAAAGACGTTCAACATACATAGGCGTGATGGTGTATCATTTTTCAATTAAAGTTTGCCAAACTTGCTTTTCCCGTTTGTATGTTAATTTCAATTAAAGTGTAATTTTCTTGGTGCTTTCGGTAAAGTCACGTAGAAGGGAAATAATAAAATAATAAAAATAAAACATAATAAAATACAACATAGAAATGTTTTATTTTTATTATTTTATTATTTCCCTTCTACGTGACTTTTCCTAAAGAACCAAGAAGATGAATCCCTGCAGTCACGAAAGCTTTAAATCGAAATTTAAAGTGTCATTGTACAACAACAACAAAAAATAATCCACGCGACAATCACCACGGGGAGAGACCGAGACAGAGAGACGGAGGGCACACGCCGACTCACAAATATACGACGGACAGCATTCAGGCTCCGGGAATCGAACCCACGGGTCTGAGCAAACCATACGATGTGGTGGATCGCGTCTTCTCGCAACCCTCGCGGTGCCGTGAGCGGCTCGCGAACGACGGAAAAAAAATCCCCTTCAGTCACCGGAGTAGCAGCATCCCGAGCCGCATTCATCGGAGAATTTGGGGGGGCGGGAGTGACGTCTACGGTACGGTGACTTTTTGTTTTGCTATCGTTCGGGCGTGACGCTGGCGGCCACCCACCCACCCTCCCTCTCGTGTGTCGTGTCTGCCTTCACAGGTGCCGCTGACTCGCTACGGACAGCACTTGCCCCAACAGTATGTCCGCCCCGTGGCCACATTCATGCTGATTGCCCAATCACCCAGCCCGCGGTTTCGTTCGCCCTGCCCACTCGCTGTGCGCTCACTCACCTGGTCTCCTCTGTGCGCTCACTCACCTGGTCTCCTCTGTGCGCTCACTCACCTGGTCTCGTCTGTGCGCTCACTCACCTGGTCTCCTCTGTGCGCTCACTCACCTGGTCTCGTCTGTGCGCTCACTCACCTGGTCTCCTCTGTGCGCTCACTCACCTGGTCTCCTCTGTGCGCTCACTCACCTGGTCTCCTCTGTGCGCTCACTCACCTGGTCTCCTCTGTGCGCTCACTCACCTGGTCTCCTCTGTGCGCTCACTCACCTGGTCTCGTCTGTGCGCTCACTCACCTGGTCTCGTCTGTGTGCTCACTCACCTGGTCTCCTCTGTGCGCTCACTCACCTGGTCTCCTTTGTACGCTCACTCACCTGGTCTCGTCTGTGCGCTCACTCACCTGGTCTCGTCTGTGTGCTCACTCACCTGGTCTCCTCTGTGCGCTCACTCACCTGGTCTCACCTGTGCGCTCACTCACCTGGTCTCGTCTGTGCGCTCACTCACCTGGTCTCGTCTGTGTGCTCACTCACCTGGTCTCGTCTGTGCGCTCACTCACCTGGTCTCGTCTGTGCGCTCACTCACCTGGTCTCGTCTGTGTGCTCACTCACCTGGTCTCGTCTGTGCGCTCACTCACCTGGTCTCCTCTGTGCGCTCACTCACCTGGTCTCGTCTGTGCGCTCACTCACCTGGTCTCACCTGTGCGCTCACTCACCTGGTGTCGTCTGTGCGCTCACTCACCTGGTCTCGTCTGTGCGCTCACTCACCTGGTCTCGTTTGTGTGCTCACTCACCTGGTCTCGTCTGTGCGCTCACTCACCTGGTCTCCTCTGTGCGCTCACTCACCTGGTCTCGTCTGTGAGCTCACTCACCTGGTCTCCTCTGTGCGCTCACTCATCTGGTCTCGTCTGTGCACTGACTCACCTGGTTTCGTCTGTGCGCTCACTCACCTGGTCTCGTCTGTGTGCTCACTCACCTGGTATCGTCTATGCGCTCACTCACCTGGTCTCGCCTGCCGAAAAACACAAAAATCTAAATCAACAAGCAGAGGCGGTGATGAAAGTGTAGAGGAAAAAGGTATGCGTTAAATAAATAAACTGCGCGACGTGGTACAAATATTTAAAGTCAAATGTTGCATCAAAGTTACGTATTAAACCGCGTGCAGTGCTCGTCACCTCGAGGAGGTCTTTCAGACAGATCGTATCATGTATTATTATTTAGAGACGGATCATGTATTATGAATTATTATTTAGAGACGGATCATGTATTATGAATTATTATTTAGAGACGGATCAGCAGCGTTAAGCATTAACCAGCCAGAGGTTGACTGTAAGTAGTAATTTGTAAATACTTACGATGGAGATGCGTTACGACGACCCCATCGTAAGTCGAAAATATCGTAAGTCGAAGATGGCCTATAGCCTACCCAGGAGTGGTTAAAGAATGGTGATAATTTAGCAAAACAGAGCAATTTACAGTACCGTACTGTATACACTATATACTGTATGTATTTATTAATTACAATACTGTATTGCACAGTAACATGTAAAGTAAAAAAAACAAGGTCAATTCTTAGCCTACCTGTATGAACTGCAATTTAAGTGAAAGTTTTTTCAGGAAACAATCCTATCTGCTATAAAAAAAAAAGTTTAACATGCAGTGAACGTATCGTATCGTGGTAACCTTAAAATGAAATCGCTAAAGCTACGTATCATAGCGTAGTGTATAGTGTAATGTATAGTGTAGTGTATAGTGTAGTGAAGTGTATAGTGTAGTGTAATAATGTAATGTATAGTGTAGTGTAATAATGTAGTGTATATGTATAGTGTAGTGTAATAATGTAGTGTATAGTGTAGTGTAATAATTTAGTGTAATAATGTAGTGTATAGTGTAATGTATAGTGTAGTGTATAGTAATCATGTAGTGTGTAGTGTAGTGTATAGTGTAGTGTATAGTGAAGTGTAATAATGTAGTGTAATAATGTAGTGTATAGCGAAGTGTATAGTGTAGTGTATAGTGTAGTGTATACATGCATTGCACGTATCGTAACGTATCATATTGTACTGTACCCACCAAGATTCTGTCCGTCGTCTGCACACTTGAACGATGTTAAGGTTCTTGATGGCAATTTTGTCGTATCGCCATCGTAAGATCGAAATATCGTAAGTCGGAGCATCGTAACTCGGGGACTACCTGTAGACGTCAAATGTCCAACAATATGAATAATCGCCCCCCCCCCCCATAGAATAAACAAACTCTGGGGAGATGTTCTGTTAGCGCCTCTGAATTTCGGCACGACACAAGAGGCACAGGTGGGTGGCCGCTAGGGCTGAACGATTAATCGATTTCAAATCGAACTCGCAATTTGAAACAATGCGATTAGCATATCGCAAAGGCTGCGATTTTTTGCGATTTGAAAAGTCCTATTGCTTTCTTATTGGAATTGTTTTATTTTGTATTGTTATAACTTTATTTATTTAACTTAACAATTGTTCTATCTCGATTCTAAGCTTTCGTGACCGCAGGAATTACTATTCGGTTCTTTCGGTAAAGTCAAGTATAAAGAAAATAAATTAAATAAAAATAGAATACGACGTCTCGATTCCAACACAAGCAACCGTCACCAGCAAAGAATGAATGAGAAAACAAACATAGTAAACTGAGAAATAGAATGCAATACAACACAGAGAGTCGGCTAACACAACAATCAACACCCTACCTGGTTGATTACGTTCTTCCAAAGATTGCTAAATTTGAGAGAGACAAAACACAGACACGGAGACACACAGACACACAAGCAGAGAGAGACAACACAGAGAGACACACACAGAGACACACAGAGAGAGACACACAACATAGACACACAGACAGACACACAAGCAGAGAGAGCCAACACAGAGACACACACACAGAGACACACATAGACAGACACACAACATAGACACACAGACAGAGACACAAGCAGAGACTCACACAGACACAAAATAGACACAGAGTCCCAATGCCTCTGTGTCGAGGCCTTAAATAGCTTCAAATCAAGTTTGAATGTTGAATTCCTATCGGATCATTCTTTATGGGCCCGACCGAAATTCGGTTTCGGCGCCGAAAGTTGGCAAATGGCCACTTTCGGTTTCCTTTCGGTTTCGGACGAAAGTTAATTTTTAACTTTCGATTTCGGCCGAAAGTCAATTTTTAACTTTCGATTTCGGCCGAAAGTCAATTTTTTACTTTCGATTTCGGCCGAAAGTCATTTTTTTACTTTCGGTTTCAGCCGAAAGTTAATTTTTAATTTTCGGTCTGGTTTCAGTTTCGGCCGAAACTGATATTGACTTTCGGTCGTCAACCGAAGATCTATTTTCAGAATATAACGCTCGTGCTAAGTCTATCAGCCGGTCAGTCGGCGCTAGGCAATCCTATGCGATGGGCTGCACACACATACACACACACAGTGTACACAGTGTGTATGTGTGTGTACACTCACATACACACAGTGTACACACACGTCATCAGCAGCAGCAGCTTGCGAGCGAGGGTCTGGGGCCGTCAATAAAGGGGTGGGGGGGGGGTAGCGCCTTCGCTACGAACCCTCAATTCCGGTTCAGTGATTCTGCTCTATTGCTATAGTACTATACCGCCTTCAACTTTTATGAACGACTGGGTTCATCTTCTTGGTTCTTTCGGTAAAGTCACGTAGAAGGGAAATAATACAATAATAAAAATAAAACATAATAAAATAAATTTTTATTATTTTATTAAAATTGTTTATTGTTTATTATTTTATTAAAGTCACGTAGAAGGGAAATAATAAAATAATATAAAATAATAACAGAATTATTTATTATTCTATTATTTCCCTTCTACGTGACTTTACTGAAAGAACCAAGAAGATGAATCCCTGCAGTCACGAAAGCTTTAAATCGGAACGACTGGGTGTTTAAGGTTAGCGATTTGTCATATTAGCTAGCTGTATAGCAAATGAACAAATACAATTACTTTACGATGCAAGTAAAAAAATAGTGTTTTAATATTTGTGTTTTTTTAATGTAGGGTCCCTTTATAACATGTGCTACAGGCCCCTAATTAGCTTAATCCGGCACTGGCTCCAGCATGGATGTCTGTGTGCGTGAATGTGTGGAGCGGTGGCGCAGCGATTAGCGCACTGCGCTTCGAACCCGGCCACCCGAGTTCGATTCCCTGCTCACGGCCGGTGACGATTATTATCTGAACCGGTCCTGGGCCTCCCCTAGGTCGACATCGCCACTGGGGAGACAAAGGCGGCCGGCCGTGGTGCTGGCCACCCACCCCCTCGTGTGCCGTGCCTTCTTCATAGGTGCTCGCTAACAGCACTTGCCCCCTACAGTCTCACAGGCTACACGGGGGATCTTTGTCTGTGTGTGGGGGGGCGGGGCAGCGACTGCGTCACGATTCGCGCGCTGAGCTCCGAACCCGGCGGCCCGAGTTCGGTTCCCGCTCACGGCCGGTGACGAATATTATTTGAACCGGTCCTGGGCCTCCTCCTAGGTCGACTCAGCCTCAAACAAGTAAGCGTTTGTGGGTATGTCAACATCGAGGAGGGGAGCCGGAACGCTGGCTCTGACAGACGGCGGCAGAGCAAAGACATTGGGATCGAGTGTTTTTCCCTCACGCGCGTGGGTTTTAACTTGCGGTGGCTTCATATTCTTAGTTCTTTCGGTAAAGTCACCATGTAGGTAAAAAATGAAATTAAAATTAATAAAAGTAATAAAATCACGACGTTTCGGAGGCAACACAAGTCTCCGTCATCAGTTGGGACCGTCACAGCCAGATTTGCTGCATCAAGTGAGGCAGGGATTCAAGATGCAAGCTTTATTAATTTTAATTTCATTTCTTACCTACGTGACTTTACCGAAAGAACTAAAGAGTATGAATCCTTGCAGTCACGAAAACTGCGGTGGCTGCTGTTTATGGCCAAGTGTCAACAAAAAAACCCACTAATTTATTGGCTAAAAACATCTCGATCTGCCGTGTAGGGGACCGCAACGTTTGACCAATTGAACCTTATGGCGTGACCCTGGGGCCCTATAAGCCACCCCGGGTCCTATAAGCCACCCCGGGTCCTATAAGCCACCCCGGGGCCCTATAAGCCACCCCAGGTCCTAAAAGCCACCCCGGGGCCCTATAAGCCCCCGGGTCCTATAAGCCCTCCCTGGCTCTCGCATCAACTGCGTTGCGACGTAATTTTATGTTTGTTGAAGGCGAACGACACGGCCATCTGTTCCTATCGACGAGCTCTACACGATGCGCTGATTAAAGTTTCACAGTTTTGTTGATGACTACGGCAATTTTGGCGGGTGCTTGGTGAAGAACGAGAGCGGTGGGATGGAGTGGCCACAAATAAGTTCGTGGCGATTTTTGATTTTCGATTATTCGGGGACCCCGACTCTGACGTCTGCTGCTGAATATTTGGAGTTTTTTTTCTCTCTCTGTCTGTTCACGTAGATTTTTCTCTAGGTCCTCCGGTTTTTTTCCCTCCACAAGTAGAATGAAACGTAATAGAGAGGGTGTTTTTTTGGGGGGTTAGATCGCGTTAATATATGTGTCGTTAAAACCCGCCACCACCCGACGCAGCCAAATCGTGAGGGTGTTTTAAAATTATTATTTAACTCCGTCTGTTGTATCATCAAAAAAACTTCTAACTCAATTTTACACACTTACCAATGTGTTATCGACTGCAAACTTGAATACCTATGTCATATTTATGACACGACTATATTCTAAAATTAAAATTTCAAAACATATTTTTTAACATTTTACACGCTTATATTTAACTTACTCTGTTGTATGCTCAAATCTAGTAACTCAATTTTAACCGTATTCCCAATGTCGTATCGACTGCAAACTTGGTATAGGTATGTCATACTGATGACAACACGATATTCTATCATTAAAATTTCAAAATATATATTTTTAAACATTTTACACGCTTTTATTTACCTTACTGTGTTGTATCCTCAAATCTTGTAACTATATTTTAACCGTATTCCCAATGTCATATCGACTGTAAACTTGGTATAGCTATGCCATACTGACGACAAGACTATATTCTATGATTACAATTTCAAAATATATATTTTTAAACATTTTACACGCTTTTATTTAACTTACTGTGTTGTATCCTCAAATCTTGTAACTATATTTTAACCGTATTCCCAATGTATCGACTGAAAACTTAGTATAGCTATGTCATACTGATGACAAGACTATATTATATCATTAAAATTTAAAAATATATATTTTTAAACATTTTACACACTTTTATTTAACTTACTGTGTTGTATCCTCAAATCTTGTAACTCAATTTTAACCGTATTCCCAATATCGTATCGACTGCAAACTTGGTATAGCTATGTCATACTGATGACAACACGATATTCTATCATTGAAAATTAAAAATAAATATTTTAAAAACATTCTTTTTTACGGCTCCAATTGTCCACGCTAAACTCACGTTGCCTGCAAATCACCGCGGTCCCTTATGTCACGGCACGCCTCGGGTAGCCACGCCCAGGGACGGGGGATGTGGAAGGAGGGGAGGGGCGATGGGGACAAGAGGAGGGGCAACTAGGACAGTACTGTACTGTACATTTCATGAAAGCGTGTTTTTTTTTTAAAGTATTTTTAAATATTTTATTTAGTTCTAGTTTAGGACTTTAGGTGACGCACGCACCTCGTGGCCACCTACCGGCCGCTGTGAATTTTTTCGCGAGGGTTTTCACGATATGGCGATGCCACGATATGGCGATACCACGATACATGTGACACGATATCAAAGTGTCGTGATGATCGGCAGCTTCCTGAGATTGCGATCCAAACGTGGCCGCTTCAATTCGACCTCCCCGGCGCGTCAGCATGAAACAACGAGCAAAACGAATTGACGAAACTCCCCCAAAGTGGCGGTCGTTTCACCGCAAACCGCGCCGGGTCCTAATTCGAGGCTGAGTCGACCTAGGGGGGGGTGGCCGAGGACCGGTGCAGATATTCGTGTTGGCCGTGTTGCGGGAATCGAACTCGGCAGGCCCCGGGGTTGGTTCGCACCGCGGCGCGCTAACCACTGCGCCACCGCTCCCCACAGGTGAAACAACACCGGGTTGAGGTGTCCACGTGTCCCTCGTGCCGGACGCTACCACTTCACTATCGCGGGTAAGGGGGGGGGTGTTGTTGCGTCTCCTGTGGGACTTCCGCCTCAGCCGATGACATATTCGACTGCACCAGACAGGGACCCCCCGTACGGATGGAATGGTCGATTCAGGCAATTGGAACCTCGATACGAGAGGACTTCTCTAACCGGCTCCACCGCATCTCATTTCTCTCGCGTCTCACGCAAGCGGCGGCCATGGTCCAATCCACTAGCAAAGGACAAAGATCCCCCGTGTAGCCTGTCACAGACTTTTGGGGCAAGTGCTGTTTAGCGAGGAGCGCTTATGAAGGCCGGCACGGCACACAAGGGGGTGCGCGGCCAGTTATACGCCCGGCCGCCTTTGTCTCCCCAGTGGCGATGTTTACACACCGCACCCAGGCACTCATTTGAGGCTGGGTCGACCTAGGGGAGGCCCAGGACCGGTTCGGGCAATCGTCACCGGTGTTGGCCGTGTGCGGCGAATCGGGCTCGGGTCGCCGGGTTCGAAACCGTTGCGCCATCCGCTCACGACGACCCCCACCCCCTCCACCTCCCCCACCACCCCCTCTACCACCACCATCACCACCTGCACTCCCACCACCCCCACCACCTCCCCCTCCACTCCCACCACCCCCACCACCTCCCTCTCCACCCTCACCACACCTGCGTCACGCTCACCTGGATCGCAGTTTTGCCGCGGTCTCCGCGTCGAATCTCGTACCGATTTCTCTCTCTCGATCTGCTGTGTGTGTGTGCTGTGTGTACTGTGTGTACTCTGTGTGTGTGCTGTGTGTACTCTGTGTGTGCTCTGTGTGAGTGTCGTGAGTATTGTGAGCGCGAATTGAGCGTTGTGTCCGCGCGCCGTGTGCGTGTGTACCGGTAGTGTGTGTGTGTGCTGCTGGTACTGTGTGTGTGTGTGTGCTGCTGGTACTGTGTGTGTGCTGCTGTCACTGTGTGTGTGTGTGCTGCCGACACTGTGTGTGTGTGCTGCTGTCACTGTGTGTGTGTCTGTGAGCTGCCGGTACTGTGTGTCTGTGTGTGTGTGTGCTGCCGACACTGTGTCTGTGTGCTGCCGGTACTGTGTGTGTGTGCTGCCGGTACTGTGTGTGTGTGCTACCGACACTGTGTGTGTGTGCTGCCGACACTGTGTGTGTCTGTGTGTGTGTGTGCTGCCGACACTGTGTGTCTGTGTGCTGCCGGTACCGTGTGTGTCTGTGTGTGTGTGCTGCCGACACTGTGTGTGTGTGCTGCCGACACTGTGTGTGTGTGTGCTGCCGGTACTGTGTGTGTGTGCTGCTGTCACTGTGCGTACTTCCCCAAACGTACCGCTTTCGCCTGTCTGCTGTGCACGCTGCGTGCACTCCCTTTGCACGCGATCCGTGCGTGCTGCCCGCGCGTGTAATGCCCACGTGTGCTGCGTGTACTGCCCCACGTGCGCGCTCCGACAATGTCCAGCAACCCCACCGCGTCCAGGCGCGGAGCCGTGCGGCGTTCCCGTCCGTGGCGCTCCCTGTGCCGCTCCATCGTCTTCCCCGGAGTCCGCGGGCTCCTCGGCCTCGTGCGGGGACCCCCCCAGGGGACCCCTGGGGGACACCGGAGAGCCCCCGGCGGGGGCATGAGGAGGGGGCTACACCGCGCGGTCTTCGCGGGGCTGTGCCTCGCGTCGCTGTGCGCCGTCTACCTCCTCGCTGCCAACATTCACTTCCCAGGTACGGGGGTGGGGGGGGGGCATCAGGGCAGGAGAACCCCCCCCCCACCTCCCATCAGCCCCCCCTAACCAGCCCCCCCCTAACCAGCCCCCCCCCTAACCAGCCCCCCCTAACCAGCCCCCCCCCCCCACCATCAACACCCTCCCTAGGGGAAGGTTGGTGGAGTGGTGGGTGATACTCGTGATAGGTGGTGGAAGTTGGGGATCACCACGCTCACACTGCGGGTCACACGAATGCTGCAAGTAGCTACACATGTAGCTACACGTGTAACTACACAAGTAGCTACACGTGTAACTACACAAGTAGCTACACATGTAACTACACATGTAGCTACACATGTAGCTGCACAAGTAACTACACATGTAGCTACAAAGTAGCTACTGGTCCTGCACTTTCAAGCGCCCCGCGCTAAATGCTTACAAGCTATCAATTCCGGTTCAGTTATTCTGCATTTGCTCTATTACTATAGTACTATACCGCCTTCAACTTTTATGAACGACTGGGTGTTTAAGGTGAGCAATTTGTCGTATTATTTGGCTGTATAGCAAATGAAAAAATACAATTACTTTACGATGCAAGTAAAAAATTAGTATTTTAATATTTACGTCTTTTTAAAAAAATGTAGGGTCCCTTTATAACATGTGCTACAGCCCCCTCATGAGCTTAATCCAGCACTGGCTCCAGCATGGATGTCTGTGTGCGTGAATGTGTGGAGCGGTGGCGTAGTGGTTAGCGCGCTGCACTTCGAACAAGGCCACCCGAGTTCGATTCGCCGCTCACGGTCAATACTGGTGACGATTATCTGAACCGGTTCCGATTATCTGAACCGGTTCTGGGCCTCCCCTAGGTCGACTCACGCCTCATGAGTGAGTACCTGGTGCAATGTGTCAACATCGCCACAAACAAAGACCCCCTCGTGTGCCGTACCGGCCTTCATAGGCGCGCGCTAACAGCACTTGCCCCAACAGTCTGTTCAGGCTATACGGGGGATCTTTGTATTTGAATGTATGGAGGAGGCTCGTGAAGGACGCTGCTACTTGTCAATTGGAGGCAGTCGCCCTCCAACGACAACGGAGGGCAGAGGAGCGACGCTCGCAACAACGAGCGGAGCGCCGGGAGAATAAAACGTAGCAATTTGGCACAGTTTGGGGGCACAGGTGGTGCATCTGCCAGCCATCTCAGCCTTCCACGCTTCAAGTGGCCTCGAAGTGCACCTAGACTGGCACAAGTGACGTCGCCGCTACTTAGTGACGAATGACGGCTGTTGCTGCATGAGTGCATGTTTATTGGGGAGTGGTGGCGCAGCGTTTAGCGGCGCTGCGCTACGAACCCGGCGTTCCGATGTTTCGATTGACGCTCATGGTCACGAGCACCGGTGACGATTACCTGAATCGATCTCGAGCTACCCCTAGGTCGATCTAGCCTTAAATGACTACTTGTGGCGGCATGTGAACATCAGCACCGAGGGAGACAAAGGCGGCCGAGCGTAGCACCTAAACCACACCGCCGTGCGCCCACATCCTGCGCCGCGCCGGTTTCACAAAATAAATACACAACGCTCACACAATTCCCTTGTGTGTCTTGTGTTCGCAGGTTATGGCTCGCAACTCGACTGGTGAGTCGGCGCGCGTTTCCCTCCGGGTTCCCCGGTACTTGACCACTCACGACCCTCCCAGTCTCTATAAGGGGACGGGCGGGGGGGGGCGAGAGTCTCTGTCGAACTGGCGACACCAAATTCTCTCTGCACAGTCACCCACCGTGCCAGCATTGTTCCCCTGCCGTGTACCGCCACTGCCGCCGCTGCTGCGATCGCCGCTGCTGCCGCATGGGGTCATTGGGGTCATTGGGGGTCAGAGGCCAGCTCGGTCTGCGTGCAGCCTGCGCCGCACACTGCCCCGTCCCCGTGGCTGTCGTCTCGGGGGTTTAGAGGCGACAGGCGCGGCTGAGAGCCTTGCCCGTCACGCGCGAGCGCCTCGGCACACCGACCGCCCTCGACAAACCCGGACTCTGTCAGTAACTTTAGTACTTGCCCTGACCCTATCCATAGCCCTAACCTCACATTACCCTTAACCATAGCTATAATCCCTGACCCTATCCACAGCCATAACCTAACATTACCCTTAGCCATAGCTATAATCCCTGACCCTATCCACAGCCATAACCTAACATTACCCTTAGCCATAGCTATAATCCCTGGCACTAACCACAGCCATAACCTAACATTACCCTTAGCCATAGCTATAATCCCTGGCACTAACCACAGGCATAACCTAACATTACCCTTAACCATGGCTATAATCCCTGACCCTATCCACAGCCCTAACCTGACATTACCCTTAGCCCTGCCTATAATCCCTGGCACTAACCACAGCCCTAACCTAACATTACCCTTAACCATAGCTATAATCCCTGGCACTAACCACAGCCATAACCTAGCATTACTCTTAGGCCTGGCCCTAACCTCACATTATCCTTATCCTCCATGGCTATAACCCCTGGCACTATCCACAGCCCTAACTTCGCATTACCTTTAACCCTGGCCCTAACTACAGCCCTAACCTAGTATTACCCTTAGCTTTGCCTATAATCCCTGGCACTAACCACAGCCCTAACGGAACATAACTCTTAACCGTGGCTATAATCCCCGGCCCTAACTACAGCCCTAACCTCGCATTACTCTTAGCCCTGGCTATAATCCCTGGCACAAACCACAGCGCTCCCCCGTGTCCCCCGCTGCCAAGCGACCAAGTTGGGGAGGGGGGAGAGCTCCCTAAGCCCCTCTCCTGAGCCCTTCTCCTTCACTGTCTGTCTGAGGTCTGTATCAGTTTGTCTCTGTCTGTCTCTGAGTATCTCTGTATGTTTGTCTGAATAGCTGTGTCTGCGTCTGTCTCTATCCGTTTTCCTGAGTGGCTGTGTCTGAGTCTGTGTGCATCTGTGCGAGTGGCCGTGTCTGTCTGATTGGCTGTGTCTGTCTGAGTGTGTGTCTGAGTCCGGAAAAAACAACTCCCTACCTCCTCGTGGTGCCGGACGGCAATGCTGTGGTGGACAGTGCCATGGGGGGAGGGCCAAGTTAGATTGGCCTTTCCCTTCATGGCGTTTGTAACCACCACAACGGCCAAATGGGGGCTCTGGATGAGTGCGAGGGGCTGGTAACCCCTCCGGTTCTGCACAGATGCCATATTTTCTGTCCGTCTGCTACAGCAGAGGGGATTCCAACAAGACCTACATCTCTGCTTTATTGACCTGGTGAAGGCCTATTATACCATCAGTAGGCCTGGGCTCTGGGTTTTTCTTCGTGCTTTCGGAGTCCCTGACCCGCTGCTCAAGGTCATTAAGGACTTTCATGATGGTAAGTGGGCCCGGGTAAAACTACGTGGCTAGGAGTTGGAGCCATTCCCTGTTCACTTTGGGGTGCGACAGGGATGTCCTCTGGCTCGCACATTATTTTACATCTATTTCGACCACGTGGGTCATGAAGCCTTCAGTAGCTGTACCAGAGGAATTTCCATCTGGTACAGATACAATGGGAGGCTGATCGATGCCCGGGTGCGGTCAAGGGATGGCTCCCTATTGCCCAACCATGTTATGTATGCCGATGATCTTGTAATTGCTGCTTACTCAGAGTAGGAGTTGGAGGCGCTGCTGCTGAACCTGGAGCTTGCCACTAAGAGGTAGGAACTTACCATCAGCCCCTCCAAAACTAAGCACCTGCCTGGGTATTTTGTACCATCGGACATTCCACCCCCACAACTCCCAATTGGTGATAGGGCAGTTGTGGAGAGAGTGGAGAGTTTCCCATACTTGGGCAGTGTGCTCATGGCTGGCTCCAGGTTTGATAGCAGAGGTCTCACTCCGAATCAGTCGAGCGGCATTATCTTTTCATAGGTTGCGTAACGCTGTGTGGAAGCTACCTGATCTGTTGCTCCACACGAAGCTTCAGATCTTCTCGGCTATTGTCATTCCCTACCTTCTCTGTACTTGCAAAACGTGGACCCCCCTTGTGGAATATCTTCGCCGGTTGGAAGCATTTGGACTGTCCTGCCTGCCGTCAATCCTGGGTTTAACCAGGCTGGATTGTGTGAGCAGCTCACATATCCTTGAAAGATCTGGGCAGGGTCCCATCGGTGAGCTCCTTCGGCGGGCAAGGCTGCGTTGGCTGGGTCATCTGGCCCTCATGCCCAGCCACGGCATGCCTAAACAGCTTTTGTTCGGCCGGATCAGGGGGGCTAGGCGGGCGCGGCACGGGCTATAGAGGAGATGGAGTGATGTGGTGCAGGGGGATGTGGAGCTGAGTGGACTTGCCGATGACTGGTACCAGCGGTGTCAATATCGGCCTCAGTGAAAGAGGCTCGTGAAGGACACTACTGGGCAACAACGGAGGGCGGAGGAGCGACGCTCACAACAACGAGCGGAGCGCCGGGTGGCTAAAGCACAGCAAGTTGGCACAGTAGGGGGCACAGGTGGTAAATCAGCCAGTCATCTCGGTCATCTCAGTCAGTCGACCCGTGGCACCTGGGTCTGCCCCGTGACCTGCCAGTGGGCGTCCGACACTTCACGTGGCCTCAACGTGCACATAGCCTGGCACAAGCGTCGCGGTGACGTCACTGCCACTTAGTGGTGATTGGCGATTGTTGTTGTGTCTGAGTGGCTGTGTCTGTGTGTCTCTGCAGGGTGTTGGGCCGTCACCAGCTCTGCTCAGGCGGCTACATACGAAGCGTTCTTCACGAAAATAAATTCTCGTGAGTGCTCGCCACACCACACGGCACCACGTCCACTAGCACACACCACACCGCCACCACGCCGTCCCACACCAGACACACCGCACCACGCCAGCACGCCGCGCCCCAGCGTCCGCCGGTGCTCCGCGTGTGTCGCCACGCAGCGCGGTGCGGAGGATGCACAACCCCTTCGTCACGTGGGGCGACGTGGCGCGGACGCTCTGGGGCATCATCCCGCTGCTGCCGCCCCTGCGCACCGTGGACCGCCTGCCGTACTTCTCCGAAGGAACAGGTCGTGTGCGCCCCCCCCCACTCTGCCCCTGTGGCGACTTTTCTCCCACGCCAGCCAAGTAACGTCTTGGGACAAGGCAATGGGCAGGACGAACCCACGCTTTTTACCGCACCGTACGCGGGGCGCGCCGGGGGACTTGAACTGTCGGGACGCTTCTAGGCGAGGGGCCCCCCACCCTCTTAGACACGGGTCCTCGTGAATAGCTCATCAGAATTGTTGTCCTCAAATACCACGGTGGCCTCTATACCCAAAGCAAACATGGGTCGTGGTGTCGAGTTACGAGGATCCAGCGTATCGAGTTGGGCCAAGATCGGCTTGAGTGCGGGTTCGTGTTTAATTTCACGGCCTTCATCTACCCAACCACCCCCCCCACCACGATATCCCCCTCTCCCCCCTCCCCTCCTCCACGTGTGCAGAGAGGCAATACCAGGCGTTGTTAAGAGCCGTGCCGGACTCAACGGTGCCCTGGGAACTATCAAGGTGACACCGCATTTCCACCCACCCCCTTGCATGTGGTCTTTGTATGCGTTTGTGTAAACACACACAACCGGTGGGGAGCGATCGTGTGGTGGTTCAAGCGTTGCGCTACGAACCCGGCGACCCGAGTTCAATTTTAGCTTTACGGCCAACACCCAGTGACGATTATCCTAAACGGTCCCGGGGCCTCCCCGAGGGTCGACTCAGCCTTAAAATGAGTATCCCGGTGAGATGCGTGAAAGTCAGCACTGGGGAGACAAATGCGGCCAGGCACGGTCCTGGCCACGCCACCCCGTGGTGTGCCGTGCCAATCTTCACAGGTGCTCGCCAACAGCTCTTGCCCCGAGTCTGTTAAAGGCTATATGGGGGCTCTTTGTCTTTGTGTGCGTGTGTCCGTTTAGGCATGCATGCAAGAGATGCGTGGTTGTGGGTAACGGATTCGTGCTGAGCAACAGCTCCCTGGGCAAGGAGATCGACAAGCATGACATCATCATTCGGTAGGCAGGAGCACAAAGTATTAACCAGGGTGCCCAGTCGGGTCGCGACTGCAAACCTCGGCAGATTCCTCCACCCTTCTTGAGAACTGCGACAGATCGTTTCATCTCATCTCTCGCGTTCCACCACCACCACTGCCGTACGGCACGTCAACATGGCACGCTCACCAACCCGCTCGCTTGCTCACTCGCCACACCGCAGGTCACCTTTCTGCGTCTTCCCTCGCACTGCTGCTCCACTTTGGAACTTGCTCCCAACGCCTCAAGCTGTCACAAGAGCAGCCTCGCTCAATTCACGAACCGCATTACTCTAATTTCTATTGCAGCTTTGATCGTGCTGCGACTTCCCACCCCCATGTGCCCCCCCCCGCCCCAGAATGAACGAAGCTCCCGTGACCGGCTACGAGCAGGACGTGGGCTCCAGGACGTCGCTGCGTCTCTTCTACCCGGAGTCCTCGGGGCTGGAGCGGGCGCTGTGGGGCCAGGACGCCCGCTCTACCCTCGCCGTCTTCGTGCCCTACAAGGTGCAGGACCTGCTGTGGCTGCGCGACGCGGTGGAGGGCTTCGCAGAGGAGGCCGCCTCGAACGAGCTGCCCTACCTGCTGTGGCAACTCGGCTACGTCGAGAACATCTCCTCCGCCGCGGTGGCCGCAAACGACAGCCGGCGGCCGGGGTTCATGTGGCTGCGGACGGGGACGCGGGACAAGGTGCGTAGGGGGGCCGTGGCATTGGGGGGGGGGGGTATCGGGGCGGACGGTTGGGACGCTCGGGACGTGTGGAGGAGGGCGGCGAATGTGGGATCCTCGTGGTGGCGGCGGTGAGACAGGCCGCGCTGATGCCGTGCTCGCCGTGGTCGCGCGCAGAAGCAGCGCGTCCACGTGTTCTGGAGGAGGGTGGCGACGCGGCTGAGCTACAGCCCCAAGCGCATCCGCATCCTGCGGCCGGACATCATCCGCTCGGTGGCCTTCGACCTCCTCAAGTTCGCCAAGAAGAAGCAAGTGAAGGTGCGGCCACTGTGCATGCTCGTCGTCCGTCCCGTCCGTTCGAAAGGTTCACGTTTGAAGTCTCTGAACTCGCTTGTTCGTCCATCTGTTGGGCCATTGAGTCACGTGTTCATCTGTCCCATTGCTTTGCTCACGCCTTCCTTTATCGGTCAATTCACGTGTGTTCATCCGTCCGTTAATTCATCATTCACCGCCACCAACGACGACTTTCCTCTGCGTCCGCGAGCCAGAACTGCCAGGTCCCGACCATGGGGCTCATGGCGCTGGGCTTGGCGATGCACTTCTGCGACGATGTCTCCATCGCCGGCTTCGGCTACAACATGAGCGCCCTGCAGCAGCCCGTGCACTACTACAGCAACGTTACCATGGTGTCCCTGCTGGCAGTGAGTACTCCTCAACCTACCTCTACTACCCCCTATCCCTTCTTACCACTACTACCCCTCCCACCCCCAGCCGTGCCTGTCAACTCAGCCTCCAATGAGCACCTGGTGCAGTGTTTAGACATCGCCACGACGGCGAAAAAGGTGGCTGGGGGCGTGACCCTGGCCACTAGCACCTGGGGCTGTGCCGGCCTTCATCGGTGCGAATAGCAAACAGCACTTGCTCCTCCAGTCTGACGTGGCTGTATGGGGGTGGGTCGTTGTCTTCGTCCGTGCGAGCAGCAGGCAGGCTCCCACAGCATCCGCAGTGAGCAGCGGCTGCTGCGGAGACTCATCGCCGTTGGCGCCATCACCGACCTCTGCTCCTCCGCGCCCAGAGACTGAGGTCGCTTGTCGGACGTACCTGGAGCCAGATACCCGGAACCAAGACACCGTTCCTGGAGCCAGGTCTAGGAGCCTTGCTGAAGCATTTCTCTGGAGCCACACGTGAAGCTGTATAAAGGACCGGACATGGATTTGCCACGTGAGCAAAGCCCGGAGCCAGATCTGGATTTGTCTTCCAAAGCTGTGAATAGATTTCTGGGCACGTTGCTGCACGAGCAGTCAGGCAACCGACTGTATTCGGTGCTGAACTTGGGGGGCCGAATCTGAAGCCACGCCTCAAATGTACTTCTTGAGCCGCGCACGGCGCAGAACTTGAATCCAAAAATCGCTCGTTTGGAACACCACAGCACACGCTTAAACACCTGCCTGTACAGACACCTGCCCTGCAGATACACCTATACAACACACACAGACACCACCCGAAGCTCACATACCCTGGGCAATGACATACAAGGGCTCCGTTAGCCCGCCTCACTTGCGCAGATTTCTAACACGTTTGCCTTAAGCTGATTTCTGACAGCCGTGGATTTTTCCGTGACTTCGACGGGAAGTGCATCCACAGGTCTATGCAAATTTACGTGAGCGAGTATTTCCATATTTTAAAAGGACAAATACCTACCCTTCACCAAGCCCGGGGCCAAAGTTTGAACGCATCACTTCTCTGGATACAAAGGCCCCAGTGTTTTAAGTTATGTTTAAGCGAATAAACAAAAATTCTTATATATCCAGCCTCCTGTAGTTGATGTCCGGTCTCTGTTGTTATGATCGGCTCGCGTGCACAAGGGCCCCACGGATGGTCGCGTCGCGGGATCACGGTAGATGGTGGCGGCTCAGCGGGTGAACTTTATCCAGCAGTGGATAGAGGCGAGTCATAAAAAATTAACCCGTAAAAACAAAGTTTTTCACTAAAAATCCTTTATATGCGTGGCGGCTAGAGTCCTCTCGTCCTCTGGCTTGAGATGGCTGCCACCTATGGGTCAGATGATTGCCTGCCACCATTAAACAATTGGTAATTAAATATAAAAAAAATCCTAAAAAGTGTAAAGTTATGGAAAAAAAATTTCACGAAAATAAATTGTCACGCACAACGAGTCTGCAAAATGTCAGCTCGATTGGATCACGGGAAGTGGGTTAAAAAACGACCGAAAGATTTGCACGGCCGTAAGCGAGCAAGCAAGTGAACTTAATATAAAGGATTTAAAAATGCTCATTTGTAACGGGCACAATTCCCACTCGCCCGAAGGCAGCGACCCTGAGTCCAGCTCAGAGACCAGCTCGGTTCACGTCAAATCCCATCGCTCAGGCTGTCTGCTGTTTGCACAGAGCTTCAATCGGTTCCACGGGGGGGGGGGGGGGGGCGGACTCACCGGATTCTGCGTTAGAACCTCGGGCTGCCGAATCGGCACGAGTCCATAAGCACACTGGCCCTGGTACAGGAACACAATCGCCCCCCAGAGGCTGCTAAAGATCCTCTTTCACCACAGAGGTGGGTCACAAGCGTTTCACTCAACCCCCTCGCCCGCCTCGCCCCCCACAGGGTGGGGGATGAGGCGAGGGGGGGGGGCTACTGGGCGCCAAGTCAGGCACCGTCAACTCGACAACAGTGCCTGAGTAAACTCGTGCGGGGCCTGTAACATGTTATAAAGGGGCCCTAAATAAATAAAGTACTTGCATAGTAAAGTAATTGTATTTTTTCATTTGCTATACAACCAGATAATACGACAAATCGCTAACCTTGAACACCCAGTCGTTGATAAAAGTTGAAGGCAGTCTAGTACTATAGTAGTAGAGCAAATGCAGAATCACTGAACCGGAATTGATAGTCTTCTTGGTTCTTTCGGTAAAGCCCGTAGAAGGGAAATAATAAAATAATAAAAATAAAACATAATAAAATACAATTCTCACGACGTTTCGACCACAACGCAAGCAGCCGTCCTCAGGTGAACAACAGGGCTGCCGGAAAGACAGCGTCTGAATGAACACCACCAAGCTTGGCAGCGTATATTTAAGCTGGGTTAGAGGAGGAGAGAGCCTTGACAAAAGAATTGATAGCTTGAACACATTTAGCGCGGGGCCCTTGAAAGTGCGTGGCCCGTAGCACGTGCAGCTACTTGTGCTACTCGGATAATCCGGCACTGATCGACAGTGTTCCACTTATCCTACCTTCTATAGCTGTATGTAGCACCTGAGTCCAGAGTTATTTACAGTTGTACATTAGATGGTACTGGTTAAAATAAGGAGTGTGGGTGGGGTGTGGGTTATTAAAAGTGGTGTAGGTATCGTGACGGCAAAGAGCAGAGGTGGGAGTGGTTAAGGAAAGTTGGTCGTGGACTCTGTGGTGTGCCTGGTCGGAGAGACCCCCCCCCCCGTACAAACCCCGCGGTCACCGTACGGACCACCGCAGAGACACGACGAGACGGAGAGGGGAGTGCTCAGGGGCCATGCGTGTGGACGACCTCGAGCCCTCCACCGCCGTGACTTGGCGCTGGCAGCGAGTGGCTCGGAGCGCGTCAAGATCGCGAGGCGCCTTCGTGCGCGACGACTCCCGTCGCTGAACCGCGGGCGCCACGCGGACACGAAATAAAAGAAGCGCGCCGTGGTTTGACCTCGCGCAGCCGTTGACGTGGAGTCGGAGCGCAGTTGGAGAGCTGTTCGGGCCGTAGTAGCGGCTCGCTTTCGTGTTGTGGGACCGATAATATAATGAGTGGCGTTGGTGATGACGGGAATTGTTATCGAGGGAGAGGCAGTTCGTAATCGAGGTTTGTAAGGAAATGATATCCTGGTATTGGCATAAGGGGTAACATTTATTTGTTAAACCTGCGTATGAAACTGCGGTTATATAAATATAAAAATCACTTTTCTTTAAACAGGTCAACATTGCCATAGTTATGTTAAAACGGGGTGAAAATCGTGTGAAACAGGAGCATCATGTGGCCGGGGTGGAGGGGGTCGAGGTGGTGGCGACTTTCGTTGTGCGTCGAACGCTGCCGTGACTGCGAGCCGCAGGCGCGGGACGTCTCAGCAAGTGGCCCTTCCCCCCTTCAGGGCGAGCAGCTCCCCACGGAGGACCGTGGAGCTGCGTCCGACGACTGCGCTCGCTCCCTCGCTCCGCGGAACGGTGCCACGACGGGAAGAGGGGAGCGGAGCTGGCGCGCGACCCGTCGCGGCCACGGCGAGGTACAGCGGACGCACCGTGCCGAGCCGTGGAGGCAACTTCGGGCGCTTGCCGACACGGGGACGCAACCCGGCGGCATCACGGCGACCTGGACCTTCCCGACTAAGTAATCGGAAAAAACATCGGCGAATGCAAAACGCGCTCTACGAAAGCCCGTGGTGGTCAGGCGGAACGTAAAAAACGTGGAACTCCCGTCGAGTACGTCCCGGCGTGCCCGTGGCCGCACCGAGGTCGCACCGAGGTCGCACCGAGGTCGCACCGAGGTCGCACCGAGGTCGCACCGAGGTCGCACCGAGGTCGCACCGAGGTTGCGCGGTCCGAGCCGAGGGTGTAGGCACGCCGATCGGGGCCGTCCTCGTCGGTCACCGCCAACACCAAGGCCGTGCAACATACCAAACAAGCACAGCGCACGCGTACCCGGGTATGGAAACAATACGGTTCGATAAGCGTGTTTGCGCCCACCTTAAAATGTAACATTACATTACTCGCGTTTAACACGAGTCGCTTTCGTGGCAATTGTTATTACTACCTGTAGAGTTCTGGGTCAGATCGCCATAGTGCGAGCTTAATGCCCGTGTGTGTTGCGTGCCCTCCTCCACCCGACGCAGCCAGATATGTAAAAGCTCCCCCGACAGAACACATTATAAATTTGTGCGCCGACATTAACCTCATGGGGGCCGTGTTGATGACATTACACCACCTATTTAAGGCCCCAAGAAGACTGGAGGATATTTTCACAATCCTGAAAGCCGCCCGATGACGATCACGCAGTGGCGACGGCCAGTCAAACGTCCGCGCGCAATTAGTGAACGCGAGCGGATCGCTCTCCAGCGACCCGGTGTCGCTGCCCATGCGGTAACAATGTGTAGAGGAGTAAAATGGGGACGTGACGTCAGGTGTGCCGTTCAGTGCGATGACGTCACGTCTCCTAGGGTACTTAAGGGATACCCCGTGACGTAAGCGGGGTCGCTGTGGGAACGGGTAAAGTAAGGGTGAAGAGGGAACCAGTGGGTAGAGAGAGGGATCGAGTGGTGAGTCTGGGGAGAAGCCGGTGGTAGCCGTAGAGGTGCTTCTCTCTCCGCTCGGTGGAGTCGGCAGAGTCCACGATCCGACACGAGAGAGACCGGAGCTAGCCGGCAGGGACCCGGACTCAAGAGTAGGACCCCTAGCCCCTGGGAGTTGTGTACCCTGCGGTGTAATATTGTTCACCTTTAATAAACCCTGGCGAAAGCCCTTAACTTACCTCCGTCTCCGAGTACGTCCATCGGAACTTCTCTACAAATGTGTGGCCACGATAACTTTGCTTCATTTGGCCGTGTCAGGTGGTGGAGGGCGTACGACACACACCGGGCATTGCACTCACGCGCGATTTGACCCAAAGGTCAACAGTGAATTGCAATTATAATATTATTATTTTTATCGTCACCTAAAACATTTACAAGATCCGCCGACTCAAAAGGAATGCCATGACACATGCACTTCTGTACCCCATGACATTTCGGATGACCAAATGTTTGGTTGGGGAGGAGGGAGCTGATCTAAGCTGCTGGTGTAGACTGGAGCAGGTGACACACAAATAGAAAATAGTCCCCACACAGTTGATAGAGAAGATGTACATTGGATGCGGTGCTGCGTAGGATTGCAGCCAACATTAATCCCTGGGGACAACACAACCCTAAGCCAGGATGGGGGGGGGGGCGGCGGCGTTAGGTAAATCAATTTGGGTACAATGCTGTGTGCACGTACACAGGCTACCATTTGGTGGAAAAGTGGGGGGGGGGGCAATTAGTCAGTGGAGAGGGTGGCAAGAGAAGGCGCGTCCGTCCACCCTCCTCTGCTGTGCGGACGATGGCTACGATGGCGACGATGGCGACGATGACGTGTTAACAAACAATTGGGGGCGGCCACCAAAGTGAAGAACCGTTCCGCTTGAATCAATCCCGTGGTCCACGTCCGTACGTCCCCTGCCAACATATTGTCCGGACGTTTCCATCTGCCCAAAGATCTTTTGTCCCTGGGCAACGAGACCCACAGGCCAGGCCCCGCCCCGCAGTTTGCACGACGCCCGCTGTAACAGCAGAGCCACGCCGAGGGCTGTTTCCATTGCAGACGCAGCAGAGCCGATGTCGATGCCGTTGCCGCCGCGAGTCGAGACACGCGCGTCCGTCAGTGCCCCCCCTGGCCCCGCTTGGCCCCTCCCCACTCCCACGAGCCACATCAGAGATTTCTTGCGAGGTCAGCGTGTGCCACTGTTTTGCCGCGTCAGGCTTAGCACAGCACAAGACCTGCGAGGGAAAAAAAAAAAAAACCCTATCGCTATTTATATTTTTTTAAAATAGGGTTGCCGAAGTCCACCACGGCCGTGCGAGGAGCCGCCCTCCCGCGTTTCAGGACGACGTGGACTTGAGCAGCTGTGGGACGATGTCGTCGACAAGCGTCGGGTCGTCCGGCATCTGGAATTCCGGGATGAGGTTCTGCAGGAGCCGCGCCACGTTCTGCCGCAGCCTCACGAGGCTGTCTCCGTCGGACCTGCGCCTCGACGCACGAGCGAGGGGCACGCGTCGTCATCATCGTCGTCATCGTCGTCGTCATCGTCATCATCGTCGTCGTCGTCGTCATCATCGTCGTCATCGTCGTCGTCATCGTCGTCATCATCGTCGTCATCATCGTCGTCATCATCGTCGTCGTCGTCGTCATCATCGTCGTCGTCGTCATCATCGTCGTCATCATCATCGTCATCATCGTCATCGTCATCATCATCATCGTCGTCATCATCGTCGTCGTCGTCATCATCATCGTCGCCGCTGGCCATGATCTATCCACTGCTGGGTGAAAGGCCTCCCCCCCCCTCCCCTCCCCCAAGCCGCCACCATCATCAACACCAATGATTAGCCATCAACTATTCACCATTCGTGATTAACCATCAACTATTCACCATTCGTATGCACAAAAGCAAAAAATATAATCCATGTAGCCTTTGTATTGAGCATTTCTTTTTATACTTTTTTACAAGACAAAGACTCCGGTTAACGAGCACATATGAAGGCCGGCACGGCACACGAGGGGGTGGGTGGCCGGCAACACACCCGGCCGCCTTTGTCTTCTCAGTGGCGATTTTACCCCAACAGGTATGGTAATAATTTGAGGCCGAGTCGACCTAGAGGAGGCGCAAGACCGGTTCATATAATCGCCACTGGTGATGGCCGTGAGCGGGAATTGAACCCGGGTTCGCCAGGTTAGTAATGTAGCGCGCTAACCGCTACACTACCGTTAACCGCTCAAGACAAAGTCACACACACACACACTCGCTCTAACACACTCCCTGGCGTGTACACACACAACTTACATTCCCTGGGACAGGTAAATGGCTGTCTCTGTTTCCCGGGCCTCCAGCTCCACCTTCTCCCTCTGCAGCTGCTCCAGCTCGGCTCCGGTCTTCTCCAGCTCCGCCTGGAGCTTCCTCCCTTCCTCCGTCGTCTCGCTCGCCTTGGGGGGGCGGCAAACGACAGCGGGCGGGGGGCGTGAGACCGACCGCCCGAGGCGGTGCGCAGGCTCGCCAAGCGGCGGGGGGTGCGGGGTGGTGTGCCGTGCGGCACAGAGCATGGACCCCACGGCAGCAGTAGGGTTGGTGGATCACGCGTGCCATTCGTGAAACTTCCACCCCTACCCGTGGGGAATCTCCTGGCAACTTGGCCGCTGTGCCTACAGCCTGGGTGTGGGGGGGCCCAAGCCGACACTAAAGCACCACGGCCCCCCAGCAACTCTGTCGACAGGGCCCGGCGTGACGCACTGCCTGCAGAGTGGGACGCGTACGTTCATGAACTGCCGACCGGAGCGCTGTCCCCACCCCCCACCCCCCAACTACCGTGTCCGCGTCGGGGCCAACGCAGGCGTCCACGCCGGCGTCCGCGGCGGCTCCGGCGACGTCCGTGGCGCAGTCCGTGTTGGTGCCGGCCTCTGTTTTCACCGGAGTCTGGCCGGGGGCGGCCGCGCGCAGCCGGGCGCACTCCTCGCTCAGCCGCTCGTTCTCGGCGGTCGTCTGCGGTGGCACACGGCGCGCGGGCAACACGGTCAAGAGTGGCGAAGTGGAGTTTATTGACGCCTCCAACTAAGCCGTTCACGCATTTAGCGTTGGGGATGTTTTTGGCCAATGCCAGATACATTGTGTGTATGTGGGTGTGTTGGAGCTAGGCGAAGAAACTACAGAACACGGAGGAAACACAAGCAGGACACAGCGAGAACATACGAACGCCACTCGCACACACAAAAGACAAAGATTCCCCAGCATAGCCTTTAACAGACTGTAGGGGCAAGTGCTGTTCGCGAGCGCCGATGAAGGCCGGCACGGCACACGTTGGAGGTGGTTGGCCAGCACCGCGCCCGGCCGCCTTTATCTCCCCAGCGGCGATATTTTTTACGCACCGCCCCAGATACTCATTTGAGGCCGAGTCAACCTAGGGGAGGCCCCGGACCCGTTCAGAAAATCGCCACTGGTGTCGGCCGCGAGGGGGAATCGAAGAACACAAACTCCACGCGGCAAGGCTCCCGAGTCGGGAATCCGACCCAGGGCCCCCGTCTTGTTGCGACGCACAAGTGTGTCGTGCCAAGATGGGCACTGGTCTCTCGGGGATCACCTGCTTGTGCCCCGCCACACTATCCTCGATCTCCTTCATCAGGTGGCTGATCACGGACGCCCACTCCTCCTCATCTTTCCTGAGCTTCTGCAGTTCCCGGCGCAGCGCGTGCACCTCGTCCGGCGCCGCCTCACTGTCGCCCACTGCCTTGTCCACCTGCGGAGCGGTGCCAGTGGCATACCGACGGGCGAAGACGGGAGCCTCTCAGTTTCTATAAGTGTCCGTGTGTTTCTATGCGAGTCTGTGGGTCTCCGTGTGACTGTGCGGGTCTTTGTGCGAGCCTATGGGTCTCTGTGCGAGTCTGCGGGTCTGTGTGTGAGTCTGTGGGTCTGTGTGTGACTGTGTAAATCTTTGTGTGAGTCTACGGGTCTCCGTGTGAGTCCGCGGATCTCTGTGCGACTCCAAGAGTCTGCGAATGTCAATGCGTGAATGCGGATTTCAACCCTGGATTCTCAGCAGTGTCAGGTTAACCATACAGTCAAAGCGTCCACAACGTAGGTCCAAAACCATGGAACTGCCTCCTCCTACAAACTCGTGGTAGTGTTGCGCACGTGCAGATCGCAGCTCGTTGTCCAATCGGCAGTTACGAGGCCCCGGCTGCGAGGGGTAACCCACCTTCGCCGAGCCAGCTGGAACGATCGCCACAAGTTCCGCCTTCTCCTCCGTCTGCTTCTTGTCCTCCTCCTTCACCACCGTGCGGGTCACCAGCTCCTGCTGCAGCTGCTGCACCACCTCCTGCAGGCGCTTGTTCTCCCGGCGCAGCACGTCCACGGCGGCGTCCACGGCGCTGGAGGCACGAGGGACGGCGCCCGCTGCGGTGGTCGTCATCCCCAATACAAAGACAAAGATGATCCCCCCACACGTATAGCCTTAACAGACTGTTGGGGCAAGTACCGTTAGCGGCGCGTATGGACTCGTGTGACAGGAAGGCACACGAGGGGGAGGGTGGCCAGCACCACGCCCGGTCGCATTTGTCTCCCCAGTCGAGATGTTTACACATTTTAAGGCCGAGTGGACCTAGGGGAGGCCCAGAACCGGTTTGAGATAACCGTCACTGGTGCGAGCGGAAAGCAAACTCGGGTCGCCAGGTTCATAGCGCAGAGCGCTGACCGCTACACTACCGTTACACGCACAGACCGACGCATTGACGTCCGATTGCCTGCAGGGCCCTCTCTACTCGCGGGAGGAACGATGCGTGGATTCGCCGATCAATAAAAGGTAAAGGTGGAGCCCTGCAATTTCTTGCTCATGCCACCGCAGGCAGAAGAGCTCCACTCGGGAGTGCTCGAGAGAGCCTCTCCAGTGAAGGTATTTTGACCTACTCTGTCAGACGTCTTGAACGAGGTGAGAATAACCACACTGCACAACGCATGTAACTCGGGGCCGGCTCGTGGTGAGCGCGGCTTTTGAGCCGAGCCTGAGCAAGGCCCCGACTCCGAACGCGGGCCTCAACGTACAACGCGGTCGAGGCTCTCGAGCGAGCGCGTGCGGGCGTGATATTCGACGCGTCCATCACTCGTGCAAGAAGCGATTTTAATCTCCGCACGCCGCTCGGCTCCGCCTCCCTCCAAGCGCGTGTCGCCCCCCGCCCGCCCCGTCCCTGTTTTGTCGGGCCCCACCTGCGCCCGCGGCGGAGTCGCCCGCATCGCCGCTGTCCTCCTCCTCGGCCTTGCACTTGAAGGGCAGCGTCACGGTCTGCACGCCGTGGGAAGACGTGGCCGCAGCGTCGCGGGCCTGGGCTGCCTCGTTGTCCGGCCCGGTCGACGCGTCCGCCTCCAGCTTCACCTGGACGCGCGCGCAAATCAACAATACAAATACGCTTGCAACGCGCCGCACGCGTTTTGCCGAGATCCAGGCAGCCGAAACTGGCGCCATCGTCTGCTTAAGCCCTGTGGACCTATATCGGGATGTTTGGACAAGTCCATGGATGAGTGTGTTTACACCTGCGGGAGGAGACCGGGATATTGGAGAAAACCCGCATGTGCGAGGGTAGGTACAATGCGCAACACCCGTACAGAAGGCAGAAATATAAATTAATCCACTTGCTGCACTGCCATCGGCATGCCCTGGCGAGCCAGGAGACTGCAACCCCGCAGCTCAGCGGGTTTGGGAGCTTCACGACATCTGCGCGATCCACCAACCGTCGCCTCCACAGTGCCGCGTTACAGGCGTGCGCTGCCAGGCACGGGTCTCCCCGTATAACCGTTCAGACGGCATCATGCCAGAAGCCGTTAGCGAGCACCTATTCAGGCAAGCGTGGCACACAAGGGGGTGGGGGGGCGTAACCAGTACCACACCTGCGAACCTTTGTCCCTCGAGCGCTGGGCTTTTGCGCACTCATGCTCTTCAGGCACACGACCGAATCTAAGACGACAGAACAGCAGTCCGTAGGCGGCGGTACGGACCAAGCAGAGCACGCAACGCAGGCGTACGCACACACGCGCACGCACGCGGGGCCCCCCACCTTTCTCAGATCCGCGTCGATCCGCGGCACCCGCGGGCTCTTCACGTCGAGACAAATCACGTCGTCGTCGTCGTCGTCGCCGTCGTCGAAGGTGATGGAGGACGCGGCGCCCGCACGGGAAGAGGCGACGCCGTTCGCGGCCGGGGAGCTCTCCGCGGGCTCCATCCTCGGCCGCTTCGCTTGGTCCATCCCGCACGCCTCCAACTTCCGCTTCTCTCTACGCGGGCGCGCAAACAACGCGGTGAACCGCCGTTGGCCGACCAGCACGGTCGGCTACGTAGGGTGCAAAATAAAGCCAATGTACGTACAGGCGTACGTGACGGACCTCTTGGGGCGGAGCAGTAGGCCACAAAATACCCTACGAGAGGGGCCCCTCTAGCGGAGACCGTTCCGGTAGAAGTGGCCATGAGCAGGGGTCGCGGAGCGTTCCACGCGGATTCCTCGTCTCGCGGGACACGGCGCCGACATGTCTCCGATGCGCTTACAACAATTTCACCGCGCGCTGTTCGGCACGATGCCCGTTGCGCTCCCCGAGAAACGAAGCCAATTGGTTATCCCGAAGAAGCTCCCGGACCGTGGACCGAGCGAAACAACGGACGCGGTGGCCCAACGGCACGCGACGGCGCAACTCCAAAAAACGCCGTCGGGAGAGCCGCGGAGCGCCACCGGCAAAGCCTCCGGCGGGGCACGACGGGCGAGCACAACTCGAGCGGGACCCACCGGTTGGCTACGCCGCCGGGGCTGGAGCCGGTGCCGTTGGCGCACGGGGACAGCTGCCGCCAGGCGCCGTCCGCGCTCAGGCTCTTGACGTCGCTGATGCGAAGGCCTTCGCACGCCGAGGAGGACAAGGAGGTGGAGGGGGACGCCGTGGAGGAGCAAGACGCCATTTTGTGCTGCGCGGTTATCCTCGAGATCTCTGCGACCGCCGTGGTTTCTGCCTGTATGGTCTGCAAACAACGACAAAGATCCCCCGCGTAGCCTTAGCAGACTTTTGGGGCGAGTGCTGTTAGCAAGCACCTGTGAAGGCCGGCACTGCACACAAATGGATGGGTTGGTGGCCAGCACCACGCCCGGGTGCCTTTGTCTCTCCAAAGCTGATGTTTACACACCTGCACCAGGTACTCTTTTGAGGCTGTGTCGATCTAAGAGAGGCCCCTGACGAGTTCAGACAATCGTCACTGGTGTTTGCCATGAGTGGGAATCAAATTCGGATCGTCGGGTTCGAAGCACAGCGCACTAACCACTAAACTACCGCCACCCCCCCCCCGCCATGCCCTGCTCACACACACTCGCATCATCATCGTCATCATCGTCATCATCATCCACGTCCATGCTCTAGCCATTGCTGGATGAGGGCTTTCCCAAGCCGCCGCCATGCCTCGCAGTCACAGGACGCGGCGAACTGTCCAGCTCGTTAGATTGAAGGCTTCGGCGCCTTCAATGAGAATTCATATTTAGACTTAATGCGGATTTGCCTGCGTGTGCGACTCTTGTTGTCAGTTCGCTCAAGTCGCCCTCCTACAACCGGTCTCCGTAGACCACAACGACAAACCATGAGCACCAAACCTCCAGTAGGCCTGAACAAGGCCCGAAGAAGCCTGAGGTTAATCAGGCAAATCTGATTCCTGATATCACTTCATAAATGGGACTGCAGCTGCACATTCCACTGCTGCTGCTGGACAGGCCGTCTGGGTTTACATCAGGCAGTTTGTACAGCTGCACTCACCGGTAACATTTGCCATCCTTTAACACTCCGGATTTTCCGTTTGCCTTTTGTGCTCGTCGGACGTTGGGTAGAGGGAGAGCGACTCAAGCAACTGGTGGTGAAGTCACACACGCTGTCACACCCGAATAAAGTTGACCTTTGAACCACCTGCTTCCTGCACACAAGCTGATCTCACCGCTCCATCTCCCAGTTGCACGTGCTTCCTTCCATTGGCTGGCTCCAAACATTTCCCTTGCACAAATTCTACAAAGTGTTTTAAATGAGATGTCCATTACTACCAAGCGCACGTGGCAACATTGAAGCCTCTGTCCGCTAACCAAGGTCAGCGGAGGTCTGAGGTTGCTGCATTCTGCAAACGATGAAGCCACTATCTTTCTACATCATCTTCGGCATTACGATTTAACAAATACACGTCATCACAACAGAAAAAATCCCCCCCCCCCCCCGCCAACGGCCAAACTTTAACTCCGTAACCGCGAGCTAGGAGACCCCGCGCGGCACGTGTCGCGTGAACATGTCGGGCAATTCGAGGACGTCGGCCCACCTGGCGGGACAGCTGTTTGAGATTCTCTTTCTCGCGCTTGAGGAAAGCCGCCTCCTGGATCACCCTGTTCATCAGGTTCTGCACCATCTCGGGCCCAGCGGCCTCCGCACCGCCCGGGATCCGCCTAGCCGTCGGCACGGACGGCGAGGCAGCGCCGGCGACGGGCGCGGCGGCGCCGACGAGGGTGGGTGGCTTCCCCGTGCGCAGCACCGCTGCGCTGGTTACGCCGTTGCCGTCGGTGACCGTGTGGATAACCAGCGGGGGAACCACCTGGACGGGAGAGTCGGAGAGTACGACAGGAGCGAGTGTGACGGGAGGGTACGGGCGGCAGATGCAGGAGACAGAAGACGCAGGCGAAACGAGCACGACGCAGTCAGAAGTGGAGCTGGGCTCTTCCCAATTATTTCCGTCATCGATTACTGTACCGGTTATCGGTTCTACTACTCGACCAATCGGGTTCCTCTCGGGGCAAGTGCTGTTAGCGAGCACCTAATTAAGGCCGGCCCGGCGCACGAGGGCTGATGGTGCTCTCGTGGAATCCACGAGAGCACATTTCAACAGAGCTAAGCACGCCAACCACAACAGTGATATTGACAGTGGGGCAGGCATTGACCATGGGAGTGGACGAGGAAATGTGGAGAGTGGAGAAGAGAGGGGGGGGAGGGTTTGGGTCAGGTCGTACCTGGTTCGACTGCTTAGCTTGGGCAGCCAGCTGCACTTTACGCTGCATTGCCTGCGGAACACGACCCAGATAACATGCGCACGCACAGTCACGCGCACGCACAGTCACGGCACGCACAGTCACGCGCACGCACAGTCACGGCACGCACAGTCACGCGCACGCACAGTCACGGCACGTGCCATCACAGCGAGTACGCACAAAGGCGCGCGCTCGGAAGTGGACACGCAGATGGGCGTGGCGGTGCGTGGCCAACGCTTGAGAGAAGGAATGCCCATCCCGGAAGGGCACAACGAGATTACGAGCGACTCTGAAAACCCGCGTGCGACTCGGCTGTTCCAAGGACTCGCACACGCAAACACAAAGATCGCACCTTTAGCCTTCAAAGACTTTTGGGGTAAGTGCTATCCGTGGGCACCAATGAAGGCCGGCACGGCACATGAGCGGGTGGGTGGCCAGCACCACGCCCGACCGCCTTTGTCTCCCCAGTGGTGATGTTTACACACCACCCGTGGTACTCATTTGAGGCCGAGTGACACTAGGAGGCCCAAGACTGGTTCAGATAATCGTCACTTGGTGTTGGCCGTGAGTGGGAATAAAACTCAGATCGTCAGGTTCATAGTGCAGCATGTTAACCCCTACACTACCGCTCCCCACACACAGAGACACACACACAGGTGACGCACGGGGCAGGACAAGGTAAGCTCACCTCTTTCTGCAGCCTTGCATTCTGCTGTTGCTCAGCCTTCTCTCTCAGCTCTCTATGTGGATGGGAGAGAGCGACTCTTAAAACAGGGCTCGGGTCCATTCAGTCATACGAGTTGGGCGTAGGCTCTGCGACAGTCTTATAGGATCGCAGTCTTACGGGTTCGCTGCATGCTTTACGACAAATCTAAGTTGACCGTATGAAGAAAGACGGGAAAAAGCTGACGCAAAGCAAAACAACAGAAGGCCGAGCGTACACGGGCAGCAGCGCACGTCGTGAGATCAACTGACGAGAGACGAAAACCAATTCCTGAGCGGAGATCGAGAGAAGCGGCAGAGAAGCGGAGGAGAGACAGCAGAAGAGACTGCAGCAGCAGCAGCAGCAGGCAGCATCAGAGTGCTGAGGTCACAGCTGGGGAGAGGAGGGAGAAAAGGAGAATGGGGGAGGCCCTCTGCCCAGCTGTGGGGGAGAGTTCCAGGCTGACGACGACGAGGTTTCGCCGAAGGCGCGGAGCCGGCGGTCGCCACGGCGTGCAGCTGTGCCGCACGCGGCCCTCCCGCGCGTGCCGGGGGGAGTGCCGTCGCGCTCCGCTCGGGCGCGACGTCCCGTCCTACGTTTCGCTCCGCGCGACGGGAGATTCCGCCCGAAGCCAACGAAGCTCCCCGGCACGCAAAGGGGAAACGTTGGAACGTCGTCGTGCCAACGTGCGGCACCACTCGAACGCGCGCGCGGGAGGGGCCCCGAGGGATCAGGGCGTGCCGGAGGTGTCCCGGGTGGGCCGCTTACCGCCGGCGGACGGATTTCTTGTAGACGTCCATCTCGTCGGTGTCCTCCGCCTCTTCGGGAACATCGCAGGTCCTGGCGTGTGCACGAAAACCACAAAAGCCAACTGAGAACAGATATCCTCGAGTGTGCGTTTCTTTTCCCCGCAGGTACTTAAATTGGCCACGGTCACGGAAGCATGCAGGAAGCGGTACGGCCGTAGGCCGCGGCGAGACCACAGGGGCTCTGTCGGGGGAGGGCGAGCCTCCACCGGCAGAGCCGTGATGCCGTGGAAAGTTCTTTTAGCACTGGTTTTTTTCTGCCGTCTGTAAGCTTTGGATCTACTTTGCCAGTTACGGAGGACTTTGAGCAAACGTTATTATTGAAAAAAACAGTGTTGCAATGTGGGGGGGGGAAAGTGGTGGGGTAGGGGGGAAGAGGGAATCACCTGAATTGTGGGTCGGGGTTCAGCCGGCAGTACCACTTGTCGGGAAGTTTGCCGATGTCATCCGGCAATTTGCGCCACTTGAGACAGCTGTCGCACTGAGCCCAGATCTGGTCGGGTTTCTCTCTGCCGGCGGCACAACGCGGGCGACGACGCACCATGAACGCCGGCCGGCAGCGCGCCAAAACACCTCTCGCCAAAACCATTATCGGCACCATCGCCATTTATTTCAAATCGTGGGGGCGCATTCGGTGCTCGCGTCATGACTACAACGTTGCACAGACGGGTGCGGTCGGCAGTAGTCGGTGTTGCTGTAACTCATGAATTACCCAATCAGGAAATTTAAGAAGAATGATTGAAATTTGGTGAAATTTGCGGTAACGTTCAAACCAAGCATTCCGATGCGTCTCGTCACGTGACAACCAATTACATACTCACGCGCATATTACATAACTTACAGCCCTTCGTCAAGTACATGATAAAGGCATCGCCAAGACCTTTTCAATCGTGGCGCTTGTTTGACCGTACTTCACCACGCGGGTCAGTGCGGGTGGGTGAAGGTTAACCGAATTTTTTTGTTACGTTTAATTTTTCGCATTCGATTATCGATAACGCTATCAGAACCGGACTTAACGACCATAACCCTGATCGGTGTTTCTCACATCACGGCAGTGGACCCAGCAACTGGAACCAAAGGTGCCTTTGTTTAAGAAGTGCTTTCGTTTTGTACGTGCAGGTATGTGGAGAGACAGGTTTGCTGTGTTTAGTTTCTCACATCAGGTCTTTGCTGTTGAAGGTGGAATCCACGAGAAACGAACTCAGATTGCTGCGGTCTCTCCAGTATTCCTGCAGCTTGCGATCCACGGCAGACAGCGTGAGCCTGAACGACAGCGAACACACACGGCACGCACAGCACCTCAAATTAGCACGGTTGGCTACGTACAGTGCGAAAGAAGTTCAACATACATACGTACATAGAGTGCGAACATGTCCGGAGGGGCAAGCCCGGCTCGTTCCCGATTCGCCCGTGTCGTGCGTCGCGCTCGTTCCGTGAGCCCAGAGGTAACCGGACTCATCAGGCTAAGTCTGAAAGGCCTCTGAATATATGCAGAGCAGCTGTAGCCTTAACACTTCAAAACGCAGTTGGAAAGCGTCACGTAGATAACGCAACGCCCTTTGTCTGTCACCGCCGGAGGAGGGCCTCACCGTGCCGCGTCGGACACGTTTGACCACACTTCACCACTCTGGTCAATGCACGTCGGAGAGACGGCGAGAACCAATCATCTTTGGGGGTTTTTTCAATGCAATTATTGACAACGCCGAGGTCAAGACGTCACCGCGGGCCCGAGCCGCGCCTCCAACGCGTCCACGCTACCCTCCGCCAGAGCCCTCAGACGGCCCACAGGAGACGCGCAGCGACCCCTCCCCAGGACCCTGCCCCCCCGACCGTCACCCGCCAATCCGGTCACCGTCGGCAAAGAACGCCAGAGACTGGCATCGTGGGCCCGCACGCTCACCTGTACTCGTTGGTTTGGTCAAAGTCCTGCTTGTTGTGGGTGGGTTTCAGAAAGTCGCACTCGATGATGCCGATCACGCCCTCACCCACCCCGTTCACCTGGAAGACAGCGGCGCGCGTGCAGAGAGCGCGGTGAGCGGCGGTGCATTCAACGCACGCGGCGAGCGTGTGGTGTTGTGTGCCGAGTGGCTTACACGTGACGACTGGTGTGTGGGGCTAGCGGGGTGTGTGTGTGTGTTGAACGATGCGCTTGTGGTGTGCAAGATGAGCAGCGCGGGTTATATGTGGTGTTGCGAGTGGTGTGACTGATGAATGGCGAGCAGTGCGCGTGGTGAGTGCTTTGACTGGTGGTATGTGTGATGCGTGCTGTGACTGGGTCAGTGGTATGCGCGGTGAGTGTTGCGAGTGATGGCTGGAGAGCATGGCGAGTGGTGAATGCTGTGGGGAAGGGGGGTGATAATATTTTATTTATACTGCGTCGGCGTTCATGCGAATCGCGTCTCTCACAATCGCTGAAGAACCACGGACGAGCGGGAAGGCAGCAGCAGCAGCCACGTGGTAAGGAGCCTGTGTTGTCAACAATTGCCCAAGCTCTGCAGTCCACCATATATTAAGATGAGTGTTTAAACATGTGGGAGGAAACCGGAGCGCCAGGTAAAAAAAAACCCAAGCGTGTGAAGGGGCAACGCTCTATCCCATACAAAAGGGACAGTTGAAATTAGTCCGCACTTTGCTGATACCGACCTCCCCTGGCGAGCCAGGATACGGCTCTCCTCTCCGTGACTCTCACGGGGGAAGGGAGCTTCGCAACATCAGTGCGGTGATCCACCAACCCTCGCTGCTACTGCTGCCTCCACGATGCCGGATTACAGGCGGCGACGTGCGACAGCGTAGCCAACACCGCCGCCTCCCAGGGGGAAGCGTTGCGGGCGGTGAGTGTGCGGCGTGCATGCACCTGCAGCTGACACTTCATGCGCTCGTAGGCCTTGATGAGGCGGTTGTGGTGGTACATCATGATGCCGTAGTGCACCTTGCTCTTGCAGTTGAACCCAAACGTGACCTTCACTTTACGTTTCTACAGAGACAAGAACAAAGCCCTTACAGACTGTTGGGGCAACGAATAAACACACGCACTCTCGGTGACCAACACACGAGGCAACTCTCCGAAGGTCTGCCCAGGATACGCTTACAATTCTGCAAGTTGGACTCATGCCGCGTCCAGGTGTGTCCACATCTCAACACTCCGCTCATCAACTTCTATTCCTCCACCCACGACCAGAATGACTGTTTCGTCTCATCCGCACCGTGTTAAACCCCCACCAGAATATCGCAGGTCATAAGAACTCACTCACTCACCCACTCGCTCACTCACCGACTCACTTCCTCACTCACCCACCCACTCACTCACCCACTCACTCAAGCAATCACTCACTCACTCACTCACCAACTTACTTGCTTGCTCACCCAAGCACTCACCACACCGCAGGTCACCTCACTTCTCTTTCTGCTTCTTCCCTCGCACTCCGACTGTGGAACTCACTCTCGTCGTCTCCCCCCTGAGCTCTTACAACCTTGCTTTAGTCTAGAAACGGGCCGCACTCCGACCCATCTGAAATGCGACAGTGTTTTTTTTTCATTGCTGGCCGCTTGCGAGTGTTGGGCTTCGACAGAGAAGCATTGGTTGTTGGGAGCGGAGAACCCAAGAAGGGGAGTAAGGTGAGGTGAAAGGGGAGCCGCAGGAGCGTGTGTGCAGGGGAGTAAGGTGAGATGAGGTGAGCGGTAGGAGAGGGTGTGTGTGCCCCCACAGCCATGCTTGCATGCTTGTGTACCATGGAGGTGAGGAACATGGGCTGGTAGATGTCGTGGTCGATGTGAGCCAGGCTCTTGGCGATCAGCTGAGTCTTCACCTTGGCTCCACGCAGGATCACCTGGGTGCGCGGCTTCAGGTACAGGATGCTGCAGTACGCCTGCAGAAGCATCATCGTGATCTTCATTGTTGTCATCAACATCATCAAGATAATCATCGTCATCAACAACAATTCACATCCTCAAGTCGCTTACACACACCGACACGCACTCCACAACACCCACTCCCCCAACACTGCCCCAGAGTCATCGCCTCGCCACACGAGGGCACGGGACAGAGCCACGTGTCGTGAATTACCCGAGACGACCGATAGATGCACCACCTGTGCTCCCCACTGAGCCACCTGCAAGCACGTGGCCTGCCACACACAAACACACACGCGCGCGCGCACACACAAGCGGTACGCAGGCGCACGCTCTCCCCACACGTACCCGCAATGAGTACTCGCTGTCCGGCATCTGTCGCTGCCTCTCCCCGTAGCTCTGCCTGTTGTTCAACCCCAACTGCTCCTCCACCAAGTCGTGGGGGATGAGGATGTCGTATTTGTCGGTCTCAAAATCGAGTTCCAGCGATTTTGCCCGGTTCCTGAGACAGACCGCGCGAGAGACGGTGACACAGGCCCCGACTCAGAAACACACTCTTGCAAATTCAACTTAAACGGTGCTAGATTTGAAGTTTTCGTGACTGCAAGGGTCCATACTCATTGGTTTTTTCGGTAAAGTCACATGGGAAAAAAAAAAGGAAAAAAATTTCAATCACGACGTTTTGGAGGCAACACAAGCTTCCGTCTTCAGGTGGAACCGTCACAGCAAAATTGCTGTATCAAGTGAAGAGACTTTACCGAAAAAACCAAAGAGTATTAAACGGTGCTGTTTGTTGCCGTCTGCTTGGCGTTTTTGGGGCCTCCTCCCATCTTACAGGCGCAAGTTCCAAATGATGATCTTGGTTCCGGTGCGCGTCTGGATGGCGGACAGCTCGGTGAGGAGCTGCTGCTCGGTCCTGAACAGCGAGTAGTGGAGGATGTCGCGCAAGCTCACCTCCCGGTCCTCCACAGGCTCCAGCTTATGTAAGCGCCGGCGACGGGCTTGTGTTAAGGTTCGACTCCAAACCAGGGATGGGCTATCGGATTATGTGATATGCGGCGCAACAGTGTTCCTCTCCAGAGAATAAAAATGACTGACAAATAGCAGATTGTACCCAAGCGCAAAACTAACTTCTGGAGGATAGAGAGCCGGCTTCATCCTACACCGAAGCCGGATTGTGTTTTAGAAGAAATTTCAGTGCGAAGTTGTGTTGCTGTTCGGCACTTATCCTATGGCAGCAGGGTGGTGGCGCAATGGCGACACTCGTGCCCCACAGGAAGAAGTGTCTGGGTTTTATTCCCGGCTTGGGTGCCTATCTGTGTGGAGTCTGTATCGTCTCTCCCCCTGTTCTGCATGGGTTTCCCTCTGGGTTTCTCCCTTATCCTCCTGAAGCAACAAAAAAAAACACAATGTAACTGGTATTGGCCAAATATGTCATGCTCTTTGTAAATTCTCTGTAAATGACTCAATTGGGATTACACAAAGGACACCACCATCCCCGAATGAACAATTGGCAAGACCCTCATGAAAAGGAGTCATGAAGCTATCCTGGGTAAACAAGCGGAATACAAAAAACCCTCTACAAAACCGGTAAAACTGAACAAGGTCCGGCGCACGCCGCTGCTTGCTATTCCAGAGCAGCCAGTCGTGCCCCATCGTCTGATCATCGCGGCAGTCGGATGTCCCGCATCCTACGCCGGCGTCCGGCACGGGATCTAGCGAGACCGGGGCGCATTCAGCGTCCGTTTGGTCCGTACGATTAGCCGCGATCGAGAGCGTCCGGTGGGGGTGGCGGCGAGGAAAGCACCGGCGTCTCAGCAAGGATATGATCCTTCTGGCTCCACACGGCGATGGGCACAATGATGGTCTCCTGGTTGATGGCCTCCAGGTAGCTCTGCGACAACATCCCCACGCTCATCTGCGTGCCGTTCTTGGTGAAGACAAGGGCGTCGCGGCCCAAGCGCATCGAGCCCGACTTGAAGCCGTTGCCATACATGCCGATGGGCACGTGGTTGTCCACCTTCTGCTTCTCGCAGAATCCAAAGCTGTGGAGTGGAGCGAGGGAGCGGAGGGAGTGAGTGGAGCAAGGGAGTGGAATAGTATTGACAATAAGTACAAATTTCTCATCGATAGATTGTATTTGTTTCAAGAGGAAAGGCCCAACGAGCTGTTAGGCTCCATTTCATGAGTGTCCTGCGACAACACAGATGTTAGTACACGGTACGGAACTTGGTTACGATCATGGTTACGTAGGTGGGCGATGCAGACGGCGAGTATCGGAATGTGCTTTTCATGTAAACGGGAATATGGAACCGGTAGAAAAACGTGAATAAAAATAAAAAATACAACATACCAAGCATGATGACATTCTTTTACAGACAATAATTAAGGGAAAGAAATGCAATTTAACCAAGTGCACACAATCAGTAGCTAGGATCTTCGAGTGCCATTCACACAGACCTGGGCTCACGCTTCTCTTACGCGCGACTGTGGAGCATTGTGGGGAAAAAGCAAATAAGCAGAACTCTATTCTCTAATTACACCAGGCTGGTAGAAGCAGCCCCTCCCATGATCAGGGCAATTTCTATTTCCAGTTTATTTACATTTTATATATTCCAAGAGTATCCTGATTAAATTTCGATTTAAAGCTTTCGTGACTGCAGGGATTCATCTTCTTGGTTCTTTCGGTAAAGTCACGTAGAAGGGAAATAATAAAATAATAAAATAAAACATAATAAAATAATTCTCACGACGTTTCGGCCACAACGCAAGCAGCCGTTTTCTCACCTGAGCCGTCCTCACCTGAGGACGGCTACTTGCGTTGTGGCCGAAACGTCGTGAGAATTATTTTATTATGTTTTATTTTTATTATTTTATTATTTCCCTTCTACGTGACTTTACCGAAAGAACCAAGAAGAAGTATCCCGATTGTGCTGGCATTGTCACAAGCCGGAGTATCAGACCGGATTTCCTACAAAACAGTGGAAACCTGAATGCGAGAGGACGGTCAACGGAGGCGGATAACGCAGCGACGCCTGCGTCCGTGCGTGTGCATATATGTACCTCAGCATCTTGTGCAGCTTGTCGGGGCACATGCCCTTGCCGTTGTCGCGAAACATGAGGCACTGCTCTCCGTTAATGACCGTCTTGTCGATCCAGATTTGCTTGGCGCCGACATCAGGGTCGTACGCGTTGTCTGCGAGGTCACGGGACAAGGTCCCGGGGTGTTAGGAGCGACGTGACAGGCAGACGCTCCACCAGTGCTCCCCGCTGTGTGAGAGCTCGTTTCAGGTTTAAAGTTTGTTGTGGTTAGCCAAGTTGGGAACTCAAGAGGCCAGGGTTGAGCCTCGTTTGCAAGAGTGACCATGGGTCACCATAGTGACAAAGGAATTAAAAAAAAACTGAGTTAAACAATTAATCAAACAGCAATCAGAGAAAAAAAAACAAATATAAATCATAACAATAACGACAGCATGACAGAATAAGTCTAAAACATTGAGCAAAAATAATACATGTTACGTAACATTCATTTCCTGTTAGAAAAGTTGGCTGGGACAACCAACTTCTAAAAACCATTCTGTTCGGAAGGTTAAGTTTGCCCGCCTGAAGGCAAAAATGTGGCTAATTATTTAAATAAACCTGTTAAAAAAAATTTTAACCACACAGAAACGTCGTCCCCTATCTCTGCAAAAGCCTCCAATAAAAAAAGAATGTTTATTATTGTTGTTGTACATCACACGGACTCACCGATAAGCTCGGCAAATGCACTGAAAGGCCAGGTGTGACTGGTTGAGTTGGTGTGGAGGTATTTGCGATTCACCTGCAATCACCACAAGCAAGCGCACACACAAAACAGAAGTTCACAAGCAAAAGGTTCCTCGTTCAAATCCTGGAAGGGGACTGGTTCTTTCGGTAAAGTCACGTATAAAGATAAAATAATAAATTAAATAATAGCATACGACGTTTCGATTGCAACACAAGCAATCATCATCAGGTATAAATGAAATAACAACAAAAAATCTGACCAGAAAACTATAGACAGACATATAAGCAGACAGATATCACCAAGATACATAGAGAGAGTAACACAGGTACAGAGAGGGAGATCGTCTCTGTGGGGTGGCCTTAAATAGACAGAGGGGGGCGGAGGCAGAGAGAGGGTGGGGTTAGAGAAAAAAATCACATGTCAATGAGTACGAATAACGCGTAGTAAAGTACGCAGGCTTGAACATTAGGAGAGACTGATAAGTGCTCAGAGTAAAAATAGTAAGCTTCACATTAATCCCGGGGCGTTACTTTTACCAATGCAAGCTGGCAGCATCCGTGGGTATCTTGTCAAGGCAAGGGCTGAATAAAAGTAAGTTAGACGGAACGTCACCTGACCACGGTACACTATCAATTATGGTTGCACCAATTGAAAGCGACCATGTGTAGTTTTGGCAAATATACAAATTTTATTTCATCCTTCCTGAGTCTGGCGGCGGTAGGACAGCATCAAGGGGTGCGTGTCGAGTGGACTTGAGGAGTTCCACAAGGCAGAGTCTGGGTGGATCTCGAGGATTGGGAGAGCGTGTGTGGCACAGCACGAGGCTGACGTGGTCCGAGAAGCAACAAACAGAATTAGAGAGAGGCTTCCCACGTGAAGGCGGAGTCCTCTGATATTTGGATGTTGTTGCCAGTCCCCTAGTGTAAATGTGCAACTGTGTAGGGCCGATAAGGTGGTGGTGGTAAAAAACTTCTCACTGGTAAAATTGGCCGATTGCTTCGGTGTATTGCAGGGATGACCAAACAGGGAACCCCATGCCACTGAACATAACAACTGTATTTGCTATGCGCTGTCTATCTTTCTGTAAAGACGTGTTAACATTTTGTTGTTCATCCAATAAAAAAATAAAAAATCAATTGTCTTGTGACACCGTGGATTATCGCTTATTTACGCAAATCTTTTGGGAATCTCGGTTCATAACACGCCATTGGCAATTGTATTTCGTCGCTAATTCAGTAAACCAATCGCCACTGATGTAGAGTTAGAGGTGGGCCTGTGGTAAGATTTCCCCGCTGGGGTAATAGTTTTCCTGGAAGTGGTAGACGTCACACTAAATATGTGAGTGTACCTGATGCCACTTCATATAGCTCCTCGGCATCACTCATCTTCAGCACGAACATTTAGCCGCGCCATCGGTGTAAGCGAACACAACAATATTTACGTACGCACAAAAAAAAACCCAGATTACTACGTATTATATGTTCATATGTTTTCTATAAAACCCATTTTGCAATTTACACATAGCACTCAGTCTGACTAATGCCAGGGAGACCCCCCCCGCCCCCCCACAGCGCATCAGTGTTGTTGGTATTCACGGAATTCGTGACATTTTTCGTCAATTTTGTTACGAATTGTGGATGAAGGTCTAATTACGACGACCCCCACCCCCCGCTGCAACCAACAACAACAACAGCAATAACAGCAACAACAGCAGCAGCAACAACAACAGCCATTCGCAACAATCAACGAGAGACGGAAGAGCGACCGACGGCGACGAGATCCCAAATAAACCAGTCCGAGAGAAACGTCTGGCCGATCCAGTTGCCCAACCAAATCGCTCTCAAAATCGCGCGACTTTTGCTTTGCCCGCCTCTGAGAGAGAAGAGAGAGAGCAGTTGCGCAACGAGGACATTTCACCCTCGCATCGTCTTCAACGCCCGAACTACTTTATTTACACGTTTTTATTTAACTCACTCTGTTGTTGTTGTTGTCGTATCCTCAAATCTTGTAACTCAATTTTAACCCACTTCCCAATATGGTATCGACTGCAAACAAACTTGGTATACTTATGTCTAACTGATGGGAATACTATATTCTATCATAAAAATTCAAAATATATTTTTAAACAATCTTTTTACACGCGTTTTATTACTCACTTTATCTGTTGTTGTTGTCGTATCCTCCAATCTTGTAACTCAATTTTAACCCACTTTCCAATATGGTATCGACTGCAAACTTGGTATACTTATGTCTAACTGATGGCAATACTATATTCTATCATAAAAATTCAAAATATGTTTTTAAACAATCTTTTAACACGCTTTTTATTTAACTCACTTTGTCTGTTGTTGTTGTCGTATCCTCAAATCTTGTAACTCAATTTTAACCCACTTCCCAATATGGTATCGACTGCAAACTTGGTATACTTATGTCTAACTGATGGCAATACTATATTATATCATACAAATTCCAAATATATTTTTAAACAATCTTTTTACACGCTTTTTATTTAACTCACTGTCTGTTGTTGTCGTATCCTCAAATCTTGTAACTCAATTTTAACTCACTTCCCAATGTGGTATCGACTGCAAACTTGGTATACTTATGTCTTACTGATGGCAATACTATATTCTATCATAAAAATTAAAAAAAATATTTTTAAACAATCTTTTTACACGCTTTTTATTTAACTCACTCTGTCTGTTGTTGTCATATCCTCAAATCTTGTAACTTAATTTTAACTCACTTCCCAAAATGGTATCGACTTTCAACTTGGTATACTTATGTCATACTGATGGCAATACTATATTATATCATACAAATTAAAAATATATTTTTAAACAATCTTTTTACACGCTTTCTATTAACTCACTCTGTTGTTGTTGTCGTATCCTCAAATCGTGTAACTCAATTTTAACCCACTTCCCAATGTGGTATCGACTGCAAACTTGGTATACTTATGTCTTACTGATGACAATACCATATTCTATCATTAAAAAAAATTTAAACCATGTTTTTTTTTTATATGGGTCTAATTGTCCACGCTCAACTGACGTTGGCTGTAAAGCACCACGGTCACTTACGTTATGGCAAGCTTCGGGGCCACTTCCTGGAGTCGTGGAGTTTTGCCATTACTCGTACGGTACATTTTACTAAAGCGTGTTTTAAAAAAAGTATTTCTCAATATTACTTATTTTTTCTCAAACGCGCAGCGCGGGGTGAACTCAGTCGCTACAAATCGCCGAGTAACATCAACGCTCGAAAAGCGGTGGGGTCAGCGACCGGTTGCGCAACTGGTTGCAGAGGCGTCCACATACGGGCGATTCAGTTGCACGCGACCAGTTAGTTGCACGCAACCAGGTGGTGGTGGTGGCAAGGCAGTTGACCGCTCAGCGGGAGGGGTCAGCGGAGCTGGACGAGGCAGAAGGGCAATGCCAGGGCAGGGCACAAGGGCAGAGTCGGGCCGTGTGGGCCAGCGAATATGAGAAGGCAAGGCACGGGTACAAACACAATGAGAATACAGGGCAGTGCGAGCGAGGAGAGGGCAGTCTCAAGCAGGGGCAGCAGAGGAGCAGAGAAGACGCGTACATAACGCGGATCTTCCATTAGGGAACACTTTTCGCACAGCACGGAACGCGCCCCTTATAACGCAGAACGTGCCCCTTATAACGCGAAACGCGCCCCTTATAACGCGAATTGCGCGTGTTATAATGCGGAACGCGCCCCTTACAACGCAGAGCGTGCCCCTTATAACGCGCCTCTTATAACGCGGTTTCCGAGCGGTCAACGACGAACTAGTTCCTTGAGCAGCGCGGGTGAGCAATACAGAACGCGCAATGACAAGAGAAACGGGGCGACGTAAAAATAACAATTATTTGTCCCCGTACGCACTTGTACGTTAGACTTCTTTCGCACCGTACGTAACCAACCGCGATAATCGGGAGGTCCAGCCATTTCACTTCCTTGCCTAAGTGCGCGTACGTAGTATCTCGCGAAACTTTATCGATACGTTATTTATTGGGGGGAAGGGAGGGGAGGAATTGGTTTCGCTTAACATTTCAGAAACGCATCTACCGCGTTAAACGAGCACCGAAACGTGTATAAATGTGGGAGGGGGACGAGGGGGGGGACGGGGCACATAGCCGGGCCCCCTACACCTCTCCGTGTCACCGCGAGTGACTTGCCAGGCACGCGTCGAGCGGCGGCAATTCCCCAGGTGAGCGAACAGGGTCGGGAAGACAGGCCAGGTAGGGGGGCAGCAGAGGGAAGGGCAGGGGGAGGGGAAGGGCGGGAGATAGGGGAAGGGAGGTGGAGGGTATTTGAGGGGCAGGGGGGGGCAGGGGGGGCAGCGGTGGGGAGATAGGGGAGAGGAGGGAAGGGCAAGGAGGGGAGGGCAGGGTATTTGAGGGGCAGGGGGGGCAGGGGGGGCAGCGGTGGGGAGATAGGGGAGAGGAGGGAAGGGCAAGGAGGGGAGGGCAGGGTATTTGAGGGGCAGGGGGGGCAGGGGGGGCAGCGGTGGGGAGATAGGGGAGAGGAGGGAAGGGCAAGGAGGGGAGGGCAGGGTATTTGAGGGGCAGGGGGGGCAGGGGGGGCAGCGGTGGGGAGATAGGGGAGAGGAGGGAAGGGCAAGGAGGGGAGGGCAGGGTATTTGAGGGGCAGGGGGGGCAGGGGGGGCAGCGGTGGGGAGATAGGGGAGAGGAGGGAAGGGCAAGGAGGGGAGGGCAGGGTATTTGAGGGGCAGGGGGGGCAGGGGGGGCAGCGGTGGGGAGATAGGGGAGAGGAGGGAAGGGCAAGGAGGGGAGGGCAGGGTATTTGAGGGGCAGGGGGGGCAGGGGGGGCAGCGGTGGGGAGATAGGGGAGAGGAGGGAAGGGCAAGGAGGGGAGGGCAGGGTATTTGAGGGGCAGGGGAGGGCATGGGGGGCAGGGGAGGGGGCAAGGGAGGGAGGGAGGGCTGGCTGCTCACCTCAGAGGGGCGAATGCCCCTTTCGCTCAGCTTGTAAGGCCTAGGGGAGGCCATAGTCGTGGGCCGCAGCTGCCGCTCCTGCTGCTGGCTCCCGCCCTTCCCGCTTCAGCTGCTTCTCTCCCCCGCCGTGTACTCTCTCCCGCCCGCTCCTCTCTGTCTCTCTCCTGCCTCTGCCTCTCTCTCCTCTCTCTCTCCTCTCTCGCGCTGCCTCTCCTCGGCTCCTCGTCCGGGTGTTGATTTTCAGCGTCGGCCCTCCCTCCCGACGCACACGGTGACGTCATCCGAACCTCCCCCCCTCTCTCTACCGCGATGACGTCACGCCTCCCCACCGACATGACGTCAATTTCATGTAGGATTGCACGCCCGTTCGGAAAGACGTCACGGCGACCCGGCGGGGGGGGGGACTTCACGACCAACAAAGGGGGGGGGGAAGGCTTCACATTTCCTTGCGATGACGTCACATTTCCTTGCGATGACGTCACATTTCCTTGCGATGACGTCACATTTCCTTCCGATGACGTCACATTTCATTGCGATGACGTCACATTTCCTTGCGGTGGCGTCACATTTCCTTGCGAAGACGTCACAGCGTATGGAGAGGAGGGGCGAGGGGGGGGGCTACCCATGACATCTGGGTCTGCCCCGTGACCTCCTCCTGCCAGCGGGCGTTCGACGCGTCACGTGGCCACAACGTGCACCTAGCCTGGCACAAGCGCCGTGGTGACGTCACCGCCACTTAGTGGCGAATGGCGCTTGTTGTTGTTGAGGGGGGGTGGAGTGGATAAACGACGGGAAGCTGTGAGGTCAAAACCGCGTTTGGATATTAACCCCGAAGATCAGCAACGTTAAGTTTATGGTAATCGTAATAGGGGGTTTTCCCCTATTTTCTGGCAAAGAAACTGAAACCTTTTTTACAAGGAATCATGTGTGCATTAACCACAACACTTGTGGTCAAAATGCAAACAAAAAACACACTCTGATAATATATGCATTGCCCTTGAAACGGATTGGTCCACACCAGAGACGGCTAGATTTTGAGCCTCGTCTCAAAATAAAGCTGCGAGACCATCGTTACGTCTATGGGCAAATGTGAACAGGCGTGTCTCGCTATCAAATGTATTTGGCTTTTCAGGGTGACAACGAACTATGATGGAGCCACTTGGGTTGGTCAGGGTGCTTTGTAAGTTTGTGAAAAACGCCATCCAGTGTTTACTCATCTTACACTGACTTACACTGACTCACTCACACATCATACACTGACTCACACAACCACTGACACATTCACTCATCATACGCTGACTTACTCATCATACGCTGACTCACACATCATACACTGACTCACACATCATACACTCACACTACCACTGACTCACTCACACGTACACTCACACATCATACACTCTCACTCACACATCATACACTGATTCACTCATCATACGCTGACTCACTCACACAGCATACACTCACTCACACTACCACTGGCTCACACATAATACACTGACTCACTCATCATACGCTCACTCACACATCATACACTCACTCACACTACCACTGACTCATTCACACATCATACACTGACTCACACATCACTCACTCATCATACACTGGGAGTGTCATGCTGCCAGCTATGGCTGCAAGTTTGGTCGTACATGTTATTTATATCGTTTATTGTTAAATGTGAATCACAGTTCCTATGATTACTGTTGTTACATTGTTTTATAGCTTTATTTTGATTTCGAAAACACATGGTTAAGCCATGTTTCTTGCGGAAGTGCGGAGTTGGCCTGATAACGTTAATCTAAATTGTCTTATGGTTGTTATTTTTTGACTTGCATCACACTGGGATTTTTGCACACAGCGTTGTAAGCCGGTGGTTTTTTTTTCTAGAAGATTTGTTGGTGTAACCAGGATGTTTCTATTGCGCGTCGTCGCTTTAAGATGTTTCTCCGTTCATATTTTGTTTGTTGCAGTTGCACCTGACTCAAAAAGAGCCGAATGGCCCACAGGGTGTTGTATTCTAGCCTTCTTCCATCATTGAGATATAATGAATGAAAACACACCAAGAAGCAGCAGGCTGCAAAACACCAGGTGTTGTTGAGTAATGAACTGAAGGAGGGCTAGGATGGCAGAATTTGCAACCTTGCTTCAAGGAAAGATAAGGCCTGATAAACGGCACCTGTCACCCGTGCAGGCGGCGGAGACAGTGGGAGAGTCAGCCAGACATAGCTAAGGCAAAAAGCCCAACCATCTATGACCTCAGCACATGGGCGAATAATGGGGCAGTGTCGACTCGAAGGCAATGGAAGGAAGCAGAGGCGCCTTTGTCTGGATCACGGCCACAGAAGGCCGGGGGGTCATCACTGATTGTGTGTTTAGGGATTTCGAGCTAATTGGAACACGTGCACACAGGGAGGAGAACTACGCCTTGTTCTCCTGCAGCTGAGGGAGCCAAGATAAACCCAGCTCAAGGTTGTGTACACAGGGGAGGGAGCTGATAAACAACCCTGTGCGTCTGAACGTGAGGGGGCCTTGTCCTGAAATTAATCACACTCCCAGAGCAGAAGGTTGGATGACCACAGTGAGACGAGAATAAGGGTGTTGTGCCTCTCTCAAGGCTGCAGGCTCAGCTGAACAGCGAGGCTGCGGGGGTCACCAGAAGTTCGTGTTCGCCTAGTTAAGTCAAAAAGCTCAATTATTCTGTATTGCTATTAAAGTCACGTTAAAATCGGAATTTAACAACAGGGTAGGCTAAAGTTATTGATATGAAATGTTATTTCCATGCCTTAATACTTTATATACAACTCGACCCGAAGCATAACGGGATGAATCACCACCAGGTCGAATATATAATACATAATAAAAGAGCGATGTTAAACCCAGGGTCGGAGAGAAAGGGAGATCCCGGCCGTCTTTGTATCCCCGCAGCGCGGGATAGGAGTGTGTATACGCTCGGGGAAACACCTCCACTTGAGTCAAGCACCACGATGGGAAATGACAGACCTTAGGTTACATACAGAATCATAACTGTGAAATGGTAAGGGACAAATGTTAAACTTTTTCCCATTTCTTTGTGCGTCAGTGAGGGTCGGAGGGAGTGTGCCCCTCCCTCCAGGTGGTGCAACACGGACAAAGGTGCCTATGAGACGATTTGTAACGTCTGTGTTTTGGTTCATGAAGAAGGCCAAACAAGAGATAATATCGCACCCAGACAGAGAGACGACCTCGAGGCAATTTGTAACACCTGATTGTTCGCTCGTGGATTTTATGGAGGGAATATGACAACGGAATATACCGTGGGTGATGCACACAAGGACACACGGACGTACGGACACACACATGGACACACCTACACACGGACAGATCCTGACACAGTAAATCAAAAGAAACCCCGCCTTGTGGGCAGGGTCTAAAGGGATTTTTCGGCATAAAAGAAAGGACCCTGAGCATTGGAAACCAGTTCGACCAGGAGGGTCAACTCATCAGCCGAGTTCGACCAGTGGGTCGGCTCAGGAGCTCGACCGGGAGGGTCGGCTCAGGAGTTCGACCGGGAGGGTCGACTCAGGAGCGAGCTGCGACCAGCGGGTCGGCTCGACTCATCTTCAGCTCGACCGGGAGGGTCGACTCAGGAGCGAGCTGCGACCAGCGGGTCGGCTCGACTCTTCAGCTCGTCTGGGACTCAGCCGAGTTCGATCGGCTCTCGGGGCTCGACTCAAGCGGCTCCCCATCTCCTCTGCAGGCGGGCAAGACCCGCTTGACAGCTCAACTCGGCCTGCGTGGGTCAACCTCTGCCGAGTCGGAGGTCTCTGCTGCAGCTGACAATCGCGGTTTGGCGACGAGGCGACGACCCAACACTGCACGCTGCGAGCGAGCTGTGGGCGCCACCTACCGACCGAGCATCCAAACCCATTCACCACGGTGACAGGAGAGCGACTGATACGTATGACGCGCACCGCCCCCTCACCACACGACCACCAGGCGTCTGTTTGACATAAAGAACCGACTCCGAACACTGACTATTCAAGACAACTCTTACCACTCAAAAACACTCGAGACCGAGTGATGGCCATCCGTCGTTTATAAGAGTATTCGTAATTTTTATCTTTAATATTTAGTGGGCTGTACTCTTAATCGCATAAATTCCCAACAGATCCATCAATACGAATTGATTCTTGGCACCTCCTTCCGCCGAGCCACGCTCACGTGGGGAGTGGTGGCCCACCAGATCCTTATCAGGTGATCTGGTCCCCAATTAGTAAATTTGATATGAGATAACGATCTTCGGAAAAGGAGCACCGTCGCAGGCCCTTACTCCGAGCCATTCTGTTGTCAGATAACCTGCCGATGTATCTGTTGAGATTGGTGCCTTTAAGAATAATAACTGTTTTTGATTGTGTTTTTTTTATCGCCGTATAATCTTTCAAGTATCTTTCAGTCATAATCGCCGCACGTACTCGCATCCTATCAATAAGGAGTACGGTACTGCGTGAACAATATTGAGTAATCATTCATTAACGTTAAGGTTTTTCTTAGCATAGTATTTGCATGTTTTAACGACTCTCTCTCACTAACAACCATCGCGTTATGCGGGATACATGTGCCGTTGTCAAAGTGAAATCAGACAATCATTGATGATACTGTATTGATGCCGTGTTGACGTTCCGGGATTGAGAGTTCGCATACTATATCATAGTTGAGGTTGAATTAGTAATAAATTGATTAATACAGAAGTGGTTGTGTGATTCTTTCCTGAAATCTATGCATAAGATCTGCTTCTGCGTTGAGATCTGAACTTGGTGACCTTAATAAACACACTAATACATACTCAGTAAATGTTAAAGCGATAACGGGGTGAACCGGGGACCTAAAATATAAGCGAGAATGAGACGAACCTAGACAACGATGCCGAGTTAATCTAAGTTAATCTTGCATACTTACACCACACCTGCATAACTGCATACGATTAATTGCCTTATTCCGATCGATAACCCACCCTCGTCACCGAGGCGGGGTCTGGTTATCATAACGACTTGCATTATCATAATTACACCCACTCACATAATTACTACGATTACCTCTCGAATTGGCATAATTAAGGGTGCATAATTACATAAATTAACATATTTCCGGATAATTACACATTTGGCCAAATTTCATTTGATTATTATTATTTTCACTGAATATTCATAACCCACATATACAACATAACAGAGGTGGGACAAAGTCATTGTTATGCAAGTCCAAGTCGAGTCGCAAGTCATCAAATTCATGACTCGAGTCTGACTCGAGTCCAAGTCACATGACTCGAGTCCACATCTCATAGGTGGGACAAAGTCATTGTTATGCAAGTCCAAGTCGAGTCGCAAGTCATCAAATTCATGACTCGAGTCTGACTCGAGTCCAAGTCACATGACTCGAGTCCACACCTCTGCAACATAATAATTTCAACCACGCACGCATACAACACATCAAAATTTTGATACCCAACATATACAACAAGGGCTATACCTAATAAATGAAACTTGAAACTACTATCCTTAACACGGGCAATATAATTCATCATTGATTTTTGGCTTTGGCCACGTTATGATTTGGACAAAATAAATTGCTGTCGTAAAACCCTCCACCACCCGACACTGCCAAATGGCAATTGCCACGATTAAGGTTCGTTAGGTCCTTCCGTGATAACTTTCTACTACAGCTGGTAGTGCTACTGCCGCTGTCACTCGCTTGATTGTGCGAAAAACACCATTTGAAGATGTTATTTGCAAATTTTCGCAATTTAAAAAAATCTCAAAAGGTTCGTCTCCGCTGTTAATTTCTCTCCCACCTTGTGAAAAAAACGATTGACATGACTGCCTCTTTGTGCACTATCCTTGCTATATAAATATATTCAAGAATATATCTTGGTAAGACATTATTATCATACAAGCAAAAAGACACGGGTCAACATTTTTCACGTAGGCCTTTTAGTTTTCGTAGGCCCGAGGCACAGTGCCTGCTGTGGCCTCGACCGACTATAAATCACCCAGGAATGTCCTTAACGCTCGTGACGTCACTCCACATCGACCAGCCCCCCTCGTTAATATTCATGAGCAGGTGACGTCCTCCAAATGGACACCCCCCCCCCACCCCTCATGAATAATAAACAGGTCCCTGCGGGGTGGGCTGGTAGGAACAAATAACCAAAGAACATAAACATCATGTATTATTACACTTGTTTAGCCAGGAAAGCCCCACTGAGTCAAAAGGTTTTTGTAGGGTCCTGCCAAGTGTTTGCAGTAGGGGGCGATGCTGCTACACCTAATCGGACGATACGAAGGGAGAGTTTGAGGCCTAGTTCTAGGCTTTAGGCCTAGTTGTAGGCTTTAGGCCGCTGTGAGTTAATTTTTTATTTAAATGTTTTAATTATTAATGTAAAAGCTGGGCTTTAGGCCTAGCTGTAGGCTTTAAGCCGCTGTGAGTTATTTTTTCATTTAAATGTTTTAATTAAAAACTATCTCAGGGAATGAGTTATTTTTTAATTTAAATGTTTTAATTAATAAAAACTATCTCAGGGAATTATAAGGGAATGTTACACTTGTTTAGCCAGGAAAGCCTCACTGAGTCTAAAGGTTTTTGTAGGGTCCTGCCAAGTGTTTGCAGTAGGGGGCGATGCTGCTACACCTAATCGGACATCGGACGGACGATATAATCTATTGTAGGCTGGTTCACTTCGTTCCTACCAGTATGAGCGGGTGACGTCAATCAATATGGAGTCCTCCCCCCCTCACGAACAATCATGTGCAAGTGACGTCACTCCATAGCGACCAGCCCCCCTCATTAATATTCATGAGCAGGTGACGTCCTCCAAATGGGCACCCCCCCCTCCATTCATAATAATTAGCGGCTGACGTCACTCCACATGGGGGGCCGAGGCGCCTCCTCCCCCCTCCTCGGCGTCAACTTACAACCCTCACTGCAAAGGCAGAACCCTCACGTCACGTGGTCTCCGTAGCGCTGTTGAGACATCAAAGTAAAAAGGATGTCACGATGAACAAGGGATTATAACCTTAAAATGAAAGAGGCCTGTGTTACCGCGCCCTTACAAATTGCACACGAATGGATGCAATGAATATCACGTCGCGCTCTGCTTTTCGCTTGCAAGTTTCAGATTTACTGCAATACACCCGTCATTGGACGGGCAAAAGGCTAGTTGGATAACGGCCTTAAATTTAGCCAAATAATTGTGGCCTGACCCAAAACATTGGATATGAATCTTGAACCATCCTATACAACCTTATCGGCCTACTTATCATTTCATGCCCTTTAAAAAAAAGAAGCAAACTGTGGCAAAAGTGTTTAAAACTGACTTTATTTGTATACTAATGCAACTCAGCGATAATCGCAGTGTTCCAACCTTGGTAAACATGACACAGGGCCTCTCCACAGCAACGCAGAGCCCCAAAACGGCAAACCCAGTGAACAGACAGATTGCATCGAAATACGCGACGTTATAAAATGACGCGCGCGCCGGTCACCGCGCGCCCTTTCACAACGATTATCTTGAGAAAAACCAAGACGTCTCAAAAGTCGCACAAGGTGTGGTGGCGGCGGCGCGCCTGGCTGTGGTACGGGGGACACACACTTCCCCAATCGGGGTGTTCGTGAAGGTGAAATGCAGTGTGATGTGAGATACGCAACCCCGGAGGGATGCGAGATGACATGTATATTTCAGTCGTTCCGAAGCAGATGTTCTCGCCTTTGTGCTGTGCAGCTTCTCCCCCCACCCACCCCCCCCGGCCGAGCTTCTTGGGGTAGTGGCCGCGCGTTTGGTTGGTTGGCACGACGTCCAACGTTTCGCTCCACGTGCCGGGTAATTCAGTTTCACTGAAGGCGCTCCCCTCGGGACATGGTGCCGAGCGTCGGACATTGTGGCGAACGGTACCAGGGAGCCATCAAATGTGCGTTGTCGACCGCGGGCACTCCAGTTCCCGACCACATGCAAAGACACGAGGAAATGGCATACATCCATCCCAGTTGTAATAATCCCCCCCCCCCCGCCTCCAACAGATAAATAGTGACTCAAGGATAATTTTCCAGATATAAAGGACTAATTTCGAAATAAAAAGGATGGAGCGTGGTGGCGCAGTGATTATTAAAGCACTCCGCTATAAACCCTGCGACCTGAGTTCGATTCCCGACCACCGGCTAGCATCAGTGGCGAGTGTGATATCGGAACCAGTCCTGGGCTCTCACCCCCCTTCCACCAACCGGCGCGGTGAAGTATGGTCAAACAACCCCCACGACTGCAGTTATGGGGAGGCCTTCAACGAGCAGACTGACAAAGGGGATGTACATGTTTATTATTTCTGTTAATTCAATTAATGTTTTAAGGTGTCTCCAGGTGGCCCTCTCTAGTTACCAGGACGCACAGACGCGAGGCCACATCGGTGTTGTGATGCCCTAAAAAATGGTGACGCGGTGTAACAGTCAAGCACACTGGACATGCAATTCAGAGGTCGCCGGTTCGATGCCATTTTTGTGGGCGAAGCAAGTTTCTTAAATCCCTCCCCGCTTGTGTTCACCCAGCGGTTATGAATGGGCGCGTGTACCGCACTTAGTCGAGCGAGCAGGTCGCATGCGGAGGGCCTACCAGTGCGAGTACTCCATCCTCCTCCAAGACATCTGTCCAGAGCGAAAGAGTAAACCCACCTAGTCTCTAGACGGGCTCTACCTCGTGGAGACGCTTCCGTAAGAGTTGTGATATTCTCCCTCCCATAAAACGTGTGGGAGCTTCAAATCCCCGGCCCCTCCCCCCGCCCAGTAAGAGGCCATGTGCAGAGATTAAAAAAACAGGGGTCCTACTCTGGAGGGCTCGAATAGCTTGTCCGTTGGTACTTGGAAGAGGGCCTGAAAGACTTTGGTTTCTCTTCAGTGTGGCAAGGCAATAGATGCCGTGGATACTTGGATGCTGACATTTAGCTTAGGAAAGAAATACTGTCCTTTGTTAGGAGCCAATTTCAGCGAGCCAGTGTCGCCACTGAATTGTCATGGGAAGGAGGCTTCAACCTCCAGTCGCCCAATCCAAGGCCTCACGCGCTCCAATTCAGATGAAGGTTGCTTAGCCCTTGGGTCACTCTTGCAAAATAAACTGTCCTGGTATCTTGACTTCATACCTGGTTAAAACAAATAAACTTGCAAGTGTTGGATCTGTGTGGCAAATGTCTCTCTAAATATATTATCTTTCAGCAAGCTCCACCACCTGCCAGCAACTTGGCTTGACCAATCCCGAGTCTCCTCTACAGACTTAACGACATAAAAACGTTTTGGTTAAGTTGTCCTCAACCCCCCAGACGAAAATCCTGGTTAGCACAGCGTGGGTAAGATTCACGCGAGCGGCAGGAGCTACTGCTGCTGGTGGCGGCTACGCCAGTTGCGCCACCAGCTGCTGTACCAACTGCTGCTGCACCACCTGCTGTTGCCGCTGCACGTGTTCCCACCCTGTAACAGCGCCGCTGCCGCCGCCAGTGACACGTGACTTCACAGTGGAGCGGCCGACGCAGAACCCCACTTCCGACGAGAGCGAATCCGTGGATTTTAGTTTTTACAGAAACACAAACGCGTCACACGCGCGAGCCGTCCCATCGCGAGTGTTCCATCGGCTAAAACAACATCGTGGGCCATCGACGCGGGTAACAGAAACCCCCAAGGAAGGGTTAAGCGTGCGGACCGTCACCCTGCGTACGATGCTGGGAGGGGGTGGGGGGGGTGGGGGGGTGGGGGGCGAGGATTCCAGAGGGAGGGACGAGGGCCGTAGCGATGGTCCCTTGCTTGTGTCGCTCCTGGCCAATTTCAGACAGCGTGCAATTCCTACGCCAAATACACAAATTCTACGCACACTTCCTACACAGCCCCCCCGGGGCATCGCGCTCACCAGCCGCACCCCTTGCTTGCTCGCGGCAATACTACCGCCAGCACGTGGCTCCCACTGAAAACCGCCTAAGCACCTCTACGTCTAGCTTCCCTGCATGGCTTAAAGTGCATCGACGCGTGAGCCACGACCGCGGTTGTGCCGTACAACTCCCCGATGCGTTTTCGCCGGGTCGGTGCCGTTCGCTTCTTCGGCGCGACGTCCGACGGTTCGCTCCACGTGCTGGGAGCTTTTTGCAGCAACCGAAAAGGAAGCTTCCCGGCGCGTACAGCGAAACGTGGGATAATCGCATAGGACCGGACAAAGCATCGGCGAGCCTGGTTCCAGCAGTGCGATAGCGTGCCTTGTGGGCATTCAGGCCGTTCAGGCTTGGAGAAACGGCCGACTTGTTCAAATGGCCCTAGCGCGTACACTTCAGGCCTAACCAAGAGGCACGTTACCTAAAGAATTTCCGTGCTGGTCAGACCCTTCCAGCACAGAGAGAATGAACGCTTCAGAAGAAATAATATATTACACACTTGGTCACTTGGAGTTTCAATGCAAATGCCAAGTGATGGAGGGGTGCGGGGTGGGGGGGGCAGGGGACAGCTGGCCTGCGCGGATGGCTCACGGACACTGGCCCCGGTGAGGGCTCGCCTTGGTTGCGATCCATTGGAGTTCGCCTAGGAGCTGGCCCGGAGCGCTATCCCTGGGCGAGCCTCATTGGGAGGAAGCTAGCTAGACAGGGGGTAGCCACCCGTCCTGCTCTTCCCAGGATTGTCCTCTTGTTAAAGACGTCTTCCGGGTACATTAAAAGCTCGTCGTCGCGGGTGGGTTTCTTCATCGGCTGTGCAAAAAATTACCGCAACGCGCCACTGGAGACGACTCGTTCGCACGCAGCTCGCCCACCCCCTCTTAGTACAACGACAATAACCGTGATAATTTCAACTCGTAACACGCGCCCCACCGCCGCGCACCACTTGCTCCGTAGACACGGAATGACTCGGAAGCACGAGGCGGAACCGCGGACGAGCGTGAAGGCGGCCGGTGCCGCGAGATATTCTCAGTTGTCCCGTTCCTGTCGCAAGCTCGGAGGCGGCAACCCCCGGCGCTAGCCTTTGTTGAGCGTCTCCAGGAAGTCGCGGCCCACCGTCTCCTCGACGCGGCGGCGGGCGCGGCTCCACTGCGCTTCGGCGCCCGCGCCGCTCTCCCCGCTCCCCGCGTGCTCCAGCGCCGAGGACGATGACGACGCCAGGGAGCCGGAGCCGCCAGATCCCGGGGGGCGTCCCGGGTCGCACAGGAAGGCCTGGGTAGTAGTGGGGGAGAGGCAGGGAATCGTCAGAATCTTTATAATAAGAATGCAATGTATAACGCGCGCAAATTTGCGGACGTAATGGCCGCAACTCAGAGGCGCGGAGCCAAGCTCAGAGTCACTCGAAAGTGTGGTTGTAGAGGTGGGTTTTTAAGTGTCTATTGAAGGAGGCGATTGAGGTGATGCTGCGAATGTGCAGAGGGATGATAGCGTTCCAGACTGTTGGGGCTGCCACCGAGAAGCGGCGCATAGACATGACCATCCTGGATCTTGGTATCAAGAGGAGGTCGTGAGTCGCACTGCGCAGGCATTTGCCGTGTGCCGAGCTGCAAGTTGTCAATAATGAAGAAAGGTATGGCGGGCAGGCAGATGTGAAGGCGCGGTGGCAGAGGCAGGCGATCTTGTATGTGACCCTGCTGCCAATGGGTAGCCAGTTGAGGGCACGGAGACAGGCTAGTGAGTCGAGACGGGGATGAGTGTGGCTAAGTATTTAGTCGGAAGATAAAATGTGAAGCCAGGTAGAACGAGCGAGGATAATCACGACGTGACGATGCTTTACGCACGGGCGAAACGATCATCGTGGACCTCATTCGTGCACGAGATTCGTCGACAGCCGCAGCTGGTCCAGCCGCAGCGCATTCCTCATGAACCGGCGGTACACGCACCACTTCATTAGGCGTTCATTCGCTCGTGCGTTGCACTGGGTGCGATGTTCATTATGATTAACGTAAACTGTAACGGTGCGTGCCATCATCATCGCGTGTTTAATAATAATAATTTCCATTTATTTGTAACGCGCCTTCCACTCGTGTCTCAAAGCGTGTGTCACTTTACACCCTGGACATCCTTGTAAACGAGGTGCTCCATTTGCGAGGCATTATTCCGGGTGAAATATCTCAATTCGTAAAATTACATATTTATATAAATCTAGCCAGAGACAGATGGAGACAGGAAAATACAGGTGGAGATGGGAGGCGATAGGAGGAGACAGCTGGAGAAAGAAGGAGGAGACAGTGGAGATGGGAGGAGACGGTGGAGATGGGAGGAGACGGTGGAGATGGGAGGAGACGGTGGAGATGGAAGGAGATGGGAGGAGACAGATGGAGATGGGAGGAGACTGGAGATGGGAGGAGACAGTGGAGATGGGAGGAGACGGTGGAGATGGGAGGAGACGGTGGAGATGGGAGGAGACGGTGGAGATGGAAGGAGATGGGAGGAGACAGATGGAGATGGGAGGAGACTGGAGATGGGAGGAGACAGATGGAGATGGGAGGAGATGAGAGGAGGCAGTGGAGATGGGAGGAGACAGATGGAGATGGGAGGAGGAGACGGTGGAGATGGGAGATGGGAGGAGATGGGAGGAGACAGATGGAGATGGGAGGAGATGGGAGGAGACGGTGGAGATGGGAGGAGGCAGTGGAGATGGGAGGAGAGAGATGAAGATGGGAGGAGACGGTGGAGATGGGAGGAGAGAGATGAAGATGGGAGGAGACGGTGGAGATGGGAGGAGATGGGAGGAGATGGGAGGAGGCAGTGGAGATGGGAGGAGATGGGAGGAGACAGATGGAGATGGGAGGAGACTGGAGATGGGAGGAGGCAGATGGAGATGGGAGGAGGCAGTGGAGATGGGAGGAGATGGGAGGAGATGGGAGGAGGCAGATGGAGATGGGAGGAGATGGGAGGAGGCGGTGGAGATGGGAGGAGACTGGAGATGGGAGGAGACTGGAGATGGGAGGAGACAGATGGAGATGGGAGGAGATGGGAGGAGACAGATGGAGATGGGAGGAGATGGGAGGAGACAGATGGAGATGGGAGGAGAGAGATGAAGATGGGAGGAGGCAGATGGAGATGGGAGGAGACAGTGGAGATGGGAGGAGACGGTGAAGATGGGAAGAGATGAGAGAAGACAGTGGAGATGGGAGGAGGCAGGTGAAGATGGGAGGAGGCAGGGGGCGAAAGAAGGCGACAACCTGAGCACGTGTGCGTGCGCACACCTGCGCTGCCCCCACCATGGGCTTGTTGCAGAAGAAGTGGCTGAGCGTGCTGAAGAAGGGCAGCAGCTGGTCGATGGAGCGCAGCGACGCCACGGTGAGCAGCGGCTGGCCCGCCTCGCACGGGATCATGCGCGGCGAGCCGCCCCCCTCCTCCTCCGAGCTCTTCTGCACGGGACAGCGGCGGAGGGATAGCGGGAGGGAAACGAGGGGGGAGACAGCGGACGGGTGGCGAGAGGACGGGAGAGAGGAGACCGGTGGACATGGGGGACAGGTGGAGAGAGGGAGGGAAAGGAGGAGACATGAAAAATATTACAAATCACAAGGTCGTCAACTTGTAACAACAGAGTGGCAGCGAAGGTGGCAGCCAGCTCAACAGGCCGTCCACCGCGGAGATGGAGTTATGAGGCCAGCTTGTGTGGCGGAGCAGGTTGGTGGGGTGCCACGCGCACACACAACACACACACACAACACACACACAACACACGCACAACACACACGCACAACACACACGCACAACACACACGCACAACACACACACGCACAACACACACACGCACAACACACACGCACAACACACACACACAACACGCACACACACACAACACACACACGCACAACACATACACACAATACACACACACACACCTTGCACTTCTTGCGCAGGAGCTTTGTGAGCCGCACCACGTACGGACGGAACTCGCGTTGGTGGTTTCCTTGGCGACGGACCTCCAGCCCGGAGTCGTCGCACGTCTCCGGGATGAACGCCCAGCGGTACCTGCGTGCACAGGTGAGGGGACAGGTGAGGGAGCTCACAGGTGAGGGGCACACAGGTGAGTGAGCTCACAGGTGAGGGCACACAGGTGAGTGGGCACCGGTTCAGTGAGCTCAAAGATGTGAGAATAGATCAGTGGTGGAGTGTACACAGGTGAGTATGCCCAGGTTGGTGGGAAGAAGTGGTGACCATGAAGAGGTGGTGATTCAGAATGGGTGGCGACTGGACACGAAGAGGTGGCGACTGCAAAGTGTTGGCAGGGCACGGAGAGGCGCAAGAGGTGTGGACAACGCGAGCCGTGGACGGACGAGCGAGGACGCGGGGTGGGGGGCGAAAGTGGGGGGAGTGCGTGCAAGCGGCAGGAGCGTACAGCTGGAACTGCGGGAGGTGGGCGGAGGGCAGAGCGAGCGCGAGGTCCAGGAACTTGCAGGCGGAGAGGTAGAGCGCGAGCCACCGCTGCTGACTGTAGGACGACGAGAAGCCGTTCCCCCCGACGTACGTTGTCTCCAGCCCCGTGATGGACGGACTGGCGCTCCTAAACACAAAGTCGCAGGCGAGTGACGTCAACGGTTGCCCAGGCTCTGCGGGGCCCTGTAACGAGATGGCTTGGCCAACTCCGTTCGTGATTACACACGCAGCGGTGATGAGGTCGGCTCGAACACGGCCTTTATGAACCCCCCCCCGCCCCCCACCAATACTTGTAGATTCCTGCACATCCCTTCCATCTCTCATCTCACCTGGTGATGTCATCTTCCGCCATGAGCTCCTGTTCCATCTGCATGAACACTTGCACCTGTGCGAGTGAGTGCAGGGGCGGTCGGCACAAAGGCGCAGAGGGAATAATGAACACGGGAAGACGCGCGCAGGTCTCGGAGGCTTCGTCGCATTGACTGTCACGTGACGTAAGTGGGCTTGGGCAGGGCGCGTCACGGCTAGCAGGGGGCGATGGCCGGTGCTAGGGACGAGCAATGGGATGGCGGCTTGGAGAGGGAACACGCCCGAGAGAAAAAAAACACTGCGACATCACCATGCAATTCCACACTATCACCACCACCACCTGCATCACCACTATAACCACCACCACCACTATAACCACCACCAGCACAACCACCATCATCATCATCATCACCACCTGCATCACCACTATAACCACCTCCATCACAACCATCATCATCACCACCACCACTAATATAACTACTACCATCACCACCATCACTACTATAACCACCACCATCACCACCGCCACCACCACCATCACCACCACCTGCATTATCTTCACCACCACTAATATAACTACTACCACCACCACCATCACTACTAAAACCACCACCATTACCACCACCTGCATCACCACCAAAAATATAACCACCACCACCGGGATCACCACCAAAGCACACACATTACCACCGCTACCACCACATGAACTAACACCGCCCCCATTGCCACCACCAGCGCACCGAACAATACGCACGCGCTCACACACCGCGGGCAACAAAAGGAACGCTGCCCACCAGCTCGGTGATCATGGCAGGCCACAGCGCGGTGAGGTGCTGGTGCGACACGCGCAGCAGCAGCACACGGAAGAAGAGGAACACCTGGGCGTGCAGCGTGGGCACCTGGGGCAGCCGCAGGCTCTCCACCAGCCGCTCTGCTCGCGCGCAGGCACAGACAAAGATCCCCCGGGTAGCCTACACAGACTGCTGTGGCAAGTGTTTTCAAACGAGGACCCGACGAAGGCCGGCAAGGCGCACGAGCATTTGGTTGCTATAAATGTCCACGTGATGATAAGCCACTTTGGTGAGCTGTAATTTTTTTTGCCAGGTCGCTCAATGGGCCTTACCTGGTAAAATACAAATAGTTTAGTGTAGTCTTAGTGTGTGTGCATGCGTCTGTGTGCGCGTGGGTCCGTCCGTGCGTGGGTCCGTCCGTGCGTGCGTCCGTCCGTGTGTGTGTACGTATGCGTGCGCGTACGCGCGTGCGGGGTGGCGGAGACTCACCCTGGATGTCGGGCAGGAACTTGTGGTACTGGTCGACCTCGCTGGAGAAGACGGAAAAGGCGAGCCGCTTGAGCAGCATCACGCGCTGCTCCAGCTCCGCCTCGCGGTTCCCAAACAGGTTCAGGGAGCTGCTCTGTGCCACCGTCACGCGCGCTGCGCGCACACAGACAAACCGACGCCTTCATCCAGCGGCGGATTGATTGTGACCGACGATGACGATGATACACATGCACACGTACACAGAGAGACCCCGTGTGGCCTGGCCGTTACCGGTGACCTATGAAGGGCGGCACCGTGCCTGGCCACCTTTGTCTCCTCCCAGCGTCGATGTTTCCGTACCGCACCGGGGTGCGCCCAAGACTGTTGTGGATAATCGCGATGTTGGCCAGCAATCAACCCCCGAGTCGCCGGCTTCGTTGCGCAGTGCGCTAACCGCGGCAAACCCTCCGATACGTCGAACAATAATAGAGGACATGGGATCTACGGCATCAGAGAGGGCTCATATACTAACACAGGAGCCACAGACTGCACACGACACGTAAAGTTACACTGGACATTATGTACGCTCCATATACTGTGGATGATACATGTGTGCGTGCGTTTGTGCGAGCAGTTGACCTTCACTCACTCATGAGGTCGCGGAAGGTGGTCTTGTCGTGGGTCATCAGGTGGTCGATGATGGAGCGCCACCTGCGCACGAGCAGACACGCACAGACACACGCGCAGACACACGCACAGACACACGCACACACACGCACAGACACACGCACAGACACACGCACAGACACACGCGCAGATACACGCAGACACACGCACAGACACACGCACAGACACACGCAGACACACGCACAGACACACGCACAGACACACGCACAGACACGCGCAGACACACGCACAGACACATGCAGACACACGCGCAGACACACGCACAGACACGCGCAGATACATGCACGGCGATGTGTTAACCGAGTCAACCCCAACGCAGGCTCCACCAGGGCTCTCGCAAACGTGTGCGCATGTGAGCACGTAAGCGGAGAGCGAAGCACTGTGACCTGCACTGCGGTGAGTGAGTGAGTGGGTTGTTGGAACAGAGCTCTCAACACGGGTAGTGAAGGAATCAACGGTGAAGTTCACGGGAACAGTAACCACCGCAGTAGTGAGAGAGGAGCGATAGGTAGGCGACTGGCGGTTCAGCGAGAGGCCCAGGGAACTTGGTGAGACTCCCGGACGGGGTGGGACTCACTGGGGGACGCAGCTGGCGTCCATCTGGAAGAAGGTGGACTCCATGAAAAGGTCGAGCGCCTCCTTCTTCCAGGCGCGCCGCGTGTACTGGTACCCGCTCAGGCTGCTCAGCAGCTGCACGCACGCGCGGAAGCTCGGCGCGTTGTGGGCACTGCAAACGCACGCACGAGCACGCGCACACACAATACGCAATGCAACACACACGTAACCAAGAGAAAGATCCCGGTATAGCCCTAACAGATTGTTGGAATAAGTGCTGTTAGCGAGCACCTATGAAGGCCAGAACGGTACACGAGGGGGTGGGTGGCCAGCACCATGCCCGACGGCCTTTGTCTCCCTAGTGGCGATGTTTACACACCGCACCAGGTACTCATTTGAGGCTGAGTCGACCTAGGAGAGGCCCAGAACCGAATCAGATAATCGTTACTGGTGTCGGCCGTGAGCGGGAATCGAACTCGGGTCGCTGGGTTCGTAGCGCAGTGCGCTGACCGCTACACTACCGCTCACACACAACACGCACTGCAACACAGACACAACACACACTGCAGCACACAATACACACATAATACATATTGCAACACACATACAAGATATACACAAAATACACGCTGCAACACAAACACATATATATATACATTTCCCCTTGTAAGGCCACAGTGCATTATTGGCCAACGTGTTTAGTTCTTTCGCTTGTGCACCGCTGCCAGCATCGCAGTAGCAGCAGCAGCAGCAGCATCACCACGCAATCAGTTGCCGAGTTTACAGCTGCGTTTACGACCGCGACTTGGAGCTGAGTGGGGGCCAGGGGAGCGAGGGGGGGATGACGACGGGGGGGGACCCTCGCTCACCTGTGGTTCTTGAGGTAGGGCACGACGTAGTACATGATGTTGATGAGCAGTGGCACCACCTTCTCCTTCTCGTCGCTGCGGAAAACCATGTCCAGGAGATGCGCCAACACCTGCAGGAGGGAGGCACGGCGCGCCGTGAATACCGGCGCGGAGTCAGAGTTACATCCGGCACGGAGCGTGCCGCAAATCCCGGCGCGGCGCACAACCAACGCCCGGAGTGAAGTGCGGGTAAGTTCCGGGTAGGAGCATGGTGCATTCCGACATGGAGCGCAAGGCAACACATGGCATGGAGCACGGACATGGAACGCAGTCAATCTTGGCACGGGGTGTGAGAAAAACCTGGCACGGAGTAGGTAAATCCTACTCTTAGGTTTTTTCGGTAAAGTCACGTAGGTAAAAAATAAAATTAATAAAAGTAATAATAGAAATAAAATAATAAATCACGACGTTTCGGAGGCAACACAAGTCTCCGTCATCAGGTGGGACCGTCACAGCTAGATTTACTGTATCAAGAGCACGTGACGGTCCCACCTGATGACGGAGACTTGTGTTGCCTCCGATACGTCGTGATTTATTATTTTATTTCTATTATTACTTTTATTAATTTAAATTTTATTTTTTACCTACGTGACTTTACCGAAAAAACCTAAGAGTATGAATCCTTGCAGTCACGAAAGCTTAAAATCTAGAATTAGGTAAATCCTGGCATGCGTTTGAACCACAACGGACACGGACCACGTAAAAACCCGACACGAGAGCACGGACAAGACCCGGAGCGGACTCTGAGCCGGAGCACGGAGTTCCGGCGGCGCGTGGGGAGAGCGGCGGGCGTCACCTCGGCCAGCAGGGTGAGGGCGTGGACGCTGAAGACGGAGGGCGGCTGCGACACCACCTCGGCCACCGGAGAAAGCAGCAGGGCGTCTGCAACGGCAGACCGGGCCCCACACAGACGCTCGCTAAACAAACTCGCGCCGTGCGGTGCGTTCGCCGGCAAGTGCTGCAGCCCCGCCGAGTCTCAAAGGTTGAGTAAGTTCCTCGTTCGGGACGTTTTGGGTCAATTAAGTTTTGTTTGCAATTTGTTTCGTCCTCTACCTGGGTTTTATTTGCCGTTGTACGATCGGCATCGCTTCACAAAACAGAGGATCCACTGCGCCGCGAGGATCTCTGAAGTGAAGAGTGCGTGGAGAGGGGGATAGAGTGAGATGAGAGGGGAGAGGTAGGAGAGTGCGTGGAGAGGGGGGTAGAGTGAGATGAGACGGAGAGGTAGGAGAGTGCGGGGAGGGGTGGAGAATGAGATGAGAGGAGAGAGGCAGGAGAGTGCGTGGAGGGGAGTAGAGTGAGATGAGAGGGGAGAGGTAGGAGAGTGCGGGGAGGGGTGGAGAATGAGATGAGAGGAGAGAGGTAGGAGAGTGCGTGGAGGGGAGTGGAGTTAGATGAGAGGGGAGAGGTAGCAGAGTGCGGGGAGGGGTGGAAAATGAGATGAGAGGGGAGAGGTAGGAGAGTGCGTGGAGGGGAGTAGAGTGAGATGAGAAGGGAGAGGTAGGAGAGTGCGTGGAGGGGAGTGGAGTGAGATGAGAGGGGAGAGGTAGGAGAGTGCGTGGAGGGGAGTGGAGTGAGATGAGAGGGGAGAGGTAGGAGAGTGCGTGGAGGGGAGTGGAGTGAGATGAGAGGGGAGAGGTAGGAGAGTGCGTGGAGGGGAGTGGAGTGAGATGAGAGGGGAGAGGTAGGAGAGTGCGTGGAGGGGAGTGGAGTGAGATGAGAGGGGAGAGGCAGGAGAGTGCGTGGAGGGGAGTGGAGTAAGATGAGAGGGGAGAGGTAGGAGAGTGCGTGGAGGGGAGTAGAGTGAGATGAGAGGGGAGAGGTAGGAGAGTGCGTGGAGGGGAGTAGAGTGAGATGAGAGGGGAGAGGTAGGAGAGTGCGTGGAGGGGAGTAGAGTGAGATGAGAGGGAGAGGTAGGAGAGTGCGTGGAGAGGGGGGTAGAGTGAGATGAGAGGGGAGAGGTAGGAGAGTGCGTGGAGAGGGGGGTAGAGTGAGATGAGAGGGAGAGGTAGGAGAGTGCGTGGAGGGGAGTAGAGTGAGATGAGAGGGGAGGGGAGAGGTAGGAGAGTGCGTGGAGGGGAGTAGAGTGAGATGAGAGGGGAGAGGTAGGAGAGTGCGTGGAGAGGGGGGTAGAGTGAGATGAGAGGGAGAGGTAGGAGAGTGCGTGGAGAGGGGGGTAGAGTGAGATGAGAGGGGAGAGGTAGGAGAGTGCGTGGAGAGGGGGGTAGAGTGAGATGAGAGGGGAGAGGTAGGAGAGTGCGTGGAGAGGGGGGTAGAGTGAGATGAGAGGGAGAGGTAGGAGAGTGCGTGGAGGGGAGTAGAGTGAGATGAGAGGGGAGAGGTGGAGAGTGCGTGGAGAGGGGGGTAGAGTGAGATGAGAGGGGAGAGGTAGGAGAGTGCGTGGAGAGGGGGGTAGAGTGAGATGAGAGGGGAAAGGTAGGAGAGTGCGTGGAGGGGGGTAGAGTGAGATGAGAGGAGTGGGGGTAGGAGAATGTGTGAAAGGGAGTAGAGTTAGACGAGAGGTAGGAAGCGGTGAGTCCAAGGAGGATCTTGAAGACTGCGAGCGCGATCCCCGAAGTTGATGCGGGATCGGATTGCGAGGCGGTGGAGGGATCCAGGTAGTGGGGTGACACGGTCTCGTTTAGGGCGGCGAGTCTGGGCAGCCGCGCCCGCGGGAACGCGTGGACGCTGGATCCACGGAGCAGGATCGGCGAGGGCGAGCGAGTCCTCACCGTCGGCGTCGGCCTGCAGTCCCGCAGCGTCCACCGTGACCTGGGGTCCGGCCTTCACCTCGAGGTTGCGCCGCAGCCACGTGGTCTGCTCCAGCGAGGAGCCGGCCACGTGCGTGACTGCCTCCACCAGCCGCTGCGTCACATCCTGCGGCCGCGCGTCGCACCGCGAGCGTCACAACTCCGCGTCGGAGCACCGAGTATTTATTTATTCAATGCTCTTTTACCATCGTTCCACGCGCCACCCGGTCGCCTTTACCTGGAGGTCTCGCAGATCCTTCTTGCTCTCCATGGGGGGCATCTTCATCACAAACTCGTTGAGGATTCTGCAGCGGGAATCGCCATCGACAAATTAAACTGGGCCACGTTTCTGTGCGTGCATGTGTGGTGCGTGCAAGTCTGTGTGTGCGTGTGCATGTGTGTGTGCGTCCAAGAGTGTGTTTGTGTGTGTGGGTGTGTGTGCGAATGTGTGCGTGTGTGTGCACTTGTGTATGTGTATGCCCATGAGTCTGTGTGTGCGTGTGTGTGGGTGTGTGTGTGTGCACTTGTGTATGTGTGTGCACGTGTCTTTGTGTGAGTCCATGAGTCTGTGTGTGCGTGTGGGCGAGTGTGTGCGTGTGTGAGTGTGTGCGCATGTGTGTGTGTGTATGTGCGTGTCCATGAGTCTGTATGTGTACCCCAGCAGCAGGAAGTGACCGGGGGGAGGGAGGTTGAGAGCGGAACAATCTTTGAGCAGTGACAGCAATGAGGGCCAGCTGTCCACAAACTGAGACACAGCTATCCTGTATGCACACAGACAAAGACAAAGAACCCCCGTATAGCCTCAACAGACTGGGGGGACAAGTGCTGTTCGCGAGCATGAATTAACGGTGGCAGGACACACGAGGGGGTGGGCGGCCAGCACCACGCCCAGCCGCCTTTGTCTCCCCAGTGGCGATGTTTACACACCGCACCAGGTACTCACTTGAGGCCGAGTCAACACACACCCGTAACACGCAAATACAGAGATCATCCGTGTAGCCTGTAACAGACTGCTGGGGCGAGCGTGGTTAGCGAGCACCCATTAAGGCCAGCACGGCGCAGAAGGGCTTTCTGCGGCCACAACCATCCCCAGCCAACTTAGTCGACCCACACACAGCAACAACAACAACAACAGCCACCACTCTCCACTAAGTGACGCTTGTGCCATGTTAGGTCCACGTTGAGGCTATCGTGTACGGTGCGGAAAACTCACTGGTGCTCTGTTTACAATGCCGACAAAAAGACAAAAGGTCCCCCTCTAGATAGCCTCAACAGGCTGTTGGGGCAAGTGCTGTTAACGAGCACCTTTGAAGGAGAGCTACGCACACAAGGGTGTCCAGCACCACACCCAGCCACCTTTGTCTTCCCAGTGGAGATGTTTACACACCGCACCAGCTACTCACTTGAGGCTGAGTCGACCTGGACGAGTTCAACACTGTTGTTGGTCGTGAGAGGGAATTGAACTCGCGTCGGCGGGTTTGTAGTGTGGTGTGCTAACCGCCGCTCCACAACAGCACTCACACAGAGCACATATACAGCTCCTACACAGCTTACACTCGCTCACACACACACACTCGCACACTCGCGCACACTCCCCCCAAGAGCGCCTCACCTCTGCACGTAGGCGAAGAAGAACTGCAGCACGCTCACCTCCAGCGGCACGCTCTTCTGCTGGCGAAACGACGAGAGATCAGCGGGGAACGCCACATCACGCCCACCCGGCTAAACGCACCCGCACCGCACCCGCGCCGTGCGAGTGGCGCCCCGCGCGCGTGCGTGGAGGCGTTCCCCGAGTGATGCGTCCCTCGCTTCGGGTAGAGACGGCGATCAGAAGCGATCGGAAGGTTGAACCGCCGTGCCGTGAGATTGAATTGAAACCGGCGACCTCCGGGATTGCAAGTCCAGCGAGCTGGTGACCGTTACACCGCGACAGTGGCGGCCGCAGCTTGCCGAGTGCACAACGGGCTTCACCATCAAAATACCGGGGACGATTCCTAAAATTACTCAACACATTCGTCGACGATACGGAGTGACCGGAGGACGGCGGGTGGGGGGGGTGAGGGGGCGAGGGGTTCACCACCTCCTTGGGCGAGGGGGCCGGCCCGCTCGGGGGCTGCCGCACCACCTCCTTGACGGTGCCCACCACGCTGTCGGTGCGCATGCTGCTGATGCCGCGGATCAGGTCCACCAGCAGCTGCTGGTCCACATTGGCGGCCGCCAGAACCTGCGGACAGAGAGACCCCCACCCCCGTGTAGCCTCCGACACGGACAGTCGTGGAGAGCGTTGTCAGCGAGCACCTATTAAGGTTGGCTCGGCTAGTGGGTACAGTTCAAGCTCGCGTTGACGCCGCTCGGCAAGGGGAAAGGGCGGTGGATCGCCGATGAACGCAGTTAGCCGTGGGTGAGTGCGGTTAACCACGCGTGGGTGAGCGCGGTTAACCACGCGTGGGTGAGCGTGGCCGAGTGTGGGTGAGGAGGGCGAGTGTAGGCGGGCGTGGACGTTTTGGCGAGCGCGGTTAACTGTGGTCGAGCGAGGTTGCGCGCGGTTGTCCGCGGCTGACGAGCGGGGTCGATCGTCGACCTCCGCGGCACACACCCGGCTGCGGGAGGCCGCGGGCCGCCCCCTCGTGCGCTCGCTCCACACGCGCGCCACCGCGGCCATGAAGGCGACGCCGTGCTGCAGGCTCAGGGGGCTCAGCAGGTCCAGCACTTTCTGGCGCAGGATCTGAGACGGGCAGCGGGAGAGACGGAACCCAAGCACACACGAGCGGCGTGACGGATGAATCCGTTTGGAACTCTTGCAGAGCAGCGAGTCTCTCGGTGTTAGGGAATGTCCCAGAGAAGCGGTTATCATACGCTACGGGTTACCGTGTTATGCTACCTGGTTTCTGTGTGAATATACAAGTCTCTATATGAGTCTACGGGTCTCCATCATGAGTATATGGGTCTCTAGCCCAGTCTACGGGTCTCCATCATGAGTCTACGGGTCTCTATATGAGTCTACGGGTCTCGAGCCGAGTCTACAGGGCCCTATATGAGTCTACGGGTCTCTATACAAGTCGGCGGGCCTCTAGCTGAGTCTACGGGTCTCCATCATGAGTCTATGGGTCTCTCGCCCAGTCTATGGGTATCTATATGAGTCTACGGGTCTCTATATGAGTCTACGGGTCTCTATATGAGTCTATGGGTCTCTAGCCCAGTCTATGAGTCTCTATGCGAGTCTTCGGGTCTCTAGCCGAGTCTTTGGGTCTCTATGTGAGAACCCCCAGTTTAATCACAGGTGGCCGCCTGGATTCAATCCCAGCATCTCAGCGGTGCCGGCTCAGCGCTCCGAGCCACCCGTCCACCTGAACCACCAGCGCGACGGGAGAGAGACTTACGCGGGGAGAGAGTTCGTTGAGAGCGGAACGATCACTCGCGCTCACCTTGGTGGAGCCCAGCCCAACCGAGGAGGGGGCGGCCGCTCCTCCCGTGACCCCGGCCACGACCTCTACCCGCTGCCCCTCGGCCTTGCCCAGCAGGCTCCAGAGCAGGGCAGCCGTGGAGAGGACGCAGGGCAGCACGCACAGCATGGCGGCGCGGGCCTCGGCACGGCTAGCGGAGCTCGGCGACTGCACGCGCAGGCGCACGTACGTACGCACGCAATAACACAGACACGCGGGCGCACGCAAAGCACACGCACACATGTTACATAAACGCACACCCATGGACACATGCACAAGCGTACGTGCACACACGTGGAGTCGGACACACACAAAAGCATGCACACGCACGCGCACCGTCACGGCAAAAGGCACATGTCCACACCCAAACACACGCATACACGCGCACACGCGCGCGCGCACGCACGCATGCCGTGTCCCTCTCACGTGGATGTGCGTGGTGGAGCTGTCCAGCAGGCAGTAGTGCACCACGGTGGTGAGCCCCTCCAGCAGGCACAGCACGTAGTCGGGCGGCACACTCTCCAGCAGCACGTCCGGCCTGCATCGCACAGCACCGCATGCACCACTGTGTACCACCAACAAAGAAAAAGGTCCACCGTATAGCCTTAACAGACTTTTGGGGCAAGTACGGTTCGCGAGCACAAATGAAGGCCGGCACGGCGCACCAAGGTGGCCAACACCACGCCCAGCCGCCTTTGTCTCCTCAGTGCCGATATTTACACACCACACCAAGTACTCATTTGAGGCTGAGTCGACCTACGGGAGGTCTAGGTCGGGTTCAGATAATCATCACTGGTGTTGGCCGTGAGTGGGAATCGATTTCAGATCGCCAGGTTCGTAACACCACCACCATCCCACCTGCATCACCATCACCAATATAACTACCATCACCCCTATAACCACCACCACCGGCATCACCGCCAAACCACACACATTACCACTGCTACCACCACTATAACTAACACTGCACCCATCACTACCACCACCACCAGTACTCCGCCACCAAACATTCTTAAAATAACATGCAGGACCACGTGCTACAGATCCACATGACACAACAAAGACAAAGATCCCACGTACAGCCTTAACAGATTGTTGGGGCAAGTGCTGTTAGCGAGCACCTGTGAAGGCCGGCACGGCACACGAGGGGGAGGACCCATGATCGGTTCAGACAATCGTCACTGGTGTTGACCGTGAGCGGGAGTCGAACCCGGCTCGCCGGGTTCTTCGCGCAGCGCTCTAACCGCTGCACTACCACCACCGCACACGCCATCACCGCACACACACCACCGCACACACCACCACCGCACATACCACCACCGCACACGCCACCCCGAGCCAGCGTCGCTCACCGGTCGGCCGCGAGGGCGCTCTCCCAGGCGTGCTGCTGCGCCGCCGCGTCCAGGTTGCGGCACACCTGAGCGACGACGGCCACGGCGAGCCGGGCCAGCGCGCGGCCCAGGTAGGGCAGCGACGCCGTGACGGCGCCCACCCAGCGCGGGTGAGCGGCGCAGCTGGCGCGGCCCGGCGGCGCCGACACCAGCAGCGCCCGCGTCACCGCCCAGCCGAGCATCTCCTGCTCCGCCAGCGGGCGGCTCGACACGAAGCGCAGGGAGGTGGGCGCTGCCGGGCCCACGGCCTGCTCCTGCTGGTGCTGCTGGTGCTCCTGCTGGTGCTGCTGGTGGTTGGAGGGGGGGTTTTCTGGCTGCGCTGCCACTAGTTCGGTGAATCCGCCCTCGGGGTCTTCCGTGCAGGCCAGCACCTTGTGCTCCAGCACCATTAGGGCCTGGCGGTGAAGAGAGACCGGTCGCGCGTGGAGACTTCGTTGAGTTCGGCGAATCGGGACGATTACGTTCATAGCGATCGCCCCCCCCCCCCTCCTGAGTCTTGAGACTCGGCGAGGCTTTCCTGAGTAAACGTGCATAATCATTATCGGCCCGCGTATTTATCCGGTCACATTTTGTGTCGTGTAAACCTCCACCCACCCGACGCAGCCACACATATCATGTTAAATCGTCACGTGTCCAAGCATTTAAGCCCGCCAGTTATTCCTGTTGTTATTGTTGTTATTCCAACAAGTGCCCATCCTCACGTGTCATGAAACCAGGAAGGCGGAATGATGAAAAAGATGTGGCCAGATCACCCTGGCACCTTTTCTTGCCAGTATTAAAGTATAAGAATAACTTTTACCCTTTCTGCCAATAAAACAGGAGGTGTTAGGATGTTCAAACACCAAACAAAAACCTTGTGCAAGGAATCATGTCTGCATTAACCACACACAATTGTGGTGAACATGCAAACAAAAACATGCTCTGGTAATATGTGCATATATGCATTGTCTTTGAAACTGATTGGTCCACACCAGAGACAGCCAACCAGTGTTAAAACAAGAGAATGCCAAAAGGCGAACAGCACAAAGAAAATGCACCATCAGGGCGTTCATACCTCGGGGTGAGCAGCTACAACATGGTCACCCTGCGGCCTAACCCACGAATCAATATCGAATCCTAATAACATTGGCCGCGAAAACCTCCTGCCGAGTAAGGTAATATGATCTGTGCCGACGCAATGAAACCTGCAGCAGGCGCAGCAGCTGGGCCTGCAGGGCCCCGCTTGTTCCCTCTCCGCTGGCGCCGGCACTCCCCTCCCCCGACTCCTCCTCCTCTTCCTCTCCGTCCTCAAAAAAGTTCACTTTTCCCTCCATGGAGAGGCCCTCTTCAGCGGCCGGGTCGTTGCGCACGGAGAGCACTGCACGGGCGGCACCATCGGCACAGTCGCCGCCGTCAGCGCCGTCAGCGCCGTCGTTTGACACCGCGACTCCCACGCGGCACGTCCGCCGGACGTGCACGACGGCGCCGGCCAGGCGGCGCAAGCTTGGCGGTAGAGAAATTCCATAACCGGCTACGTGCACGACATCGCACACTCGAAAGACGTGGGCAATGACGTGGACGATCGTGAAGTGGCTGCACGGGCATCGTACGCAAAGTAGGGCTGCAATTAACATTGAAACAATTGCCCACCTTTCTTTCCTTTTTAGGGAAAATCGCTCGTAAAATACGTCGGTGTCGGACGCGCTCGGACGTGGGCGTTGATGATGCGTTGGGATTCGTGTGTGCGGCTGACCATGTGTGACGAGCGTGCCAATTGTGGTGTGGTGATGGTGGAGTAGCGAGTGTGGCGTGATGAGCGTATTGGTGCTGGTGTGATGATGGCAAGGCACTAGATCGATTGCAGGTTACTGGGCGCGACTCAACTTGCTAATAAGCTCAACGCTTGCGGGCCGACTGGCTGACGGACCGAGCAACGAACCGACCAGTTCACCCACGGCCTCACCGCCTCGTCGTGCGACGAGGCCGCGGGCCGCCACCCACCGTGCGCTTGTGCCCTGGCGTGCGCCCCCGCCACTCCGGCCACCAGGCAGTGCAGCACCACCTTCTGCGCCTTGCAGCGCGCCAGCAGGTCCAGCAGGAAGCTCGCAAAGCCCGGGCCGGAGCTCGAGGCGGAACCCGTACCTCCGGCGCCGGTGCAGCCCGAGTCCACGAGCCGCGCCAGCGCCGACACCAGCAGCGTCAGCACCTCGGCGCTGGCGAGCTGAACAGCCCCAGGGAGTAACGAGGTGAGAGACAGGCAGGGCTGTGATGCGGCCCTTCCTGTACATGCGTGTGTGTGTGTGTGTTAGCGTTAATGGTTATATACACCGAGCGAAGGTAGGGTTTGGGATATAATCGCGTTGAGTTATGGGTTCAGGTTTCGTGTTTTAAGACTCAAGTCAGGTTAGGGTTAGAGTGAGACTATATTTAGGGTTTTAGGGCTAGCATGAGAGATAATAGTCGGATTATGGTTCAGTGCTTGGGTTAGGATTTGAGTTTGGGACAAGGGCAAGAGTTCAGGGTGACGATTCGCGCAAAATAATTCGGGGTACTCAGCGGCAATGGTCTTCCGCTGGGCCCTGTCAACACAAGCCGATTCTCACGAAGCTGGACCAGTGGTTGAGGGGCCTTGCCTGCACGTGGCGGTTCTCGGAGAGCTGGCGCGGCGACGCGCGCACGTGGTGCGGGTAGTACGAGCGCAGGAACGCGAGCCCCAGCGACAGCACCACCTCCAGGTACATGGCGTTACGGAAGCCGCCCGCCTGCGCCCCTCCGCCCTCCGCCGACACAACCACGCCCGGGCCTGCAAGCAGCCAGCACCGGCGGCGGCACAAACCACACAAAGACAAAGATCCTCCGTATAGCCTTAACGGGCTGCTTGGGCAAGTGATGTAAGCGAGTAGCACCTATGAAGGCCGACACGGCACATGAGGGGGTAGGTGGCCAGCACCACGCCCAGCCGTCTTTGTCTCCCGAGTGGTGATATTTACACATCGCACCCAGTACTAATTTGAGGTTGAGTCGACCTATCAGAGGCCCAGGACTAGGTAAGATTATTAGTCATTGGGGGTGTTCGTAGCGCGGCGCGCTAACCGCCGTGCCACCGCCCGCTCTCTCCACACATCCTCCAGTCGCCACCGACCGTGGGCGCTGGCGTAGAAGTCTCCGCCGGTGAAGGAGGCACGGTGGCGCGCCAGCAGGTTCTGCAGCAGCACGAGGCGCGGGGCGCGGGCGCCGCTGACGCCCGTGGTGGCGAGGGCGCTGACGAAGGCGGCCGGGATGGAGCGCAGCACCGAGCCGAGCACCGCAAGCGCGTGCAGCACGCGGCCCGTGTCGTACACCTGCAGGCGCAAGCGAGGGGGGGGGGGGGGTGTGTACGCGTGACACCTCTAGCGGGGATTGCTCGAGATAATGCACGCACCGGGAGGTGGCTGGCCGTCACTGTTCAGGCTTCAGGTTTAGGGTCGTTGTCGTTCGTGCTAATTGCGTCGCTAGCAATCACCGAGTAGCCACAGACGACAAGGCAGCAGCAGCAGCCAGGCGGTGAGGAGCCAGAGCTACCAACAATTGCCCAAGCTCTGCAGTCCTCCATATATTAAGATGTCATCAGCCAATTAATTAGATTGGAAACCGGAGCTCCCGGAGAAAAAAACCCGCACACACGAGGGAGCAGCACTCGATTCCAAGTGACAGATGAAGATTAGGCCGCACTTTGCTGCACCGCCCTCTTCTCCCGGTGAGCCAGAGTACGGGCTCCTCCTCGACGCCCAAGAGGCGGGTGCATCGTAGCATCCGCGTGTGATCCACCAACCCTCGCTGCTGCTGCTGCTGCCTGCATAGCGCTGGGTTAGAGGCCACGCGCGCTGCCACCGCTGCCTGGTTGGCCTGTGGATCTGGTCACTCGGGAGTTACAAATAGAAACTTCCGGGAGGCGGGTGGGGGTGGGGGCGGGGGGGAGGGGGGTTGGGGGGGGTGGTGGGGGTGGGGGTCTCACGGGGGGGGCGATCTGCCATTGGTTACTAAGCGGTGCTGCTCTGCGTGAAAGTGCAATTCTGAAGCTATCTACTCACCGGTTGTAAACGTCGTCGGTGTTAATTACGTGTAAATGTAATGAACCCGTCGTGAGTTATTAATTATCTCGTTAAATATTCGGCCTACGGTGGGTGGGGGGCGCGGGGCAGCTGACAGCGCTGATCGGGGGGCCCACGACAAGCGTGAGGTTGGGGAATCGCCGTGCCAGAGGAAAGCTCCCCCCGCCTCTAGGTCAGCTCAGACTGAAATGAGAACCTGCAGTGGGCTTCACCTAGGTCAGCTCAGACTGAAAACGACTGGGCCGTGCTCACCTGCAGATAGAGCAGCACGTGCTGGTAGAGGGGGTGCACGGTGGCCACGCTTCTCTCTGTCACCCCCAAAGACGAGGAGGGGGCGGCCGCGTTGCCATGGTTACCTCCTCCCATCCTCCGGGTAGCCCTGGGAGACACAGCACCACCGCACTCACCACGTGGTACACGCGCGGCCCCTGTCCGTGTTTCCGCTGCTGGATGAGGGCCTCCCCTTGCTGGCTGCGTCAGTTCCGGACATTGTTAATTTGACAATACTTTACCATGCTGGTCACGGCAGATTGGCGAAGGTCGGGGAGGAGCAGCAGGAGGAGCACACAAGTGCAGCACAACAATATATTATTCTGCACCGCACTCTGCTAACAACGTAGCCCCGCAGCCGCCCATAGCCACCCATTGTGGTGGGCGCCCGTACAAGCACTATCCAGGCTCATTCCTGCTTAGCCTGCTTCGGGCGCTTGCTGGGCGACTTCGCCATCGGCTCTCACGACGCGACGGTCCACACGCCAGCCCACAGCGACTCCGGGCATCGTCACGACCCATTTGCACCAAATATTTAGTGCAGTGGTTCTTAACCTTTACTGCGGTCCTTGCACCGCTTTGGTTCTCAATAGTAAATAAATAGGCAGGTTTAATTAAACGAAGTAGTTGTACTTACGTGCCCGTGATTAATTTGTGCTTCGATTATTTACCTTCTAAAAAAACCTGCCCATGTCTTGCACCCGCAGAAAGGGCATCAGGTTAAGAGGAAGAACCACTGCTTTAGTAGAATGGCAATTTACAATTTTACACAGAAATACGCAAATTGGGGACGATGCAACAACGGAGTCACGGTCAGCAGCGCACTGGACGCACAATCCTGAAGTCACGCCGGTCCAATTCTATCTCCCGAGAGTTCATGAAGCTCCCTGCCCCGCCCCCAACCGCCTCTGTCCACCGAGCTGTGTGAATGTGAAAGTTCCACCACAGGTGGTCTATAATCGTCGGTCGTGTGTGGCGGTGGGCACTCCGACCTCGATCCAACGCATCTGGCCAGCGTGGAAGTGCGGACCAAATAGCCCTCTGGAGCGGTGCGATCGCGGAGGCCTCTCCATCAGCAGTGACGTGAGCGAGCAATTGCAGGGCTGCACCTTTGCCGTTTGCATGCTAATTATTTGCTCCAGGAAAACTGAAGCCGATGACCGTCTCAGGTGCTCTGTGGTGCTGCTGGCTCCGGAGCCCAACCTGCGCGGCGGGCACGAGTCGCTGTCCCCCTCCTCCTCCTCCTCCTCGGACGACGAGTCCCTGTTGGTGCCGTCCCCCTCCCTGGCGCCGTACCACGCCTCCAGCCCGCCGGCCTCGCCCAGGTACGCCGGCGGCAGCCGCATCGGCAGGTCCTGGAGGGCCGGCGCCGCCGGCGCCGCCGCGGCCGAGACCCCCCGCGCCGCTCCGTGCCGGACTTTGGGTCGCGCCCCACCGCCACCTTGGTCCAGCGTGCTGCTGCTGCGGCTGCGCGGGGCGCCGGACTCGACGCCCGGCGCCAGCAGCGGGAAGGAGCTGGGCCGCGGTAGCACGGTGCCGCACGGCGCCGTCACCGCACCGCCTGCCGGTGGCGAAAGGAGTCGCGGGTAAATACTCGGCTCTCGCGTTCATTGAACGGCACACCACGGACGCCAAGAATAGTGGGGTGCGCCGTCGAACCGTGAGCACGAGGACTGGGCGAGCGAGCATCGAACGAGAGACGGCACAAACGTGGCTGAGAATGGAGTCGGCAAAATGAAACCGGTACAAACGAGACGCACGGTATGAACAAGACCAGAGATCAGGAAATTAAAACGAGATGGACGCTACAATCGCAACAACTAAAATAATGACCCTTGGGATCCGCCGGAACGCTCCGCGTGGTGGCGGCAGTGCCGCCGGACTTGCCGCGGCTCTCACCATCGACCGCGTCTCCCGTCTCCGCTTCCCCTCCACCCTCCAGTCTCGCGACGGCCTCCACCACATCCTCCAGTAGCCGGCACACCTCCGGATCGATGTCCCGGCAGACCACCCTACCCTCCTCCTCCTCCTCATCTTCGTCCGCCTCGTCCGCCTCGTCCACCTCCTCGTCGGCAAGGCTCGAGTCGCCCGTGCGGTCGCTGACCCCGCTGTCGGAGCGCGACCTCGTCGAAACGCCGTGCGTCGAGCCCGTGTCGTCGTCGTCGTCGCCGCAGCCGCCGTCGTCCTCGTCGTCCGCAGCCCCGGCCCCCTCCTTGGCGTGGCTGGCGCTGGGCGGGGAGGAGGAGAGGGGGCTCTCCGAGTCGGCGCCCAGCGGGTTCACGGTGAGGCCCACGGGGACGCGGGGCCCGCCGTGGGCCACGCTGGACCCCCCCCGCGCCACCCGCTCCGTCACGTAGTAGCCGGCGTGGTCGCCGGACGCGCGCACGCATACTGGGCGCACACACACACACATCGTCGTTAACATCATCGTAATCATCATCGTCCGTGAAGCAAGTGCTGTAAGCGAACGCCACAATCCCACTACCTACACGGCAAACAAAGCACACGCAGGCTATCACGGAAAGTGCTATTATCGAGCACCTGCTAAAGCAGGAAAAGTGCACATGGAGGTGAGCACCATACCTGGCTAGCACCATGCCCGGCCGCCTTTGTCTCCACAGTGCTGATACACCGCACGAGGTTTTCAGGAGAAGCCCAGGAACGATTCAGCTATTCACCGCATGACTCGCCACGTACGTTGGCCGGGGCCAAGAATCGAACCCACGCACCCGAGATTCGTGGCACAGTGCGCTATCCGCTGCCAAACTCCTCCTACAATCACCCACAGCGGGGCAACCCGCGGCATCCCCAAACTCACCGCTCACTCCAGTCACCTCCCGGGCGCCGGCCTCGCTGGCCAGGAACGCCCCTTCCACCACGCAGCTCCCGCCATTTCCCCGCATCCCCGGGTCTCGCAGCGCCATCTCCCCAGCTCCGTCGGCGCCGGTTTCCAGCGGCTCGCCGGCGCGCGGATCGTCGCCGAGCTGGCGCAGCGAAAGGGCGCGGGAGCCGGTCCCGGCGCCGGACTGCCGCAAGGCGACGGCCGCCAGCGACACGCGCTGCGTCTTGGGGTGCAGCAGCAGCAGCAGCGGCGGCTCGAGCAGGCGCGGCACGTCGTGGCGCTGCACGGCGTGCGTCAGCCACTCGTGGCACACGGAGGCGCACTGCCCGTCCGACTCCACGCAGCGCAGCGAGTCCAGCATGAGCAGCAGCGACCTGCCGGCATGCCGGGTCGCTCGGTCGGTCACTCGCTTAGCCGGGCGTTCACTCGCTCAGTCACTCAGCCGGTCAGTCACATGGGAGTGAGGGGAGGGGAGAGGTGAGAGCCAAGAAATGGGGAGAAAATAGAGAAAGGGGAAATGGAAGAGTAGGCAGAGAGGTTCGAGGGGAAAGGTGGAGGGGGGAGAGTAGTCGGGGTCTCCTGTATTTAAGCAGGGGATGAGTTGAACTCATTGCAAGGGTGCCCCGATCGGAGCGACGCGTGGAACAGAAACGAAAGCTGACAAGTGCGCAGCGAAGCACGGGCAGGTGCACGCGTGCAATTGCACCGAAAGACGGGAAGAGGACCACGTGGGTTAGAGAAGACACGTCGATTCGAGGACGTCGCACGGACCGCTAAGACAAGCGAGCGGGCTCGGGCAGGACGCTTTTCGACAGGGAAAGACGGTGGGCGGTGGAGATTTATCGACAGAGCGAACGCGCCCGTGGGGGCGTCCGCCGCGGAAACGGAGCGGCGAGGATGCGACCGTTGCATCGCGAGACCCGTGAGAGCTGCCAACGCTCTCGGATCGATGACGTGCGTACCTGTCGAAGGTGCGCGTGAAGGCCCAGTTCTTGCTCTGCTGTAGGTCGCGCGTCAGGTGCCAGAGCAGAGCGAACTTCCTGTACGCCTCCACGCGCGTCGCCTACGCACACGCGCGTGCGCGCACAGGTAAGCAAACACGCACACACGAGGGCACGCGCACACAAACACAAGCAGGCACGTGTGCGTACAAACACGCACACGCTTAAACGCATGTACACACAGGGAGTGCACGCACATGCACAGATACACCTACGATTAGCACGGTTGGCTACGCACGGCGCGAAAGACGTTCAACATAGTACATAGACCAGCAGATGAGCCCAGCCTACCTCAACGAACAGTGCCAACAGGGGAGAGCCGACGGACTCCGGAGAAGAGGGCACGGCTAGTCGGGGAGCAGCAACGGAGCTTACAGAAGGAACCGAGAGGCACGGAAAACGTCCGGCAGAGCGGATCAACAGAAGGGTCACAAGGAAGGGGGGGCCCAAGGGGCCTGCAGGGGACGGGGGTCTCACCGGCACGCGGGACGCGAGGTCGCGGGACACCACGTCTTCGCACACCGAGGGGCCGGGCGCCAGCCCGTGCAGCTGCTGCAGCAGCTCCACGCAGCGCCGGTGGTGCCGCCCCCCTCCGCCCTCGCCCAGCTGGGCCCACAGGATCGCCGCCACCATCTGCCCGCGACGCGCGACACGAGCGGGCGGGAGTTGAGCCGGGACCGCGGCGGCGCTCCCTGCCGCGCCGTCGTCTTTAATATCCGCCGACGCTACGGTCCACGTCGTTAACGGTTTCCACGCGAGGATGAACGCATTCATGCATTAGCTCTGTCCGCCAAGATGATCCAATATGATCAAAAATGTAGCATAAAGTTGCGTGGCACACACCCCGCCCCTCACCGCACGCCCCACCACTCACCCCACCATTATCAATACCCGGCATTTGCCACTAAGTGACGGTGACGTCACCACGGCACCTGTGCCAGGCCAGGTGTACTGTCGAAGGCTCGCTGACAGGAGGTCACGGGACAGACCCAGGTGCCATGGGTCGACTGACTGATATAACTCCGATACACCACCTGTGCCCTCTACTGTGCCAACTTGCTGTGTTTTAGCCGCCCGGCACTCCGCTCGTTGTTGTGAGCGTCGCTCCTCCGCCCTTCGTTGTTGTTGGAGGGCGACTGTCTCCAACTGCCCAGCAGCAGCGTCCTTCACGAGCCTCCTCACCCCACGCCCCGCCCCTCGCCAAACGCCCCGCCCCTCACCCCTCACATCTTACCACGTGCAGCTTGCGTAGTCCATGACCAGCGTTCTGATTTGGCTTTTCACATTTATAATTGGGAAGCCTTCCAGCTGACCCAAAAATCTGGCTAACTCAAGTCCGGCCGACTTTGTGTTGCACCCACGTTGAATTCGGCTGCACTGTATTATAGCTGTATACATCTCAAAGCTGTATTGAATTACACCGCCTCGTACTCCAGCTGTTCTGTACCGCGGCCGCACAGCGCCGCACCGCGCCGTCACCGCGCGGACACACACCTGAAAGAAGCGAGTCTTCTCCGCCAGGTAGCGTAGGTGAGCGTCGGTGAGCGGCGGCACGATCACCACGGCGACGCGCCCGGGGCTCGCCGGGCTCGGGTACGCCATCGCCGCCTGCTGCTGCAGCTGCTGCTGCGGCGAGGAGACCGCCACCGCGGAGACGGAGCGCGCCAGGTGCAGCAGGTCCAGGAAGCAGGCGATGGCCGTGCCGCGCACGGGGAACGCCTCGCTGCCGCTCAGGCCTGCGTCAGAGCCGCCGCCGCCGCCGCCGCAGCCGTAGCAGCAGCAGGCCAGGAGGGTCTGCAGCCACTCGGGGAGGACGCCCGTAGTGTCGCCTGCACGCAACGACGACGACACAACGGCGATGGCATCGGTGGCATCGCGATGCAGTGGCGAGCGCCAACGAATGCTCCGCATCATCTCAAGGCATAGATTTTCCCAGCCGATGTTAGTACTCGTAAAATACTTTTGGGTGAGGCCACGTAACGATCCGGCCAGATTTGTGTTGTAAAACCCTCCACCGGATGGATTTGGGAACAAAACCCTGGCCAGATCAGGAAGTGTGGCCTAATCCCAAAATCAATCATGAATCTGGGTCGCCCGCATCGCGAACGACGACGTCACCACCACCGCGCCAACGCCATCGCGCGGCACGCCGACGAGCGCCGCGCCGACAGACAAACCTGTGCCGGCGGGCAGCGCTCGGTGCGGCGAGGCCGGGCTGCCCTCGGCCACGTACACGGGGAAGCTGGAGCACTCGAGCAGCAGCTGGCACGCCGCCGCCAGCGCCGCCAGGTGGCCCTCCGAGAAGCCGTCCGCGGCAGCGGCGGCGGTGCCGTCACTCCCCCCGTCGTCCTCCCCACGCGGCCCCCCGCCTCCCGCCTCCCCGTCCGCCGTCCGTCCGCTGCGCTTGCCCCACACCGCAAGGGCGCCGGCGCCGGTCAGTGCCCCCCCCAGCGAGATGTCGCGCACGAACTGCGCGGGGGCTCCGTCGCTGCGCAGCACGTAGCGACGCGAGAAGAGCGTCAGGAACTCCTGGAAGCGCTCGCAGCACCGCTGCATCGTCGTCTTGTGCTGCCGCTGGCGCCGCTCGCCCTCGTCGCCCTCGTCGTCATCGCTGTCCTTGTACACCTCCTCGCCCCCGTCGTCCACCTCCTCCTCTTCCCCCTCCTCCTCGTCTTCGTCCGGGTCGGCGTCCCCCGTCCCGGCCAGGGCGCCGTCGTGGCGGGCCGGGTCTCCGGGGCGCCGGCGCGCCGCCGGCGGAGACTCGGAGGACGATCGCGAGCGCTCCGAACCGGAGCCGGCGCCGTCGGAGCAGCCGCGCAATTCCTTCGGCGATTCCCGGGCGCCGCCCTCCTGCCGTTCCCGCGAGCCCGTGCCAGCGCCGGGATGCTCGCCCCTGCCGCCGCTGTACTGCACGAACTCCGTGAAGCTGCTCCCGCCGGGGGGACCTCTCGCCGGGGCGGGCCCTGCGGCGGGCTGTGCGGGGCGGGGGGAGGGGCCGACAGGTACGCGTGTGACTGTGCGTGCGTATGCAGGGAGCGGTGGTGCAATGGTCAGCGCGGTGCGCTACGAGCTCGATTCCCGCTCACGACCAATAAGAGTGGTGAATATTTTAACCGGTCCTGGGCCTCCCCTAGGTCGACTTGGCCTCAAATGATTACCTGGTGCGGTGTGTAAACATCGCCACTGGGGAGACAAATGTGGCCGGGCGTGGAGCTGGCCACCCACCCCCTCGTGTGCCGTGCCGACCTTCATATAAGCACTTGCTAAAAGCACTTACCCCAAAAGGTCATACAGGGGGGGGTCTTTGTGGAAGACGTTAGCAATCGAGTCACTTCTCAGATGCCTTAAAAGTGATCTCTGATCCCCACAGCAGAGGGCAGCACATTCGTACAGGCTCTGCACTCGGCATTGCACAGCGAGTCCATGGGTCTCTGTGCGAGCCATCGGAGACCAGGCTGTGACCATCAACTCGCCAGACTTGTGAGCCCGCTTCCGGCTCAGCGACGCCACCCTGCCTCGTACCGCTGGGCCCGAGTCGCCGCCCACTCCCCCGGACGCCTCCCCCCCCCTCCTCCGACGGCTCCGCCCGCTCGGCCGTCGCCGTGCCAACCGTCGCACGGTGATCGTCGCCGGGGCCGACCGGCATCGCGGCGGTCGCCACGGGGACCAGCGGCGGCTGCACGCGGCTCAGGATCTTGGAGCAGAGGCGCAGCGAGTCGGTGAGCTCGGTGAGAGAGAGCGACGCCAGGTGGCGCGTCAGGCAGCCGATGAGGCGGCGCAGCAGCCGCGGGAGGTGCTCCGTCTGGATCTCGATGTACGACTCCTGGGGAAGGGGGACCGCACACGCGCAGCGCGCGGCGCTCGTTAGCCTCGCTAAGTCGGAGCCGCAGGCGCCGCCGCCGTTACCAGCGGTGGGCGCCGTCGTTCTCGGATGCCCGCGAAGAACGGCGCCGGAATGATGAGGGTGGCGACGGTGGTGACGGTGACGATTGCCTGGTCTCAATTTTCATTTCGATAGGATTAGAATCATCGCAATGCACTTAGTGGTGCATTCCTGTGCTCAATTGTCATTGCAATAGGATTGGAATCAATGTAATGCACACAAGTGATTACTGATTGAGTTTAACTCTCATTTCAATAGGATTGGAACCAGAAACATTCACTTGGTGATGCATTCAGTCTCGATTCTCATTTCAATAGGATTGGAATCGGCAGATTGCATTTAAGCGATTATTTAATGGGGTTCAATTCTCATTTCAAAATAATATTCATCGGCATCATGTACTTCGTTATGCATTCATGGGCACAAGTGCCATTACAGGGACTGACAAATGCTGAACCCTGCCACGCGTGACGTGACCTGCACGCGTGCGACGTGAACCAACGTGCGTTCCGGCGGACGGTCCCCTCTCCTCTACAAGACCCTATGGTGGGGGAGGGCCAGGCTCTCCGTGGCCCAGCTGAGATTTGAGTGAAGGTGAGGCAACAGCGTTCAGCCGGAGCACGAGACGGCGGCGGCCTTCCGTGCGCTTGCTCGACCCGTTCCCAAATATGGATTGATGTATGTGTGTGTTGAACTTCTTTCATACCGTACGTAGCCGACCATGCTAATCGCAGGTGCTGCTGATGCTGCTGCTGCTGCTGATGCTGCGGTTACTGCTGCTGCTGATAATGAAGATAATATGTTTGGCCGCACAGCTGATGGTGGTAATGACAACACGGATGATAAGAATTTTGACAATGAACGATGACTATAACGGTGCTGACGATGACGAAAACGAAGATGCGGATGACGATGGTGACAACCATAATGCCGCCGGTGATGAAAACGAGCCGGCGTTAATCTTCCTCCTCGCACCTCGGAGCCCAGCGTCCACGCGGGCGGCGCCGTCATCGTCCCGACGGCCGCCAGTCAGAAATCCATCCTCCAGCCGTGACCCCAGGGTTAGTAACCACGGTGACCCCCGAGTAACCGCAATGACCCCCGAGTAACCGACACGGCTCCACGCTCCCCAGCCGCCACGAAGAGACGTGGAGACACGGCAGACGCTCCCCCAACACCGACACGATCGTCCCGCGAGTCGCTCGCTCGCTCAGCTCAGCGCTCAATTTATTTCGTTTGACAGCAACGTTGTCGGCCCACTGCTGGATCCACCCGCCCTTCCTTTCCGTCGTAACGATGCGTCACCTGTTCAGCCTGTGACCGCGATACGTTCCTGATGTTCACACCATCCCCCCCTCGCCTCAGAGTTCGTCCGATACCCATCGCTCGGAGCCTATCCTAACCGCAGAATGACGATGATCGTCCCTTGTGCCGATCCACTGCTGGATGAGTACCGTGTCGGTGTTGTGCGAGCGTCTGCCCCCAGGTTAACGACGCCCGTCCCACACGCGTCCGCCGCGGCGCCCCTCATTGGACACAAATCAACGACACGGAAGGATTGGTCAGCGATTAGTAGCGGGCAACGAGAATATTTTAGAGACCACGCGCGAGGATTGCAGAAAGAGGATCACGGAGAAACAATTTCTGTGTTGGCAATCACCAGCTGATTGCGGATTGGAGGCGTCCCAGTGGAAAGCTGCATGCAGAGATGGCGAGCGAGCACACGCACGCAACACGCGCCCGCACGCGCACACGCACGCACGGCCTACCTGACACAACGCGGCCATCAGACTCGGTGTCGGCTGGAACACGGCCAAACACACGTGCGCAAAGCATCGGTCACTACCGCTGCGCGGGCCGGGCCACAACCCCGCGGCAGCCACCGCGGCACGCAAGCGCGCACGCACACGCACGCACTCGCGCGTAAGCGCATGCACACACACGCACGCAGGAACACACACGCACCTGCACACACGCAAACACTCGTGCGTGAACGGACGTTCGCACGAAGAACACGCGCACGCTCGCGTGCGAAAACATGCACACGCGGGTTACGCATGAACACACTCGCACACGCGTGAACACGTGCACATATATGTCAGCACACACGAGTGTGAGCGCATACACACTTGCACGCGCGCACACGGGCACCCGAGCACACGGGCACACGTACTCACGCGTACATGGTAACACGCGCGCCAGCGCTTGCGCTGGCATTGCATAGGTGGATGCACGCACTCAAGCATGAATGCACAATAGTAGATGCGCAAGACACACGCACGCAAGCACGCCCTCACACACTCGCACACATCCATACACAATCACACAAAGGCAAAGATAGGGGGGGAGGCCCAGGTCCAGTTCAGATAATTGTCACTGGTGTTGGTGGCCATGAGCGGGAAGTGAACTCGTGTTACCGAGTTTGTAGCGCAGCGCGCTAAGCGCTACGCCTACTGCAGCCATCACGCACAAAAGCACATAGACACAAGCAGGTACACACTCACACGCATGCATCTGCGCACACACACATGGACAAGCACGCTCACGCACGCTCGCACACACAGAAACGCACGCACACACTCGCACGCACACATGCTCGCACACACGCGCTCGACAACACACACACGCGCTTTGTTCGCACACACGTGCTCGACAACACACACGCTCGCACCTCTTCGTCCCTGCCACCCACCGAGGCGGTCACGGCCATGAGCTGCTGCTGCCGCTACTGCTCTGCCAGGAATGAAGCGCCGCGCTACACACGCACACATCACCTGCCCGTGCCTTCGTGCGTGCGCGCGCGCGCGTGCGTTTATGTATACGCGCGCGTGTGTACGTACGCACGCGCACGTGTCTTCTGTTTTGTGCGTGTGTGAATGCATGCATGTGTGCGCATGCATGTGTGCGCATGCATGTGTGCGCATGCATGTGTGCGCATGCATGTGTGCGCATGCATGTGTGCGCATGCATGTGTGCGCATGCATGTGTGCGCATGCATGTGTGCGCATGCATGTGTGCGCGTGCGTCTGTGTTCATCTGGCTGTAAGGGGTGGCGCGTGACCATGAGTGTTGGCGAGTGCTGGCGAGTGTTAGTTTAACACGTAGGCTTGCGAGTGTTGTTGGCGAGTGACTGCGTGTAGCCGCCCGGGGTCGTGCGCGCGTGCGCACGTACGTGCGTGAGCACACGCGTGTGCGTGCAAGGAGCGGCGACCCCACCAGAGAGACGACGTCGAGGAGGAAGTCGGCCAGGACGCACAGCTCGCACACGGTCAACTCCTGCTCGCTCATGCCGCTCGGCCTCCGCGCCCTCCTCACCCCGCGCCGGGACCGCCTGCCATCGCCGCGGCAACAAGCGGACACAGGGGAGCACGGTGGTGGGGGGGGGAGGGTGGCAGTGACGACGATGATCAGCGACAAAGTGACGGCTGCGCTAAACCCGCAGCATGAGCGCGACGGAGAAGAGCAGTGCGATCGCACGCGTTCGTATGTATCCACATACATATTTACACACGTGCTCTCGTGAAGAACCGGGGATGGCGACCGTCAACCCTTCACACGCTCACAATCTCACTCGCCTACACTCACACACACACACACACGCTCACCGCCACTCTCACGACCTCGCTCACCACCACCGCTCTCACGCCCTCGCTCAGTCTCGCTCGCTCGCAACCTCACAGTCTCGCCCGCGCTCTGGCCGGCACCTGCAGCAGCTCTGGAAGAGGCGCGCCAGGTAGTCCCACAGGTAGTAGGGCTCGAACGAGTTGAAGAGAAGGTTGGCCGTCTTCACCACCTCGGCCGTCTGCTTGTTCTCCCTCATCTTGCTGCGTGCAAAGAGCCGACGCGCGCAGGTAACGCACACGCTCGCCACGGCAGCCCGGGGACAAGAGCCTCCAGCTACCCCCTCCTCCTCTACGCGTCAGCGGCACGCACCCGTTACGACCGCCACCGTTAAGCTCCTGGTGGCGTTGCTGCCACTCGTGGACGCTGTGACGGGCGCCCTGCCCCCGAGACCGCGGGTGCCGCCCAGCGCTCGCGGTGCGCTAATCCCCTAGGTAAACGCGCCCGGTCGCCACCTGTGCCGGCCCGCACCGCCCCACGCCGCGCAAGAATCCACGCTGTCGCTTTCACTGCCCGTCCCCTCTGCGGGTCGGTGCACGCGCGTCACCTCGCGCGCGCGCGCGCGGAACAACACAGACGGCAGCACGCATCCGCGCGTGGTTGCGCGTCAATGAGCGCGGCTCCGCGCATTGCCGGCGTGTGAGGGTAAATCTGTCGCCGCATGTCGGCGAGTGCCATCGGTGGGTGTTATTGGAGAGTGTCATCAGTGAGTGTCTTCGATGAGTGTTGTCAGTGAGTGCCGGTGAATCTGCATGGGTTCATAATGTAAGACATGAAACTAGATTTGAAGTTTTCGTGACTGCAGGGATCCATACTCTTTGGTTCTTTCGGTAAAGTCACGTAGGTAGACTTTAAAATAAATTACCATAGCAAGAAACAATTGTTTCTTGAATCTAGAAACAATTGTTTCCTGCTGTGATTTAATTTATTTTATTTTATACCTACGTGACTTTACCGAAAGAACCAAAGAGTAAGACATGAATGTTGGTGACTGCGCGTTGACAGTGAGTTGCTGTTACGAGTGACTGATGATTTCGTACACTGTTGCTCCGTTTCAGAGTTGTTGATGAATTGCTGGTGAGTGACACGCAGCTGCTTTGAGACGCCAAATTGCCGTTGAGCTACCGTCGCTAATTTGCGGTACATTGTGGGCAGTCGTGAGGCCGCCACGCGGGCCAGCACCTGCTGAGCTGGCTACGGTCCTTGCTGAAGAGCGGCTGGATCCCGGTACCCAGCTCCATCTCGCACTGCCCGTGGAGCGCACGGAACACCTCCACCAGCACCTCCTCCAGGATCGCCGGGCCTGTCCACGCAGCACCACCGCACCACCACCACCATCACCACCGCCACCACCGTAATAGCCACCATCACCACCGCCACCACCATTGTCACCACCACTTGCCGTAACCACCACCACCACCAACAACACAGTGACACCACAACCACCACCACAATCGCCACCGTTCCTGGAGAAGCTCGCAGCACGCGGGGAGGATCGTGGGACAAATCGTGCTGAACAACACGCGGGTACGACCCCCGGATGGCGTCGGAGAACCGCGCCGCGTGCACGCGCGAACACCCGGGCCACGGGAACGCGCCCGGCCTCACCGATCTCAGGTTTGTCCAGCAGACTCAGGAGGATGCGGAACGGCCTCAGGTCCGGGGAGACGGAGCCGCCCTCCTCCCCGCAGCCGCCCCCGCCGCGGCCCTTCAGGATCCCGACCATGGCCTGCGAGTGCACGCACGCACACACACGCACGCACGCACACGCACACACGCGCGCACACACACGCGCACACGCACGCACGCGCACACACGCACAGACGCATGGACATACGTACAGATGCATACATATCAACACAACCATACACAACAGCATGGATCGCCCACTTTACGGGTTAACCACGCTCCATTCGTGCCGCCTGTGAAACGTGCGCACACCGATTCTACTATTCGCCACAGACGTCATCAGCAAAGGTTGCAAAATAGTGAGATTAACAACTTATACCTGGTGTACACGAGCGTAAGCGCGCACACACACACACGCACACACACGCACGCACACGCACGCATGCACGTACACGCATGTACCTGCACAAGCAGCTCGCGGGAGTAGGTGCTGAAGTAGCGCGCCCCGTGTTCCTCACGGGACTCGTCGCGCGCCATGCGGGGCCCCAACGCAGTGCCATTATTGTCGAACCCTGCAGTCAGTCGCGCGCACACACACACACACGGTCACGTGCACACACACACGGTCACGTGCACACACACACGGTCACGCGCACACACACGCGGCCACGACACAGACAAACACGCTATTTAGTTTTCATTGAAATTATCTCTACTCATTGTGAACAATTTCCTGCAAATGTTGAGTGCAAAAGTGCGCGAGTTCAGTATGGAAGTCTAATCGGGGGGGGGGAGGGGCATGCGTATGCCTGATTGTTATTTCTGTTATTGGAAATGGATACTGCTCCTGTCTGGGTGTGTGTGGCTCAATGAGTCACACTGTGGCTCAATGAGTCACACTGTGGTGAGTGAAACTAACCAGTGATTGTGACCGACACCTGTCTTCTCACTGATGGGTAACAGTCACGGACGGTAGTGCTGTCACACACCATGTGCCAATGCGCGTGTGTGTGCCGTGCCGGCCTTCATAGGTGCTCGCTAACATCACTTGCCCCAAAAGTCTGTTAAGGCTACACGGGGGATCTTTGTCTGTGTGTGTGTGTGAGCGGACCCAGGAGCCAGGCGTAGAGGCGGCGGTTGAGGGACATGTCACGCCGCAGCACAACGTGCAGCACGGCCGACAGCAGGCGCACCGTGTCCAGCTTGGTGACCTGCGTCACCACGCCACGCGGCACCGTGCCAGACCACGTACGCACGCCATACCACACACCGCACCACATCAATGCACCGCACCACATCGCACCACAACACACAGTACGGCACCACGGCAATGACTGATGGTCTCTGCCCGGTCACCGATGACGGCACAAAAAAAACCCCGTCACATTAAGTTTGGCTCCGCACTTAAAACTGGCTAAATCCCAGCTCTGAGAATTAAACACACCAATTTGACTGCCAGGCCACGAACGTTTCTCTCAGTGACGGGGCGCGTGGCAAAAGTGCGGCCCTCTATGCCGAGCAAACCAGCGTTCGCATGAAGAAGGGATCCATAACACCAAGGGTCGTGCACTGCTTTGCAAGATTTCCGAATGGACTCTCCGTCTCGTGACGACGCGACGCCGGGGGCGCGATCGCGGTCACGTCGCCGAGTGGTCAGATTCCATCGACCGTCCGTCGCGCTGTGCACAGCCCCTGGCCAGGATCGGAGCCACGGTGCTGGGCATCGACCCCGTGGAGGAGAACGTGGGCTCAGGTCCACAGTTAGCGTCGCTTGACGTCGTCGCCCTCGCGGTGAGGGTCGCCGCGACGACGTGCGGGATTTTGTTTGAAGGGACACCGCGTCCAGGTGGGATGAGAGGATACGAACCTGGCTGTGGTGGAAGGGGAAGCAGAAGAGCAGGAGGTCCAGGGTGCTCCTCTGCACCAGCACGCTAGAGTCCTGCACGCACGCGCACACCGCCTCCACCTGCACGCACGCACACACACATACAGAGATCCCCCGGATAGCCTTTAACAGACCACTGGGGCAAGTGCTGCGAGCGATCGCCTACGAAGGCCGGCACGGCACACGACGGGGTGGGTAGCCAGCACCACGCCTGGCCACAATTGTCTCCCCAGTGCTGATGTTTTATACACATTGCACCGACTACTCATTTAAGGCTGAGTCGACCCAGGGGAGGCCCATAACCACTTAAGATAATCGTCACAGGTGTTTGTCTTGAGCAGGAATCGAACTCGAGTCGGCAGGCTCATAGAGCAGTGTGCTAACCACGACACCACTGCTCCCCACACACACACGGACGCACGCACACGCACACACTGTGTTCTCCCCAGATCTCTTGTTATTGAGCATGCCACATGCGGCATTCTAGGCCTGTAACAAACAGTACCACCCCCAAGTCCACCGCGGCTCCCACCCCCCGAACACACCGCCCTCCCACAACCGACGTACCCCCCCCCCCCCGCCCCCCACCCCCACTAACCATGAGGTCGACGTCGGTGCCAATGACGTGGAGCTGGTCCTCCATGGAGAGCTTGCGGTTGAGGTGGGTGAGCGTGTAGGTGACGGCGGGCAGCCGCACCGCAGGGCTGGTGAGCACGCTGCCCCAGAGCGCGCTGAAGAACACGCACGGCTCCACCGCCAGCGACGTCTTCTCCAGCAGGCAGTTACTCCTGCACGCAGGCGCCGACAGGCTCGGTTAAGGCCCGCCCGGCACAGGCCCGAGGCATCGCCGGTGAAGCTGGGAGCTTTGCCGGAAATGCGGGGATGCATGCCCGTGGCAGCCACCCTCCCGGTTGACTGTCATCGCATCCCGACTCGACTGTTGCAGCTCCCTCTCCTCTACGGCCTCCACCAATCCCTCACCTCCAACCCCCACGCAATCTGCAACGCGGGCGCCAGACTCCCCGCCAGTAAACGAGACCACGTCACCCCCTAGACCGGACCTCTCCACCGCCTCCCAATCCGATCCCGCATCAACTTCAGGGTCGGACTCACACAGTCTTCAGGATCTTGCATGGACTCACCCCTTCCTAAATCTCCCCTCTAATCTCAGTCTACTCCCCTCCACGCACTCTCTGCTTCGGCAACCAAGGCTTTCTGATGAATCCCTCAATCGAATTTCACTCAGTGGGAGGTTACTCAATCTGCTATGCTGCCCGCAAAGTCTGGAACTCCCATCCTTCCAGCCTCCTGTGTTGTCAGCTCCCAGCCCGGGTTCAAGTCCAGACTCAAGACTTTCCTCTTCGCCTCTGCAGCTGCAGTCACACCGAGGTGCTGTATAAACCCACGTGGTGTGTTTGTGCTATCATTGTGGTATGGTTGTGATGTGGCTGCTGTGCAATTGTGACATCTTTGTGATACGGTTGTGATACAGTTGCAGTTCGGCTGTGGTACGGTTGTGGTACGACTGTGGTGCAATGGTGGTGTGGCTGTGGTATGGCTGTAGTGCGGTTATGGTGCAGCGGTGGTACGGTTTTGTTACAGCTTTGGTACCACAGCCTTAAACCATCTAGGTCACCCTTGCCAAAGATGACATGTTGGTTCATTGCTTCATTTCCTGGCAAATTAAAGGACAGAACCACAACAAAATAACCACAACAACCACAACAACTGCATCGCACCGGTCATAGTACTCGGAGCCCTCCTCCAGCCCGGGCAGGATGGCGGTGACGAGGCCCTGCAGGCCGGGCTTCAGCGTCTTGCCGAGGGGCACGTAGTAAGTCTCGTAGAGCTGCAGCAGCGCCGGCCTCACCGACATCGCCGCATTTGCCAGCAGCGGAAAGAGGCCCGCACTGGGAGGGCGGGGGGTGAAGAGAGAAAGAGTTTGTGCGATTTACGGGGAGCAGTAGCACAGCTGACACGAGTTCGATTCCCACTCACGGCGAACATCTGTGACTCGGCCCGGGCCTCCCCTAGATTGACACAACCTGGCACTGTGCGTGCGCGAGTGCGTTACGCGGTGCGCCACCTGTAGAGGAAGAGGTCGCGCGCCAGGCGCTTGCTGCCGATGATGCGGAAGATAATCTCGTACGTCTCCAGCGCCTTGAGGTGCACGCCGCTGGGCAGCGCCGGGTGCAGGCACTGCGCCAGCCGCTTGCCGATGGTCAGCTTCCGCGGCAGAACCGGGTACTTGCTGCTGCCCTGCAGCACCTGCCGCGGGGTCACACGGAGATCATTCTCGGCGAAGACGTAAATAATGTCCCCGGGGGTTAGAATGACAACGTATTGTTTCAATACCGCCGGAGGTGAGCATTCTATTATGGTAATATGACTTCCCTCCCGTGAACAAAATTACCCCCCTTAGGTCAGACTCGGGCTTTATTATTTCAGCTGGCGAGGCCCCATTGACCAGGAGGCACCACCCACACCGGTTTCAACTTTAAGAGTCTCATCAGCAGAGTCGAGCCACGTTGACCAAACGCTGCTTTCATTTTATCCGGGTCGCCACTACTCCCCCCCCCCCCCACTATTACCCAGGAAAATCGAAACTTCACCGTATTACAGATTGGCCAACCCAGCAGCCGCCCCCAGCTGGGAGACAATGGTGCAGGCCGTCCCTCCCACTCTACCCCACCCCCCCTCCGTCACGCCACCTTGTTGAGCTTTCCCAGCGCGGAGATGAGGTCGGCCCACTCGCTGCTGTACTCGAAGCTCTTGAGCGCCTTGTCAAGGGTGGCCGCGTAGCTGCGGTACTTGGGGTCGTTGAGCAGCTCCATCTCCTCCGCGTTCATCCTGACGGCGCCCGTCGGCATGCGGGCCCGGCGATCGGCGCAGCTCCTACCGAATCCTCGCGCACCGCGCTAACGCCGCGCGCTCGTCGCCTGCAAGTCAAAGGGGTCAAGCGGTCATCGTGGAAATTCCGTCGATTGAAAATAAACGCTCAAAACTTTTCTGCAATATTATCTGCCTTTGCGCGATCGGTGTCATGTCGCGAAATGAGGAAGTCATGGTGGAACTCAAAATGTCCTCTGCTGCCCACAACGTAGCACAACCCCGCAGTCTATAATAACCTAGATTTGAAGTTTTCGTGACTGCAGGGATCCATACTCTTTGGTTCTTTCGGTAAAGTCACATAGGTATAAAATAAAATAAATAAAATCACGACGTTTCGATTGCAACACAAGCAATCATCATCAGGTGGGAAAAACCACAGCAAGAATTTTTTTTCTCTCTCCCACTTCAGCAAAAAAAAATGTTCTTGCTGTGGTTTTCCCACCTGATGATGATTGCTTGTGTTGCAATCGAAACGTCGTGATTTAATTTATTTTATTTTATACCTACGTGACTTTGACGAAAGAACCAAAGAGTATAACAACCTGTTATGCATGGTGGTCACCCATCCAAGCACTAGCCAGGCTCCACCCGGTGACCACATAGACGATTGGAATATCGTGCATACGGCCACATCTTCCTAAATCCCTTCTCGCGGCAGTGCTCTGACAGTTGGGAAACGCACAAATAAACATAAAAATAAGGAGACGACACACAGGTTATCGCAGACAATATTACATAAACAATAATAAATGGTGCGTTAAACCAAGGATGGGGAACCTTTTTTCTGCCAAGGGCCATTTGGATATCTACAACATCATTCGTGGGCCATACAAAATGATCAACTTAAAAATTTGCCTGCTATATTTGGACAAACATTTAATTAACTCACCCCTAATGTGATGGCTGGAACTGCTTCTCTTTGATGAGGCATGTGATGTTAGCTGGTATTGATGATGTTGCTACTCGCAACTGCTTTTCAGGTTTGCTCCAAGACTTATTTAATTTAGAGTCCCACCTGCGGTTGCCTTGGCAGGGCCAGACCAAATTATTTTGCGGGCCTTACATGGCCCGCGGGCTGGATGTTCCCCACCCCTGCGTTAAACACTTGTGCATGTGACAATTTAATACATTTGGCCATATCGGGTGGTTAGTGGAATTACGACACAAAATTTGGCCAGATCCTTAAGCGGCCAAACCCGAATAATCAATCATTAGTTAAAACAAAGCGTCGCGTTTGCAAGCCTCACCGACTCAAACCGTCGTGCCCAGATGCTGGCAGGCGCGGAGGTCATCAGCCGTCACGACCCGGCACGGCACGGATCGACAAACACCGAAACGCACGCCCCACACGCGGACTCCGGACCCTCGCGAGGACCAACACAAAGATTCGTCTCACACCGACCTCCCACCTCCAGCCAAACACAGCCTGACCACGGTCTGAGTCAGGCCTGGAGCCAATTACAGCTGTGATCCTGTCACCCGTAATGCACTGCAATCACAGTGTGTTTTGTCACTGCCGTAAAACTAATTATAGCCTTCTGCAGTAAGAATGGCACAAACAGCAAATGTAAAAGATAAAGGCGAAGCCCTGCCTATGCTACTGCTGAAGGAAGTGCCTCCACTAGAGGGAGCTCTAGAAACCCCTTCTAGAAGGTAATTGGCCTACTATTCCCTGATAGTCAGACAACTCTACTAGATTAGAATATTACTTTTACAAATGAGCCCCAGTATGGTCCGTAAAGGACTGCGAGTTGGCCAGTCGATGGCAGTAGAGCAATTTATTCTTGAATACATCCGTGTGGAGCTTTGAGTGTTACCCCCCTCATAAAGCTAAACCCTCATTACGAATTTAATTCACGGCCAAACATCCCAATGTAATGGGACCCTTCGGGAAAAAAAGAGCCTTGAGACTCGGTGAGTCTCCCCTGGGTCAGTAAAACCCATTATTGTTAGTATTACAATCCGGGCTACCGTCAAAATTAGTGGGAGCGATATCCGAAACGGTCCTCGACAAACCGTTTCTTCAACACGCACTGACCAGTGTGGTGAAGTATGGTCAAGAACCCCCCATGACTAACATGACCTCGTGAGGCCTCTATAATTAAGAGGTGCTATTCTAACCGGAACACTGACACCGACACCAATCTCCTGGCATCCTGTCCTGGCGAACATTCTGGCACCAAACGGAGTGTCCGCAGAGACGTGAAAACTGCCAATGGCAACCTTCCCCCATCAACCAAGACCTCGACAATGTCCCTCGCTGACAACTCAAGACCCGATCCCCCTTCTAGGATCTCACCATCCTAGAATCTCACCCAGATCCAGAAGAGCATTGACGAACAGAGTGGACCAACGCGGCCGTCCAGAATAAACACCTCACTGGAGACCCAAACATTGCACCTCCTGGTTTTGACATTCCTCCGTGAAGACACTGGCGTAAGCATCAATCCCATCAGAACATCCGACAGGCCAATGCACACATCTCGCGCATGTGTGTAAAATCAAAGACAAGCCACAGTGTGATTGTGGCCATGAAATCCAAACCATTGGCCATGTGGCAAACCACTGAACCAGAAAGAGAGGAAGACCGAAACAGAGAATGGCTAGACAACATCAGAGATTGGTGCCAGAAAGACGTGGCCACGACTTGAGCATATTGGCACAAGGCAGAGGAAAGTGGAAACAAATAACGAAATGCGCAGTGGATACCTACAGGCTATTTGCCTATGGATCGCGATGATGATGAAACCACTGTAGTATGGCACTCCTTCAACGGAGGAGAAACAGCAAAACAGCAAAACATCACCGACTCTCTCCTGAATCCCTCTCGTGGCTAGTAGAACTCAGACATTGGCATTTAGCTCCTGAACGTATTACCAACATACGCAAGAATAGTATAAACGTATTAAGATCAGGTAGTCAATGTGCCAATACCAGAGTTTCACTTTTCAGTACCACGTCTGTAAATAACCAAAGGGCGTACGTAAAGCATTCCATGACCTTTTAAAATGAATCACATGATTGACTTGTTGTGCCACAGGAACACGTAAGTACTGATAACATTTATCCGCCCTAAGTGGCATTGGTTTCTGTTTTGCCCCTGGGACTCGGGCAAGTTTTCCCCGAATGCAATCCTCGCAAACCCGCAACGGTATTCACCGAACCCACGTTCATCATTCGCTTTTGTTCAAGCGCTACTGCGTCTTTACGTGCACCGCACGAGCCTGATGATTGGCAAACAAGTGACACAGAGATCGCCGGATCGAATGAAGACTGAGCTCTTTGTGTGTGTACGTGTCCCCCACGTGATGTTGAGATATTGTGTGCGTGCACATAACAATGAACTCGACACATTCGTCAATAACAGTGTGTGGTCTTAAACAGGATAATATATATGCCAGGCGACGCTTCGTGGCCCATTGATGCTCTGTGCTGTGCATGAGGGTCATGCTATTTGTGCTGTGCACCACTGTGCGTGCGTGTGGAGGTGTAATCCATGTGACGTTGGCGAGAAGCTGATTCAAATTAACATGTCGTGTGTGTGTGTCTCATGCGACAAGAACGCACCGATTGAAATCTCACAACTGCAGGGTGTGTGTATGGGCACTCTGGCCTGCGCTTAGCTGTTCCCATACAGTATTGTAAATATTGTAAATATGATTGACCTTTTACAGGGGCTTGGTGTGTGCGGTGGCTGTTTAATACTGCGAGCCGTCACTCAGAAATGTGATTCATCAGCTCCACGAGGAATGCCTTGACTGCTCGGCCCTAAACAACACTGTACCTCCCTGCCTAATGCCTTCACTCCCTCCGTCTCTCTCCTTTCCCTGCCTGCTTCCCTCCGTCTCCCTGTTTGTTTCTCTTTGTCTCCCTCTGTGTCCATCTCTGTCTCCATCGCACTCCCTCTCCCTTCCTTCCCTGCCCTGTTCTATCCCTGCCCTCACGCCTCCCTACCCCGCTGCCCACCTCCCTGTTGTTCCTGCCTCTCTTCCCACCTCTCTGCCCTTCCTGTGTCCCTGTCCTGCTGCCCGCCTACGTGTGCACTAAGGGGCCCAACAGGGCAGCCTTCTGTCCCCCTGTGTTGCTGCCCCCCCTCCTGCCTCGCCATCTCGCTGCCCTTATCCCTGCCCTCCTGCTGGCTGTGAGCGCGATGATGCATCAAGTCTTCTTCCACCTGTCTCCCCACCCCCCTACCCCCCTCTGCTGCCCTTCTACTGATGTCCTTCTACCTTGCTGCCCACACCTAATATGCAAGATAGACCCCCGTCAAGCCCTCCACCTGTCACCCTGCCCTTCTGTCTTCCTACCCTCATCCCTGCTGCCCTCCACACCGCTGCCCTTGTATTGGGGCCCCGTCAGACCCTCCTCCTCTACCTGCACCCCTACCCTCCTCTGTCTCCTTCCTCCCTGCCCTGCTGCCTCCCTGCCCTTGTCATCTATTGCACTCTGCTGCCCCTCAACACACGAATGACGGCGTGAGGGCCTCCACCTGCCTCCCTTCCGTCTCCTACCCTTCTGCCTCCCCCCCTACCCTACCCTTGCGTCTATCTGCTGCCCTTCTGTCTTCTCGGCTGCCCTCTCAATCCTCTGCCACCCTACGACCATCCCCTCCGCCGTCATATCGTCTCGCTTGCCCTTCTCCCCGCTGCCCTATCTACTCCCCCTCTCGTGTCTCGCTGCCCTCCCTGTAGCCTCGCTGCCCTCTCCCGGACCCTCCCTGCTCTGCTGCCCCCCACCCACCACCGTGTTACACGGCGGCCCCGACAGGGCCTCCACCTGCCCCCCTCTCTCTCCTGGTTTACCTGCCGCCCGAAGCGAGGGCTCCCCGGCAGCCATAGACGCCCCGGCAGGGTCCCCGCGTCTCCCGGCAGCGACGACGCGAGGGAAATTAAAATAAAAACGATGACTGTGGGAGGTGGTGGTGGTGGTTGATGGTTGTTGTGGTGGTGGTGATGATGATGGGGAATAGGGGAGACAAAGGCGGCCGGGTGTGTATGTGAGAGTGAGAGAGGTAATATGGAGTTGATGTGAGATCCGTTCCGGTGACGACGTCACGCGGCGTGACGTGACACGTGACGTCGCCTCCACGAGCACGCGCGCGCGTTCATTCTGTGCTGGTGGTGTTGTGGTTGTTGTTGTTGACTTAGTGTGGTGTCAGTATTGACCAGAGGTGTGGACTCGAGTCATGTGACTTGGACTCGAGTCAGACTCGAGTCATGAATTTGATGACTTGCGACTCGACTTGGACTTGCATAACAATGACTTTGTCCCACCTATGGTATTGACGAGTGTGTTGTTGTCAGAGGTGGGACAAAGTCATTGTTATGCAAGTCCAAGTCGAGTCGCAAGTCATCAAATTCATGACTCGAGTCTGACTCGAGTCCAAGTCACATGACTCGAGTCCACATCTCATAGGTGGGACAAAGTCATTGTTATGCAAGTCCAAGTCGAGTCGCAAGTCATCAAATTCATGACTCGAGTCTGACTCGAGTCCAAGTCACATGACTCGAGTCCACACCTCTGGTTGTTGTTATTGTCTTAGTGTGGTGTAGTGCACGCTACGGGTCCCGCACTATCAAGGGCCCTGCGCTAAATACTTTCAAGCTATCAATTCCGGTTCAGTGATTCTGCACTTGCTCTATGGCTATAGTACTATACCGCCTTCAACTTTTATGAACGACCGGGTGTTTAAGGTTAGCGATTTGTCGTATTATCTGGCTGTATAGCAAATGAAACAATACAATTACTTTACTTTGCATTTTATATTTTTTTTATTTAGTTCCCCTTTATAACAACAAATATGCTACAGGCCCCGCATTCGCCTAATCCGGCACTGATTTGACTGCTGTAGATTTCCACGCGAACTTTGTCGAGCTCATCGTTTGTGATGGTCAGGTCGCTTCTGAAAAAAAAAGATACACAACTCAGTGGGCCTTAACCTGGTCAAATAAAAAAAAAGATCTTTTTGGTTCTTTCGATAAAGTCACGTAGAATGGAAATAATAAAATAATAAAAATAAAACATAATTAAATCATTCTCACGACGTTTCGGCCACAACTCAAGCAACCGTCCTCAGGTGGAGAGCAGGATTCATCTCTCGAGTAGACAGACTCTGTCTACTCGACAGATGGAATCCCTGCAGTCACGAAAGCTTTAAATCGAAATAAAAAAAAATTAGTTTCGAATTGCCAACTCTTTGCCAAGGGGGGGAGGAGTGGTGGGAGGGGGGGGAGTGGTGGGTGGGGGGGGGAGTGGTGGGAGGGGGGGGAGTGGTGGGAGGGGGGGGAGCGGGGGGAGTGGTGGGAGGGGGGGGAGTCGTGGGAGGGGGGAGGAGCGGGGGGAGTGGTGGGAGGGGGGGGGAGTGGTGGGAGGGGGAGGAGTCGTGGGAGGGGGAGGGGGAAGGCTTCTTCTGTGTGAGATCGTCCGGGCTGGGCATGAGAGGGCGCCACTGAGCCCGACTCAGCCCAGGGCAGTGGCAGTGAGAGACATCAGCCGTGGTAGCGATGGCTGCATCGGGCCTGCGATCCAGGCATCTCCATCGTCTCCTGCCGCCGCTGCTGCTGGTCAGGTCACGTGCCCTCTCCTCCTGCTGCTGCCCGCGCCGTTGTTTCGCCTCCTCCACCCAGGGGCCCCCGCGGACCCTTCAAGAGTCCCCTGGCCCTGCCGCGGGGTTCGGCATCGCGGCCCGGGTTCGGGGTCTCGGGTGCGTGTGTGGTGGGGGTGGTGGGGGGCAATCTCAGAGGTCGTGGCTCAGAGTCAGAATATTAATTTATACTGGAGAAATCCGATGAGCTATGAAGCTCTTTTTCATTGATGTCCAGTTAATGTGCTCTGTGTGTGTGTAGGAGCGTGCACGTACGTGAGCGTCGCAGAGTGTTTGTGTCTGTGTAAGTTGGGATAGCAGTCAGTCAAACACATGGCACCTACTGGGTCTGTCCCGTGACCTCCTGCACATAGCCTGGCACAGCAGTCAACCCATGGCACCTGCAGGGTCTGTCCCATGACCTGCACCTAGCCTGGCACAGCAGTCAACCCATGGTACCTGCTGAGCCTGTCCTGTTACCGCCTCCTGCACCTAGCCTGGCACAGCAGTCAGCCCATGGCACCTGCTGGGTCTGTCCCGTGACCTGCACTTAGCCTGGCACAGCAGTCAACTCATGGCACCTGCTGGGTCTGTCCCGTGACCTGCACTTAGCCTGGCACAGCAGTCAACCCATGGTACCTGCTGGGTCTGTCCCGTGACCTCCTGCACCTAGCCTGGCACAGCAGTCAACCCATGGCACCTGCTGGGTCTGTCCCGTGACCACCTCCTACACCTAGCCTGGCACAGCAGTCAACCCATGGCACCTACTGGGTCTGTCCCACGGCCTCCTCCTGCACCTAGCCTGGCACAGCAGTCAACCCATGGCACCTGCTGGGTCTGTCCCGTGACCACCTCCTGCACCTAGCCTGGCACAGCAGTCAACTCATGGCACCTGCTGGGTCTGTCCCGTGACCACCTCCTGTACCTAGCCTGGCACAGCAGTCAACCCATGGCATCTGCTGAGCCTGCCCTGTTACCGCCTCCTGCACCTAGCCTGGCACAGCAGTCAGCCCATGGCACCTGCAGGGTCTGTCCCGTGACCTTCACCTAGCCTGGCACAGCAGTCAACCCATGGCACCTGCAGGGTCTGTCCCATGACCTGCACCTAGCCTGGCACAGCAGTCAACCCATGGTACCTGCTGAGCCTGTCCTGTTACCGCCTCCTGCACCTAGCCTGGCACAGCAGTCAACCCATGGCACCTGCTGAGCCTGTCCTGTTACCGCCTCCTGCACCTAGCCTGGCACAGCAGTCAACCCATGGTACCACCTGGGTCCCGCGACCTCCCGCCAGCGGGCATTTGACACTTTATTGATCACTTGTCCATGTCGTGGTCCAGTCTCGACAGAAATAGCTGCCAGATTCATCTAGTGCGGGGCCTGTGTGGTATATGTTATGAATAAAAAAAAATGTAAATATTAAAACATAGATTTTTCACGTGCATTGTAAAGTAATTGTATTTTTTCATTTGCTATACAGCCAGATAATACGACAAATCGCTAACCTTAAACACCCGTTCGTTCATAAAAGTTGAAGGCGGTATACTACTATAGTTATAGAGCAAGTGCAGAATCACTGAACCGGAATTGATAGCTTGAAAGCATTTAGTGCGGGGCACGTAGCATATGCTATGTTTGCTACTTGGATGATCCGGCACTGAGTTACATCGTGGACTATAGATCAGTCACAACACGCGTTGCCCATCGCCTCGTAGAGCCCGTGGCCGCCTCTCAGGAGGCTTTGGCGATTTGGAGGCAGCGGATTCGTTTTCAAGAATCGACACGTGCCACCCCCCCCCCCCCACTGGCTCCGCCAGCGTTTACAAGTGGGAGGAAACGGAAGCACCCGGAGAAAACCCACTCGCGCAGAGGGAGGCAGCAGCACTCTATACCAACCCCACCCTCCGTACAGATGGAAACAGGTGGCGATTAGTCCACTTGCTGGACTGCTTTGTGGTAAGCAAGGTTATGGCACCTCTTCGACGCCATACGGTGGTTTCACAAACGCTCGTGCGATGTTCCACCGCACCGCTGATGAGTCGCAGTCGGACAACGCTCACAACCAACCCAGTGTGGCCGGAGCCCTCGTTCACAGCCAACATCGGTGACGAATATCTGAACCGGTGCTGGGCCTCCCGTAGGTCGGCTCAGCCTTAAATAATTTTCTGTTGGGGTGTACGTGTGTGTGAAAAAATCAGCACTGGGGAGACAACGGCGGCCGGGCGTGGTGCTGGCCACCCACCCCCTCGTGTGCCGCGCCGGCCTTCGTAGGTTCTCACGAACAGCACTTGCCCCGACGGTCTGTCAATGGCTACGCGGGGGATCTTTGTCTTTGCGTTTCCCTTGGACAGATCCCGCGGGCTCGCGACGGAGGCCACAGGGGACGCGGAGCGCAAGTCCAGCAGCGTGAACCCCCACGAGCTGGCCAAGTTCCAAGCCCTGGCCCACAGGTGGTGGAACGAGCGAGGGGAGCTGGGTGCCCTGCACAGCCTCAACTCGCTCCGCGTGCCCCTCATCAGGTGCCGCCTAAGTTCAGCACCCGCTCGCCACGACACTTCCGCACCCCCGGCGGCGTGGCGACGGCCGCTCAATGAGGGGTTTAGAAGCGCCGCGCGGAGAAATGTTTGCCGGATGAAGGCCTACCCGTCTCTTCACGGCCCTGCAACGCAGCGATCCGCCCCGGCACTTTGCGCGCGAGCTGATCTCGTCGCTCCATCTCCTCGTCGAACGTCCCGTCGGACACGTTCCGTTCCTCTGCCGCCACTCCATTACTGTTCTTGCCCATCGGCCCGCTCGAAACGCGGCCTACCCAAGCCCACTCAATTTTCATAACAGTCCGGGTGATGTCAATGTTAACATTGCAATGTGCTCTCCAATCCAGGTGCTCCTCTCTCCAATCCAGGTGCTCCTCCAAATGCAGCGTCTCCTCGTGCTTCTTCGCGCACTTTTCCCGTTTTCATTCCAACTTCTTCGTCCGTCGCAGAAGCGTTTGCAAAAAAAAAAAAACAGCACCACCGTGGCCGAGTTAAGCTCCACGTGATGACGATCGTTACCAATGATTACCCCCCACCTCCTCAACCGCGGGTGACACCGCGCGGGTCGCGTGTCTATCCGTGTGCCCCGCAGGGACGGGCTGCTCGGTGCCGAGGCCCCAACCCGTGGCGCGCTACCTCTCAAAGGCTTCCGCATCTTGGACGTGGGTTGCGGAGGGGGCCTGCTATGCGAGGTCGACACTGCCCCCCCCCCCCCGCCACCTCACAGTGACACACTGACACACTGGGGTCCCTCCTCTCACGCAGATTTGGGCGCAGCACGGTGGCGCGGTGGTAACGCTCGTGCCTCGCAGCTTGAAGTCCCTGGGTTCGATTCCCGACTCGGGTGCCTCTCTGTGGTGTGGGCTTTGTACGTTCTCTCCCCCTGTTCTGCATGGGTTTTCTCGGGCTTCTTCCGTTGGTGCTGCCTAAGCGTCCCATTGTAGCGGGACCCTCCTTCGGGCTCGAGTGTGGCCCCCCTGGGCGAAAAAATTATTGTTGCGTGGTTGTGACCCCGTGGCCACCTCCGCGATCGATTTGAGTGCAGCGACAAGGCCAGGCGGTAGCCCGTTTGCCGCTTGTTGCAGACACTTTCGGTTCGAGCCCAGTGGCCGCGCTGGTTAATACTGGGGGGTGTAATAATTACCGCTTCGCAGTGAGCACGTTAAAGAATCTGTGACGATATTCTAAACGGAGTAGTTGGCCGTGTGTGCGTCAGCATCACGGTCCAACGTTGCCAAATTTGATCCGTTACTCGCTTGGCTGGGAAGAACCACTCGCGGAATTTTGCGAAGTAATTTCTGGCCTACAGTGAGACCGTGAACTCACGACGCTTGAGAACCCGGTTCAATCACGGTGGCGCGCCTCAAAGTCTGGCTCAGAATCTCAGCGGTTCTTGGCTCAGTGCTGTGTCACTCACACAGATTCAGAAGCAGGACCGTTATATCTTCTTCTGTGGGCTGTTCGCTAGCACGCGGGCCGATGCATCGTCAGGGCCGCCCCAAGGTTCCTGGAGGTGGTCCGTGGCAGGAGGCCATGTGCGGCCAAATTATACATCAGCGACAAAAAAAAACCTTGTCAACCTTGCTCTCCCACTCTTGCGTGAGGCCCGGGTAAAATCATCTCTTGTGCCTTCCTTACTCTGGGCAGCCCTGTGCACCGCTGTTGCGAGATTTCCGAATAGATTCTCCGTGTCGTGACGACGCTACGCCGATGGTGCGATCGCGGTAACGTTGCGGAGTGGTATGATTCCATCGTCCGTCCGTCTGTCGCGTTGTGCGTAGCCACTGGCCAGGATCGGAGCCACGGTTCTGGGCATCGACCCCGTGGAGGAGAACGTGGGCACGGCACGCGTCCACGCGCGCTCCGACCCCCAGCTGGCGTCGCGCCTCCGGTACGTGCGGCCGTGACGACGCGATCGAATCCCCGGGTCTATTTCAAGATCGCGAACTCGCCGACCTCGAGGTCCCGCGTGGCCTTGCCCCCCCTGCGTCTCAGTGCGGCCGCGTCTCGGGACGCAGGACGCAGACGGCGGGCGCATCGGTTCTATGGCGGCCCGTCGGCGAGAAGCGCGACGGGAAACCTTGAGCCTGGACTAGAGCGGGGGCAGGGAGTCGAAGTGAAGGTGGAATGAGTGACCTCCCACTGAGCGAAGGTCGACGTAGAGCTTTGGCTGCTGGAATAGAGAGCGCACGTGGAGGGGAGCAGAGTGAGGTGAGAGGGGAGAGGCGGAGAGTGAGGTGGGAGGGGAGGAGAGTGAGGTGAGAGGGGCGAGGCGGAGAGTGAGGTGGGAGGGGAGTAGAGCAGAGGTGGGACAAAGTCATTGTTATGCAAGTCCAAGTCGAGTCGCAAGTCATCAAATTCATGACTCGAGTCTGACTCGAGTCCAAGTCACATGACTCGAGTCCACATCTCATAGGTGGGACAAAGTCATTGTTATGCAAGTCCAAGTCGAGTCGCAAGTCATCAAATTCATGACTCGAGTCTGACTCGAGTCCAAGTCACATGACTCGAGTCCACACCTCTGGAGTAGAGTGAGGTGAGAGGGGAGAGGCGGAGAGTGAGGTGGGAGGGGAGGAGAGTGAGGTGGGAGGGGCGAGGCCATGGAGGGTGTGGTAACGGTGAGTGTGCAATCTTGGAGTTGACCTGGGATGTGACCGGACGCCGGTGGAGTTAGCGCCCCTAGTGGCTGGGTGACACAGCCCACGTGTACCTACTGAGGTTTACAAGGTGGTGAACCTGTAGATACGAGGTGGACACGGTGGAGGATCTGGCGGAGCGCGAGGGGCCGGTGTTTGACGCGGTGGTGGCATCCGAGGTGGTGGAACATGTCCACGACCCGGCCGCCTTCATCGCCTGCTGCTGCCGCCTTGTCAAGGTGAGATGCCAGCTGCTGCCGCTCTCACACGCTTTCCCACGCTCTCTCACGCACTCTCTCCCATGCTCTCTCATGCTCTCTCTCACTCTCTCATTCTGTACCTCTCACCCACTCACCCTGTCTCGCTCCTGCGCTCGCTCTCTCTCTCACGCTCTCTCCCCCACTCACTCACTACCTCTCTAACTCTCACTCTCTCATTCTGTACCTCTCACCCACTCACCCTGTCTCGCTCCTGCGCTCTCTCTCTCTCTCTCATGGTGACGTAGCGGCAGCGCTCGTGCCCCACAGCAAGGAGGACCTGGGTTCGATGCCGCGTCTCGGGCGTCTCTCGGCGCGGAGTCCGTGTGTTCTCCCCCTGTTCTCCATGGGTTTGCTCGGGGTTCTCCGGTTCCCTCCTCGCATAGCTAAAATGAAAGCGCGCAGTGGAGCTGGTGGTGGCCAAAGAACAACACCGCCCATTGCTCAGAAATTACCTGAAAGTTACTCAGTTGGAATCGCGTAGCGGCAGCAGCAGCAGCGGCGACATCCACCCGCCCCCTAATGTGAACATCTTGGCAGGACCCTCCTGAAAAAGAGTTTTGAGACTCGGCGAGGCCGTCCCGGGTGAACACTCGGAACCAACCCGCACCTCCGATTAGCACGGCTGGATACGTACGGTGCCAAAGAAGTTCAACACACACAACACACACCACATGGCATCACCCAGCATAGCCATTGATCGCCCTCCCCCCGTGCTCGTTTGCTTTGTGCCGCGCGTCGTGCGGCTCGACGTCCGACGTGTCTGCCGGGAACGTTCCGTCCGCTCCACGTGCTCTCCCCAAAACGGGGCTCCTCGCCTCCCCTCCGCCCCCCCCCACCCCCCCGCCCGCAGCCCGGGGGTTCGCTCTTCTTGACGACCATCAACAAGACGGCGGCCTCCTTTGCCTTCGCCATCGTGGCGGCCGAGTGGCTGCTGCGGATCGTCCCGCGCGGCACGCACGCCTGGGAGTCGTTCGTGGAGCCGGGCTCCGTGCGCTCTGCCCTGGAGGAGAGTGAGTGGCAACCCCGGCACCACCGCCACCACCGTCGCCGCCACCGCCACCACCGCCACCACCGCCACCACCGCCACTACCACCGAAGCCACCGTCGCACCCACGCTGCTTCTGCTCCCATGGCACCGGTCGCGGGCGGCTCGGCCGGTAGGGAGCGAGCGGCAGTCGTGAGGCCGCGGGTTCAAAGCTCCCGCTGGAGAGGTGTTGACCCAAGCCCATCATCGTCATTATCATCCCTAGAGGGTCGATAAAATCAGTGCCAATTTGCGGAGAAGTTCCCACTGTGGTTCTGTTCTGGTTTTGCGCCATACGGCAGCAGAGCTCGATGTCAATGTCGAGGTCTTGCTGCTGGCCACGACGCGAGGGCTTCAGCAGAGAGAGAGAGTTCGTGTCATGTCACTGTTCCTCCTCCGTTAAAGGAGGGCAGACCGCGGTGGGTTTACTATGCGGTCCGTAGTTTGGGCTGCACGGCCACAATCGCACGACCGTGGCTTGTCAACGGCGGTTGTCCTCTGGATAACCTCGCCCCCTGCCATAGGAATAGGGAATTCCCACCACTGGCTCAGGGCTGTTGACGGGAGATGAGCACCAACGCCTCGGTCGGGTCGCGCGTCGCTCCACGACATTTCCGACCGGATCCTCCTCGGTGTCGCGACGACGACGATGACGACGACGATGACGACGATGACGACGACGACGACGATGACGACGATGACAACGACGACGACGATGACGACGATGACGACGACGATGACGACGACGACGACGATGACGACGACGACGACGATGACGACGATGACGACGACGACGACGACGACGACGACGATGACGACGACGACGACGATGACGACGACGACGACGACGATGACGACGATGACGACGATGACGACGATGACGACGATGACAACGACGACGACGATGACGACGACGACGACGATGACGACGATGACGACGATGACGACGATGACGACGACGACGACGATGACGACGATGACGACGATGACGACGATGACGACGACGACGATGACGACGATGACGACGATGACGACGACGATGACAACGAGGACGCGACGACTCCGATAGTGGCACGATCGCGATCACATTGGCGGGGAAAATTTTTGCCTCTTTGTTAAAAGAAGAGCGGTGAGGTTTGTCGGGGGTGGGGAACGTCGTGACGATGGCGGGTCATGGCAGCGGCGGCGGTTTCCCCGACGGCCCTGTTCCTGCAGACGGGCTGAGCTTGGTGGAGCTGCGCGGGATGACCTACAGCCCCCTGCGGGGCAGCTGGCGCTGGAGTGACTCCACGGACGTGAACTACGCTGTGCACGCCCTCAAGTAGCACGCGGCTGGGGGTCACGCGCCGCGAGCTCCTCCTTCTCCTCACTGCGACTACCTCCTCACCATGTTCTCACCACGACCACCGCACCGCAACCACCTCACCACGACCACTTGCTCGCCATGAACCCCGCACCAGGACCTCACCGTGACCTCACCACAATCTACTCCACATCAGGAACTCCTCCCCACCGTGATCTCACCGTGGCTACTTCACCACGACCACCTTCTTCCCATGACTACCTCCTCACCACAACCTCACCACGACCACCTCACCAGGACCACCTCACCACCACCTCACCATAATCTACTCCACACCAGGAACTCCTCCCCACCGTGATCTCACCGTGGTCACTTCACCACGACCACCTTCTTCCCATGACTACCTCCTCACCACGACCTCCTCACCACGACCTCACCACGACCACCTCACCAGGACCTCACCACGATCTCACCACGACCTCACCACGACCACCTCACCATAACCTCCTCACCGCAGTCTTCTCCACACCAGGATCACAACAACAAGTGAAACCCAGTTGAAGAAGAGCTTTTACCCTTTCTGGCAATAAAACAGGAGGTGTTAAGATGTTCAAACACCAAACAGAAACCTTTTGAAAGGAATCGTGTCCGCATTAAACACACGTCCTTGTGGTGAACATGCCAACAAAAGCATGCTCTGGTAATAAAACCCAGTAAGTCGGAAGAAAGAATCCTTTATTATGACTTCCTGGATCGTGTCCTGAAGATGATTGATGCAATTTCAAGTGAAACGTCGCGAATGTAATCGCTGCTAAAATTGGTTGTGAGAATTGTTCTGCAACTTAACCAGTGAGTGGTTGGGTGAGTGGCTGGTGGGTGAGTGAGTGGGTGAGTGGATGAGTCAGTGGTTCAGTGAGTGAGTGGGTGAGTCAGTGGTTCAGTGAGAGTGGATGAGTGAGTGGATAAGTGAATGGTTTAGTGAGTGGGTGGGTGAGTGAGTGAGTGGAGGAGTGAGTGAGTGGATGTGTGGGTTCAGTGAGTGAGTGGGTGAGTGAGTGGTTAAGTGAGTGAGTGGATGTGTGGGTTCAGTGAGAGTGCTTCATTGAGTGGGTGGGTGAGTGGTTCAGTGAGTGAGTGAGTAGGTGAGTCAGTGGTTCAGTGAGAGTGGATGAGTGAGTGGGTTAGTGAGGGGAGGAGTGAATGGTTTAGTGAGTGGGTGAGTGAGTGGAGGAGTGAGTGAGTGGATGTGTGGGTTCAGTGGGTGGGTGAGTGGTTAAGTGAGTGAATGGATGTGTGGCTTCAGTGAGTGGGTGGGTGAGTGAGTGGGTGGGTGAATGGTTCAGTGAGTGAGTGGATGTGTGGCTTCAGTGAGTGGGTGGGTGAGTGAGTGGTTAAGTGAGTGAGTGGATGTGTGGCTTCAGTGAGTGGATGTGTGGCTTCAGTGAGTGGGTGAGTGAGTGGATGTGTGGGTTCAGTGAGTGAGTACTTCAGTGAGTGGGTGGGTGAGTAGTTAAGTGAGTGAGTGGGTGGGTGAGTGGTTCAGTGAGTGAGTGGATGTGTGGGTTCAGTGAGTGAGTACTTCAGTGAGTGGGTGGGTGAGTGGTTCAGTGAGTGAGTACTTCAGTGAGTGGGTGGGTGAGTGAGTGGGTGAGTGAGTGGATGTGTGGGTTCAGTGAGTGAGTACTTCAGTGAGTGGGTGGGTGGGTGAGTAGTTAAGTGAGTGAGTGGGTGGGTGAGGCGAAACGGTCACAATCGGCGCGTTGAGAAACGCTCCCGCACCACGTGCAGCAGCCGCTGCGAGCTGAGCATGAGTACGATCCCGGGGAAAACAGGACGGGTGGCAACCAAAGCTCGAGCGTGAATGCGCGCTCGCGATGACTGCCGGATTTAAACACGCGGGTGCCTTAAGCCATGGGGCGCGTCGAGTCGAGGCGAATTTAATTCGGAAGCAAAACTCAACGGGTTCGTCCAGAACGCCGTTGCGGCCTTGAAAGGAAGACTGCACAGTAGTGGACGTTTCGGGCAACAGGCCTTCGTAGCTCGCACGCGGTGTTGTTGGCTCCAACGTGTCGCGTTGTCTTCTTGGTTCTTTCGGTAAAGTCACGTAGAATGAAAATAATACAATAAAATAATTCTCACGACGTTTCGGTCACAACGCAAGCAGCCGTCCTCATGTGAAGACCAGGTCTGAAACGTCGTGAGAATTATTTTATTATGTTTTATTATTTTATTATTTCCATTCTACGTGACTTTACCGAAAGAACCAAGAAGATGAATCCCTGCAGTTACGAAAGCTTTAAATCGAAAGTGTCGCGTTGTGTTGTTGATTGTGCCGTGTGCACCACTGCCGACGCGTCACCGACGCGTCACCGGTGACGCGTAGCACGCACGCGGTGTTGTTGATTCGGCGTCTCGTGTCGGCTGATTGTGCTCTGTGCACCACTGCCAACGCGTCGTGGATAGCACGGCTCGTGTGTTCCGTGACTTACAAGCGGTGGCGGGCACGGAAGGGCACCGCGCGCGACTCCGCAGCGAGTCGGTGCGTCCTCCGTGGGACCCACAGGCCAGAGTTGGCCCTCGCGAGGCCGGAACCGTGAAGGACGGCGTCTTCCGATGATCGTCCCTCATCCCCGCCACTCGCCTCCTCGTCACCCTGGTTGATCCTCTATCGCTCCGAGAGAGAGGATTCCCTATCACTGGCCCTGCCCATCTCTAAAGCTCGTTTTTTCAAAACCTCGATTGAAAACTAATTTATTTTCGACTGCTGAACGCGTGGAAGGCTTTCGCGACTAATGTTATCTGTGATAAGAGGGGGGGGGTTAGATCGCGTAAATATTAATGTGTCATTAAACCCGCTACTAGTTCAGCACACCGGTGTGTTGGAGACCCAAGCCACAACATTTACAATCTGAGTACGACGTTTCGCCAATAATTACAACTAGCTTCATCAGGCGACAGCCAGATTTGTGCATACTCTATTTGTGCACAATCTATACCAATGCATAATCTATTGTTGTTACCGCTATAAACTCTGCTATGGAGAGAGCGCCTTGATCTAAGGCTCCCAATGAATATAAGACAAGATCTCGCCCTACTTAATAGACTCGTAACGCTGCTCCGCTGTTAACGTGGGAGGGAGTGAAGCAGAGGTCGCAACCGGGTACCCGATACCCGTACTCTACCCGATACCCGGCCGGGTACGGGTACCCGTTTGCGACCCTGGTGCGGCCGGGTACGGGTGGGCCGTGAGTCACTGGTGAGTCACCGTTTGTCACTCATTTCCCAACGTCTTGTCTCTTCTCACAATTCAAGTTCCTAGAATCAACCCACCCGCGCCTGCAACATGGCTTCATCCCAGAGGTCGCAATCGGGTACCCGATATCCGTACCCTACCCGTACCCGGCCGGGTACGGGTAGCCGGGTATCGGGTAGGGTACGGGTACCCGTTTTGGACCCTGGTGCGGCCGGGTACGCGTACGGGTAAGGAATCAAAACCCGTTTGCGACCTCTGGAGTGAAGGTGTGTGTGTGGGGGGGTGTATTAGATGCTTCTGAAGCTAATCCCCGTAAACTCGCGGCCACGTGTGTAGCCGCAGGTGGGAGGCCCAGCACAGGTGCGAGCGGTGTGTCCGGCGCAAACACACACAGCTGCCGTATACCCACACACACGCCAGAGTGTGCGTGTGTGTAGGGGGGGGGGGTGCTTGTGTGTGTGTGTCGTGTGCTCGCTAACAGCACTTGCTATCAAAAGTCTGTTAAGGCTATACGGGGGGTTGGGGGTGTCTTTTGTCTCCACGTGTAGGAGAGACTGAGTGTGTGTGTACAGGTCGGTGCGTGTGTGCATCTGTGTGTGTTTTTAGTGGGGAGCGGTAGTGTAGCGGTTAGCGCGCTGCTCCGGGTTCGATTCCCGCTCACGGCCAACACCAGTGACGATTATTTGAACCGGTCCTGGGCCTCCCCTAGGTCGACTCAGCCTGAAATCAGTACCTGGTGCGGTGTGTAAACATCGCCACTGGGAAGACAAAGGCGGTCGGGCGTGGTGCTGGCCACCCACCCCCTCGTGTGCCGTGCCGGCCTTCATAGGTGCTCGCTAACAGCACTTGCCCCTACAGTCTGTTAAGCCTCTGCGGGGGATCTTTGTCTTTGCGAGTGGTAGGGTAGCGGTTAACGAAACCCCGACCGCCCGAGTTCGATTCCCACTCACGGCCAACATCGGTGACGAGTTTCTGAACCGGCCCCGGGCGCTTCGGGTGGCAGATTTGTGCCAGGAAGGCGCCACGTGTTAGACAAACATTTAATTGACCTCTTGGTTCTTTCGGTAAAGTCACGTGGAATGGAAATAATAAAATAATGCAAATAAAACATAATAAAATCATTCTCACGACGTTTCGGCCACAACGCAAGCAGCCGTCCTCAGGTGAAGAACAGGTCTGTCAGACGCTGTCTTTCCGACAGACCTGTTCTTCACCTGAGGACGGCTGCTTGCATTGTGGCCGAAACGTCGTGAGAATTGTATTTTATTATGTTTTATTTTTATTATTGTATTATTTCTGTTCTACGTAACTTTACCGAAAGAACCAAGAAGATGAATTCCTGCAGTCACGAAAGCTTTAAATCGAAATTTAATTGACCTGATTAGTTCGCTCGGTCTGAAATGAGTACCTGGCGTGCAGTGCCGGATTAAGCGAGTGCGGGGCCGAAACCTGGTATTTTAATCATCACCTTGCAAATATTCACATGTTTTCGTTTGTGTGCTCACAGCTAATATTTTTTTTATAACTTGGTCTGCATTGATGTATTTGTTATTGTGTCAAATCACGTTGATAGAAACCTATTTTTTCCATTTTCAGCCTTGCAACTATTACAATCGTAATGTTTGTGTGTCGACAACTAATATTTCTGTTCCTTGCTTCTTCCACTAAACTCATGTACATAAAATGTGTGTGTAAGTCGATGTGTGTGTCTGTCTTTTTCGCCCGTGCAACGCCGGATACTTACCAAAATAACAAAAACACACAAATATTAAACATCAACATTTTGCATTCTAAAGTAATTGTATTTTTACGTTTGCTCTACAGCCAGATAATACGACAAATCGCTAATCTTAAACACCAAGTCGTTCATAAAAGTTGAAGGCGGTAAAGTACTATAGTAATAGAGTAAGTGCAGAATCACTGAACCGGAATTGACAGCTTGAAAGCATTTAGCGCGGGGCCCTTGAAAGTTCGGCGGGGCCCGTAGCTACTACACATGTAGCTACTACACATGTAGGCTACTACACGTGTAGCTGCTATACGTGCAGCTGCTACACGTGCAGATGCTACACGTGCAGCTGTTACACGCGCAGCTACTACACACACAGCTACTACACATGTAGTAGCTACACACTACACATGTAGCTACTACACATGCAGCAACTACACACGTAGCTACTACACGTGCAGCTACTACACGTGTAGTAGCTACTACACGTGCAGCTACTACACGCGCAGCTACTACACGTGCAGCTACTACACGTGCAGCTACTACACGTGCAGCTACTACACGTGTAGCTACTACACGTGCAGCTACTACACGTGCAGCTACTACACGTGTAGTAGCTACTACACGTGTAGTAGCTACTACACGTGCAGCTACTACACGTGCAGCTACTACACGTGCAGCTACTACACGTGCAGCTACTACACGTGCAACTACTCGGATCACCCGGCCCTGCTGCTGGCGCGGTGTGGACACAGCAACGCCGGGGAGACAACGGCGCGTTGCCCGTCTGTTGTTGTTGGTGCTCGTCGAACAGCACTTGCCCCGACAGCCCCGTGTGCGCTACCCGGGGAATCTTCTGCTCGCGACTGAGCACGTGGCCGCGGGCATTCAGGTGTGAACCCGACACCCGGTCGGGGCCAGGTGCCCCTTGTCGCCGCCTTTGTCGACACATTGCCGGCGTCGGTTGTGGCCCCCGGGCACCCGACATCGAAGTCAAAGAACCCCCCCCCCGCCCCCCCCGAACGCTTCCATCGAGTCCCGTGCACAGTCGTGGTCGATCCACTGGTGTGGTTTGTTAAATGTGCAGCTGTAAAGAAGGGCCGTTGCCCGAAACGTCGCTTCTCTTCGAAGGCCCACGGTGTTATTCACGAATGTGTTTTTAGGAATGTCGTGTGTACAGGACCGGTTCAGATAATTGCCACTGATGTTGGCCGTGAGCGGGAATCGAACTCGGGTCGCCGGGTTCATAGCGCGCGCACACACACACACGTGTGTACACGCACACACACACTCACATGTGTACACTCACGTGAGTGTACACACACGCACACACACACGTGTGTACACTCACACACACACGTGTGTACACACACACGTGCGTACACACGCACACACACACACGTGCGTACACACGCACACACACACACGTGTGTACACCCACGTGTTACCCACTCACCCACGCACGCAACGCCGCTGCTCCCACGGTGGTGGAGGAGGTGGGGGGGGGTCGCTAGCCCCCCCCCCGCGACCCCCAAGGAGGGGGCGGGGCTCGAGGGGTGTGGGGGTCTCGGGGGACCCCCTTCCTGCCATTGTTACCCCCCGCGACCGGGGCCCGGAGCGGACGCGGGAGTGGCCGCGGTGAGTCCGGTCTAGAGAGGGTGAGTGGACTATAGAGTGGTGGTGATGGTGGACTATAGAGTGATGGTGGTGGACTACAGAGGGTGGTGATGGAGTATAGAGTGGTGGTGGACTATAGAGGGTGGTGGTGGTGGACTATTGAGGGTGGTGGTGGAGTAAAGAGTGGAGATGGTGGACTATAGAGGGTGGTGGTGGTGGACTACAGAGGGCGGTGATTAAGTATAGAGTGGTGGTGGACTACAGAGGGTGGTGATGGAGTATAGAGTGGAGGTGGTGGTGGACTACAGAGGGTGGTGATGGAAAATAGAGTGGTGGTGGACTTTTGGGGGTGGTGGACTTTTGGGGGTGGTGGACTTTTGGGGGTGGTGGAGTCTCGCGGATGATTGTTGACTCAAGGTGCTGCTAGCGAGCACCTATGAAGGCCGCCACGGCACACGAGGGGGTGGGTGGCCAACACCACGCCCGACCACCTTTGTCTCCCCAGTGGCGATGTTTACACACCGCACCAGGTACTCATTTGAGGCTGAGTCGACCTAGGGGAGGCCCAGAACCGTGTCAGATAATCGTCACCGGTGTTGGCCGTGAGCGGGAATCGAATTCGGGTCGCCGAGTTGGCAGCGCAGCGTAGCGCTAACCACTGCGCCACCGCTCCCCACCACGTACACACACACACACGCAGAGAGACACACACACACGTGTACACACGAGTTGAAAAGGGAGGTGGTCTGGGGGATGGGGTGAGGTTTGGGGGGCTCTCACAACACTGAATTAAATACCCGGGACCCTAAGTAGAGGATTATGTAAATTCCTGACCGGTGCGCGGTTGTGGAGGCTGCGTGTGTGTGTGTTGGGGTGATGGTGTATGTGTGTGTGTTGGAGTGATGGTGTGTGTGTGTGTTAGGGTGATGGTGTGTGTGTGTGCTGGGGTGATGGTGTGTGTGTGTGTGTGTTGGGGTGATGGTGTGTGTGTTGGGGTGATGGTGTGTGTGTGTGTGTGTTGGGGTGATGGTGTGTGTGGAAGCGAGTGTGTATCTGAGTGTATGTGAGTGTGTATATGAGTGAGTGAGTGAAAATGAGTATGTATATGATTGTGTAGGAGTGAGTAAGAGTGTGTGACTTGAGTGAGTGAGAGAGTGTGTGTGTGACTGAGATTAAAAACTGATTTCCTTACAACTGCTTTTCGTGTTTAGTTTGTTATCCTTTTCTCGCACCTCCAATTAGTACGGTTGGCTCCGTACGGTGCGAAAGAAGTTCAACATACATCCAGAGAGTGCGAGCCAGAGAGATAAAGAGTGTGGCAGCGAGGGAGTGAGTGTGACGGTGAATGAGAGAGTGTGACAAAGTGAGTGAGAGAGTGTGACAAAGTGAGTGAGAGAGGGAGTTCTATGTCCGCGTGTCTGGCCACGAGAAAAACGCCCACCCCACGACCTTCCTCCCTCTCCCCTCTCACTTCTCCCCCTCTCACCCCTCGCTACCCTCTCCCCACGCTCCCTTCTCCATCTCTCGCACTCTCCCTCCCACTCTCCCCTCGCTCCCAGTGTCTCTCTCCCCTCTTCCCCCACTCTCCCCTCGCTCCCAGTGTCTCTCTCCCCTCTCCCCCCACTCTCCCATCGCTCCATGTGTCTCTCTCCCCTCTGTCCCCTCTCCCCACGCTCCCTTCTCCATCTCTCGCACTCTCCCTCCCACTCTCCCCTCGCTCCCAGTGTCTCTCTCCCCTCTTCCCCCACTCTCCCCTCGCTCCCAGTGTCTCTCTCCCCTCTCCCCCCACTCTCCCATCGCTCCCTGTGTCTCTCTCCCCTCTCTCCCCACTCTACCATCGCCCCCTTCTGCCGGTCTCTCCTCCTCTCTCCCAGGTCGCCTTTGCAGAAGAGTCGATGCTGTTTCATGTCTTTCAGCGGGTTCAGCAGCTCCTCGTTAAATTAAGGACACCACGACTCTCCCGCTTATCCTCTCCCCCTCCTCTCCCATCCCTCTCTCCACTCGCCCCCCCAATCCTCTCCAATCTCTCCATTCTCTCCATCTTCCTTCTCACCCAAATCTCCCCCCCCCCTCCACCAACCCCACCGTCTCTCCCCTCTCTTCCCCGTCTCCCCCGTCCCTTGTCTCTCTCCTCCCCACCCCTCTCCTCTTCCCCTCCCCCCCACCGTCTCTCCCCTCTCTTCCCCGTCTCCCCCGTCCCCTGTCTCTCTCCTCCCCACCCCTCTCCTCTTCCCCTCCCCCCCACCGTCTCTCCCGTCTCGTGCTCCTCAGCCAATAGCGAGGCACTTCTCTCCACCCCCCCCCTCCCCGAGTTCCCAGTGGGAATCTCGGTGCCCCGGGAATTCTCAAGTTCCCCGCGGCGGCGGCGGCGAGACGCTCGCATCCCGGCTCCCAGCATCATCCCTGGGGGGGTGGCGGGTTGTTTAGGGGGGTGAGGAAGAGGGATCAAGGGGGGCCCTGGGGGTGTCTCGGCTGTGTTACTTGCTTGGGGGGGGGGTCCTGGACTGGGACAACAACACATCGACCGCGAGAAGCAAGTAAGTTTCACTGCGCTCACTGCTGCGGTTCAACAGGTCCGCTAGAGCGATCCTCGTGTGCGCTCCGTCGCAGACTGTGGGCACACACTCGTGTGGTTGTGTTGCATTCAGACACACACTCACACACTCACACACCACACAATCACACACACCCCACACAATCACACACACACACATACACCACACAATCACCCACTCACACACTCGTGTAGTTGTGTTGCATTCAGACACACACCACACACTCACCACTCAATCACACACACCTCACACACACTCACACAATCACCTACTCGTGTGGTTGTGTTGTATTCAGACACACACACACCACACAATCACACACTCACACACCACACACACACACCACCACACAATCACACGATCACACGCAATCACACACACACACTCGTGTGATTGTGTTGCATTCAGACACACACACCACCATACACACACACCACACAATCACACACTCGTGGTTGTATTGCATTCAGACACACACACTTACACCACCACACAATCACAAAATCACACACTCACACACTCACAATCACACACACACCACACAATCACACACTCACACTCGTGTGTTTGTGTTGCATTCAGACACACACACACCACACACTCACACAATCACACACTCGTCTGAATGCAACACAATCACAATCACACACTCGTATGATTGTGATTGTTTCTGAATGTGAGTGTGTGTGGTATATGGTGTGTGTGGTGTGAGTGTGTGTGGTGTGTGTGTGGTGTGGTGTGTGTGTGGTGTGTGTGTGGTGTGAATCTATGTGGTGTGAGTGTGTGTGTGGTGTGTGTGTGGTGTGAGTGCGTATGATGTGAATGTGGTGTGAGTGTGTGTGTGGTGTTTGTGGTGTGAGTGTGATGTGTGAGTGTGTGGTGTGTGTGTGTGTGGTGTGAGTGTTTGTGTGGTGTGTGTGGTGTGTGTGTGTATGGTGTGTGGTGTGTGTGGTGTGAGTGTGTGAGTGTGTGAGTGAGTGTGTGTAAGTGTGTGCGTGGTGTGTGTGTGTGGTGTGTGTGAGTGTGTGTGTGAGTGTGTGTGGTGTGTGTGTGGTGTGAGCGTGTGTCTGTGTCGTGTGTGTGGTGTGTGGTGTGTGTGGTGTGTGAGTGTGTGTGTGGTGTGAGTGTGTGCGTGGTGTGTGGTGTGTGTGAGTGTGTCTGAATGCAACACTGGGTGACAATTATCTGAAGCAGTCTTTGGCCTCCCCCCCCGGCAGATCAACTCGGCATCGAGTGAGTATCTGCTGCCGTGGTATTAACATCGCCGCTAGGGAGACAAAGGCGGCCGGGCGTGTTGCTGGCCACTCACGACCCTTGTGTGCCGTGCCGGCCTTAGTAGCTGCTGCTGCTGCTTCTTAACGGCACTTGCCACACAAAGTCTGCTAAGTCTCCACGGGGGGGGGGGGGGGGGGCTCTTTGTCTCTGAGTGATTGTATACGGCACAAGTGCTCGCGATCCACACTTGCCCCAGCACTCCGTGGAAGGCTATACGGGCGAGCTCTGTCTTGGTGTGCACGAGTTAATGTGTGTATATAATAATGTGTCAGTGTGTGTTTGTGGACGCTTATTGATGTGTTGTGAGCTCTTAACGGGAAACCCATTATACCACCAAAACAACACAGACAGACACAAAAAAACAAAGATTCCTCCGTGTAGCCTTAATAGACTGTAGGGGCAAGTGCTGTTAGCGAGCACCTATAAAGGCCGGCACGGCACACGAGGGGGTGGGTGGCCAGCACCACGCCCGGCCGCCTTTGTCTCCCTAGCGGCAATGTTTACACATCGCACCAGGTATTCATTTGAGGTTGAGATGACAGACATACATACACTCATACACACACACAAAGGCTAAGATCCCCCATGTAGCTCACTAGGGGCTCTTCATGCCCGGCCGCCTTTGTCTCCCCAGTGCCAATGTTTTATACGCCGCACCGAGTACTAATTTATGGCTGAGCCGACACAGGTATTCGCCACTGTTTTTGGTCGTGAGCGGGAATCGAACTTGTGTTGCCAGGTTCGTAGCGCAGCGCGCGAACCGCTACACTACCACTCCCCACACACACACTGACACACACACACAGACACAAAGACGCACACACAGAAACACACACTGACACACACACAGACATACACACAGACGCACACACAGAAACACACACACAAACACACACTGGCACACACACAGACATGCACACAGACACACACAGACACACAGAAACACCCACATAGACACGCACACATACACACAGACACACACAAAGACACACACAGAGACACACACACAGAAACACACATACACACAGACACACACAAACATACACACAGACACACACAAACAGACACACAGACACACACAAACAGACACACAGACACACACAAACAGACACGCACACAAACAGACACACACACAGAGACACACACACACACAGAGACAGACACACACAGAGACAGACACACACAGAAACACAGACACACACAGACACACACAGAACACACAGACACAGAGACACACAGACACAGAGACACACAGACACAGAGACACACACACAGAGACACACACACACTCCCTTACACACGCACGCCCTCAGTCTGAGCGAGATGAAAGTTTTGGAGGAATACATCACGTGGTCGTCTCTGTACAGCGGCGCTTGTGGCGCTGCTGATGATGATGACATTGAAGGATGGGGTCGTGGTGGTGATGATGAAATATGTGCGTGGTGACCCAACAGTCTCTGAAAGGCTACACGAGGGATCTTTGCTTTGCATGTATCGAGAAGATGGATGATGATGATGGAGGTGGTGGTGTATCGGCCTTTATAGGTGCTCGCTAACAGCACTTGCCCCAACAGTCTCTGAAAGGCTACACGGGGGATCTTTGCTTTGCATGTATCGAGAAGATGGATGATGATGATGATGATGGAGGTGGTGGTGTATCGGCCTTTATAGGTGCTCGCTAACAGCACTTGCCCCAACAGTCTCTGAAAGGCTACACGAGGGATCTTTGTATCTACTTGATTTGTGTTGATGATGGTTACGTTGATGTGACCTCTGCATGTTTAATAGATTTCCGTTCTCTATTAAATAACACACGCAATTAAATACCGTCGTACAAATATAAAAAAACAGACGCCTGTAATCAGTCGACGGTGATGATGGTGAAAACAGAACCACATACCGGGACACCTAATTGATCACGTGGGCCCAATTAGCTCTGCCGTGGGGGGGCGGGGGGGGGGGAGGGGTCCCCTGAACTCACCGAGGGGGGCCGAGGGGGGCCGAGGGGGGCCGAGGGGGGCCGAGGGGATATCCGTCCTGGCGCGTCCTCACAACCCCCTCTTCAACTGTTCATCTGCCTAGTCAGGAATCAATGTGTGCAATGTACAGGTAGTCCCCGAGTTACGATGCTCCGACTTACGATATTTCGATCTTACGATGGCGATACGACACAATTGCCATCAAGAACCTTAACATCGTTCAAGTGTGCAGACGACGGACAGAATCTTGGTGCGTACAGCACAATATGATACGTTACGATACGTGCAATGCATGTATACACTACACTATACACTACACTATACACTTCGCTATACACTACATTATTACACTACATTATTACACTTCACTATACACTACACTATACACTACACTACACACTACATGATTACTATACACTACATTATACAATTACACTATACACTACATTATTACACTAAATTATTACACTACACTATACACTACATTATTACACTACACTATACATTACATTATTACACTACACTATACACTTCACTACACTATACACTACACTATACACTACATGATTACTATACACTACACTATACATTACACTATACACTACGCTATGATACGTAGCTTTAGCGATTTCATTTTAGGGTTACCACGATACGATACGTTCAATGCATGTTAAAAGTTTTTTTTTTTTATAGCAGATAGGATTGTTTCCTGAAAAAACTTTCTATTAAATTACAGTTCATATAGGTAGGCTAAGAAGTTACCTTGTTTTTTTACTTTACATTTTACTGTGCAATACAGTATTGTAATTAATACATACATACAGTATATAGTGTATACAGTACGGTACTGTAAATTGCTCTGTTTTGCTAAATTATCACCATTCTTTAAGACTCCTGGGTAGGCTAGGCCATCTTCGACTTACGATATTTTCGACTTACGATGGGGTCGTCGTAACGCATCTCCATCGTAAATAGAGGACTGCCTGTAATTGTCATCAGGGCCCGTGGTGTAACGGGCAGTCTCCAACTCGCATCATCCACTATGCCCCTCTCATGGCCTCTCTCTGTACGTGCTACGGAGTAGGGCCATTGCCCGAAACGTCGCCTATTAAATGTTAGTTTCGTTTTGTACGGCCGCACACTCAGTGTTGTTGTTATTGACGAGTTGCTATTGTTTGCGAAGCACTGCCAACGCAGCTGCAGCAGCATCACCGTTTGTTTAAAAAAATATATAAAGTTTTGGGTACGTACGGTGCGAAAGAAGCTCAACATACAAGCAAAGGTGCGGCCCTGCAAGTGACTGCCCATGCCACTGCTGGCTGAAGGGGCCTGTGGTGGACAGGCCTTGGCCGAGGTGTGAGCGCCCACACTTCACCACCCCACCACCACCACCACAAGCGACTCGCCCATCTGAGGAGAGGGGATGGAGGAGATTTAAGAATTCTAGATTTGAAGCTTTCGTGACTGCAAGGATTCATATTCTTAGGGTTTTTTCGGTAAAGTCACGTAGGTAAAAAAAGAAAATTAATAAAAGTTAAATGAAAATAAAATAAAAATCACGACGTTTCGGAGGCAACACAAGCTTCCGTCTTCAGGTGGAACCGTCACAGCACGATAGCTGTATCAAGTGATTTAATTTTAATTTTTTACCTACGTGACTTTACCGAAAAAAAACCTAAGAATATGAGATTTAAGAAACTTGCAGCGTTATTTCAGCTGCCGCGCCGAGAAATCGAATCGAACCGGCCTGCAATTGCCTGTGGAGTATGGTCCACATAACCCCCCCCCCCACCCCAACACGACCATCAACGGCGTGGAGAGGCCCTCATCCAGCAGTGGATCGCGGAAGGCGCAACGCGTGAGTGGTGAGATGAGTCGGGGGGGGGGTGGTAGCGTGTGAGCTGCGTCTACGCCGAACAGCAGCAGCCACAACAAAGACCCCGAGCCCCCACTCCAACCCCCCTAGGCCCCACCCCAAACCCCCCCCTAGCCCCCACCCCAACCCTCCTAGCCCCCACCCCCCCTAGCCCCCACCCCCACCCCCCTAGCCCCCACCCCCACTCCCCTAGGCCCCAACCCCCCCTAGCCCCCACCCCAACCCCCCTAGGCCCCACCCCAACCCCCCCCCTAGCCCCCACCCCAACCCCCCCTAGCCCCCAACCCCCTAGCCCCCACCCCAACCCCCCCTAGCCCCCACCCCCACCCCCCCTAGCCCCCACCCCCCACCCCCCTAGCCCCCACCCCCCTAGCCCCCACCCCAACCCCCGTAGCCCCCACCCCAACCCCCCCTAGTCCCCACCCCCTAGCCCCCACCCCAACTCCAGCTAGCCCCCAACCCCCCTAGCCCCCACCCTAGCCCCCACCCCAACCCCCCTAGCCCCCACCCCAACCCCCCCTAGTCCCCACCCCCTAGCCCCCACCCCAACTCCAGCTAGCCCCCAACCCCCCTAGCCCCCACCCCCACCCTAGCCCCCACCCCAACCCCCCTAGCCCCCACCCCAACTCCCGCTAGCCCCCAACCCCCCCTAGCCCCCAACCCCTCGTGATGACTTCACCCCCCTCCAGCCCCTCCCCTCGTCCAACGCCCCCACCCCGCCACCTACAACACGCCCACCCCCCTTTAGCTGCTAAATTTGGCGTCTCGCGTTATTTTAATAATTTAATTATTCTGTTAAATACCCCCCAGCCCCCACCCCCATCCCCCCCTCACCCCCCCCACAACACCGCACGGCGCGAGCCCAGTCTCACGTGGGGGTGGGTGGCTGCGTGTGCGAGTGAGCGGGCTGTGGTGGGGGGGTATGTGTGGTGGTGGTGTGGTGAGACCCGTGGTGTGGTGAGCCTCATCGTGGTGTGGTGAGACCCGTGGTGTGGTCAGACCTGTGGTGTGGTGAGCCTCATCGTGGTGTGGTGAGACCTGTGGTGTAGTGAGACCCGTGGTGTGGTGAGCCTCATCGTGGTGTGGTGAGACCTGTGGTGTGGTCAGACCTGTGGTGTGGTGAGCCTCATCGTGGTGTGGTGAGACCCGTGGTGTGGTGAGCCCCATCATGGTGTGGCGATTCCTGTGGTGTGGTGAGACCCTTCATGATGTGGTGAGAGTTGATCCATCATGGTGTGGCAATACCTGTGGTGTGATGGGACCCATCTCGAATTGGTGACACCCATCATGATGTATTCAGACCCATCACGGTTTGGCGAGCATCATCATGATGTGCCGATGCCCGTGGTGTGGTGTGACCCGTGGTGTGGTGAGACCCTTCATGGTGTGGTGAGACCCTTCATGGTGTGGTGAGACCCGTGGTGTGGTGAGACCAGCTGTGTGCCGAGCCCCATCGCGGCGTGGTGGTGTGGCCCATGGTGTGGCCGTCCACATGATCTCCCTCATTCATCGCCTTCGTCCTTACGCGCGGCTCCACGAGGCGGCCCGAGGACATTGTGAGCCGAGGGGCAGATGTGCCATTGTTGTTGGGGTCTATTGTAGACCCTCCTCCTCCACCGCCTTGCTTTTGTGAGGACAAATGTGGGAATGAGGGCTGGTGATGGGGGTGGAGGCGGTGATGGGAGTGGAGGCGGTGAAGGGGATTGAAGGCGGTGATGGGGGTGGTGATGGTGGTGGAGGTGGTGATGGGGGTGGAGGTGCTGATGGGGGTGGAGGCGGTGATGGGGGTGGAGGCGGTGATGGGGGTGGAGGCGGTGATGGGGGTGGAAGCGGTGATGGGGTTGGAGGCGGTGATGGGGGTGGAGGTGGTGGCGGTGATGGGGGTGGAGGCGGTGATGGGGGGTGGAGGTGGAGATGGTGATGGGGTTGGAGGTGGTGATGGGGGGTGGAGGCGGTGATGGTGGTGGAGGTGGTGATGGGGGTGGAGGCGGTGATGGGGGTGGAGGCGGTGATGGGGTTGGAGGTGGGTGTGGAGGTGGTGATGGGGGTGGAGGCGGTGATGGTGAGGGAGTGGTGGCGCAGCGGTCGGCGCACTGCGCCAAGAATTCTGCCACGAGGGTTCGATTCCCGCTTCACGGCCACAATTTGTAATAGTCGAACCTGCTCTGTGGATCCCCTAGGTCGACGCGGCCTCAAATGAGTAGCGCAGTCGTGTGACCCATCAGCGTCGGGGAGACAAAGGCGGCCGACCGTGGTTCCGACCCCCCCACTCTCCCCACCCTGACATTGTCGGCATCGCTCTTGCTTCAACGGCCAGGGAGATCTTTGTCTTCTGTGATGGTGGCGGGGCTTTGGAGACGTTAGGGGTGGGGGGGGGGGGGGGTCCTGTGACGTTTCGTGCGGAGGATGGGGAGGGGGTTTGGGTGATTATGCCTCGGAGCGCAGCTGCTCTGTGGAGTGTTGTGGGGTGGGGGGGTGAAGTGAGACAAAGGCGGCCGCGAGGGGGAGCGTGCATCGGGGACAAAAGGCGTGGGGGTGAGGGAATTCGAGAGAATGGTTTGTCGGTCTGTGGATCTGTGCAAGCACGTGTGTGTGTGTGGGTGTGTGTGTGTGAGAGTGTGTGTGTGGGTGGGTGTGTGTGGGAGTGTGTGTGTGGGAGTGTGTGTGTGGGTGTGTGTGTGTGGGAGTGTGTGTGTGTGGGAGTGTGTGTGTGTGTGGGTGTGTGTGTGTGGGAGTGTGTGTGTGTGTGTGTGTGGGTGTGTGTGTGTGGGAGTGTGTGTGTGGGAGTGTGTGTGTGTGTGTGGGTGTGTGTGGGAGTGTGTGTGTGTGTGGGTGTGTGTGTGTGGGAGTGTGTGTGTGTGTGGGTGTGTGTGTGGGTGTGTGTGTGTGTGTGGGAGTGTGTGTGGGTGTGTGTGTGGGAGTGTGTGTGTGTGTGGGAGTGTGTGTGTGGGAGTGTGTGTGTGTGTGGGAGTGTGTGTGTGGGTGTGTGTGTGGGACTGAGTGTGGGTGGTGTAGAGGTTAGCGCGCTGCGCTACGAACCTGGCAACCCGAGTTCGATTCCCGCTCACGGCCAACACCGGTGACGATTATCTAAACCGGTCCTGGGCCTCCCCTAGGTCGTCTCAGCCTCATATGAGTATCTGGTGCGGTGTGTAAACATCGCCACGAGGGGGACAAAGGCGGCCGGGCGTGGTGTTGGCTACCCACCCCCCTCGTGTACAGTTCCGGCCTTCAAAGGTGCTCGCTAACAGCACTTGCCACAACATTCTGTTAAGGCTATACGGGGTATCTTTGTCTTTGATATGTGCATCGGGAATGTCTCTCCTTCACTGACCTGCTCAAGGCCTACGATACCATAACTAGGTCAGGGCTCTGAGTTTTCCTTCGTGATTTTGGGGTCACGGTCCCTCTAACTCGCAATCATTGAGGATCTTCATGATGGTGGGCAGGCCCCCGAGTATTGTGTGTTCAGTCTGAGCGAGATGATGGTTGTGGGGTGTGACAGGGCATGGTCCTCTGCCCCCCCACACTATTTAATATATCCTTTGATCACGTCGTTTTCAGACGTGATCTTTCCATGGCTCCACCGGAGGAATTTCCATCTTGTGCAGATACAATAGAAGGACGGATCGATGTCCGGGTGCGGTCAAGGGATGTCTCCATATGGTGTGTCTATTTCATTTGTTGCACGGATGATCCCGTTTAGCCAGTTTCCCGGCTATCTTATAACACGGAAGAGCCCGTGGTGCTTGAGCACCACCGATAACCAAAGAAACGAGATTGTGTGTCTGTTGAACTTCTTTCGCACCGTGCGTAGTCACCAGTGAGTGGGTGAGTGGGGTGAGTGGGTGGGTGAGTGGGTGAGTGAGTGGGTGGGTGGGTGGGTGAGTGGGGTGAGTGAGTGGGTGAGTGAGTGGGTGAGTGAGTGGGTGAGTGGGTGAGTGAGTGGGTGAGTGAGTGGGTGAGTGAGTGGGTGAGTGGGTGAGTGAGTGGGTGAGTGGGTGAGTGAGTGGGTGAGTGAGTGGGTGAGTGTGTGAGTGAGTGAGTGAGTGTGTGAGTGAGTGGGTGAGTGGGTGAGTGAGTGAGTGGGTGAGTGAGTGAGTGAGTGAGTGAGTGAGTGGGTGGGTGAGTGAGTGGGTGGGTGAGTGAGTGAGTGAGTGAGTGGGTGGGTGAGTGAGTGAGTGAGTGAGTGAGTGGGTGGGTGAGTGGGTGAGTGAGTGAGTGGGTGAGTGAGTGAGTGGGTGAGTGAGTGGGTGAGTGAGTGGTGAGTGAGTGAGTGAGTGGGTGGGTGAGTGAGTGAGTGAGTGAGTGGGTGAGTGGGTGAGTGAGTGAGTGGGTGAGTGAGTGAGGTGGGTGAGTGAGTGGGTGAGTGAGTGAGTGGGTGAGTGGGTGAGTGAGTGGGTGAGTGGGTGAGTGAGTGAGTGGGTGGGTGAGTGGGTGCGTGAGTGAGTGAGTGGGTGAGTGAGTGGGTGAGTGAGTGAGTGGGTGAGTGAGTTAGTGAGTGAGTGAGTGGGTGAGTGAGTGGGTGAGTGAGTGAGTGGGTGGGTGAGTAGGTGAGTGAGTAGGTGAGTGAGTGGGTGAGTGGGTGAGTGAGTGGGTGAGTGAGTGGGTGAGTGAGTGAGTGGGTGAGTGAGTGGGTGAGTGAGTGAGTGAGTGGGTGAGTGAGTGGGTGAGTGAGTGAGTGAGTGGTGGGTGAGTGAGTGGGTGGGTGGAGTGAGTGAGTGAGTTAGTGAGTGAGTGGGTGAGTGAGTGAGTGGGTGGGTGAGTAGGTGAGTGAGTGGGTGAGTGGGTGAGTGAGTGGGTTGAGTGAGTGGGTGAGTGAGTGGGTGAGTGAGTGAGTGGGTGGGTGAGTAGGTGAGTGAGTGGGTGAGTGGGTGAGTGAGTAGGTGAGTGAGTGAGTGAGTGGGTGAGTGAGTGGGTGAGTGGGTGAGTGAGTGGGTGAGTGTATGCATGTTTATGTTGGACTTCTTTGGCACCGTACGTAGCCAACCGCGTGAATCGGAGATGCGGGGGACGAGTACACAAGGAACCTCAAGGAATATTGTACAGCTAACAAACGAATGTAATGTAACGGTCGTAAACTAAAACGGTGAAAATATAACACGCTTGCAAGATGGATAAAGTTAGGTTCAGGTATTGGTCAACCATGATGATCAACACGTTGGCTTTCGCGACTAATATCATGCATAATACAGGGTTTTTAAATCCTTTATATTAAGTTCACTTGCTTGCTTGCTTGCGCGCTTACGACCGTGCAAATCTTTCGGTCGTTTTTTAACCCACTTCCCGTGATCCAATCGAGCTGACATTTTGCACACAGACTCGTTGCGCGTGACAATTTATTTTCGTGAAAATTTTTTTCCAAAATTTTCCACTTTTTAGGATTTTTTTTTTCATATTTTATTTAAAATACCAATGTGATAAAAATGAAACTCTTACTCAAGAAAAACAGAAATGAATAATAAAATAAAACCGATGCCACGCATATAAAGGGTTTATAGTGAAAAAACTTTGTTTTTACGGGTTAATTTTTTTTGGGGGTTAGATCGTTTATTTGGGTTAGATATTTACACGATCTAACCCCAACAAAAAAACCCTGTATTGTCCGTGATAATTTGGTATACGGCATTGATTCTCACTCTGAGAAGGAGTTGGAGACCCCCTCTGGAAGAGCATCTGCGCTGGTTTAAAACATTGAGGCTGGCCTGCAAAGATCCATCCTGGGTTCCCCCAAGGTTGGATTTGTGTGAGGAGCTCGCAGATCCTTGAAAGATCTGGACACAGTCCCATCGGTGAGCTCCTCCTGGCAGGCGAGGCTGCGTTGGCTGCATCGGTCAATGTAGCCCCGTGTGCCCAGCCACCGCGTACCCAAGCAGCTTTTGTTTGGCCGCATAGAGGGGTCGAAACTGGCGCGGCACGGGCTAGAGAAGAGATGTGGTACAGGAGGATGTGGAGCTGAGTGGACTTGTCGATGACCGGTACCAGCGGTGTCGAGATCGGCCTCTAGAGGAGGCTCGTGAAGGGACGCCGCTGCTGCTGGGCAGAGAAGCGACGCTCACAACAACGAGCGGATTAAACACAGCAAGTTGACACATGTCAGTCATCTCAGTCAATCAACCCATGGCACCTGGGTCTGGTCCCCGAACTCCTGCCAGCAGCGAGCTTTTGACAGTCCAATTGGCCTCCACAGTGCACCTAGCCTGGCACAAGCGCCGTGGTGACGTCCCCCCATTTATTGGCGAACGACGGTTGTTGTTTTTGTTGTTGTCGTCGTGTGTGTGTCTGTCATCTGGCCGTGTTTTTACGCTGGGTTTTATAATCCGAGGTGTGGGGGGGGGGAGTGGGGGCGTGGGGGAGGGGGCGTGGGGGGCGTCTCTCCCCACGCACGCACCCGGGGGGGTCTGCAGGGCCAGGTGTCTCACACCCTCCCCCCCTACGCCCCCCCCCCCCCCACCCCCCCCACGCCCCCCCACCCCCCCGCATCTCCCACTCCCCACGTCCCCCCACGCCCCCCCACCCACCCCCCGCATCTCCCACGCCCCGCCCCCATCACCCATGCCCCTCCCCCATACCCTCCCCTCACCCCTTGTCCCTAGCCCCCACTCCAACCCTACAAAGCCAAAACAAAAAGATCCCCCGTATAGCCTCGAACGACTTTTGGGGCAAGTGCTGTTAGCGAGCACCTATGAAGGCCGCCACGGCGCACGAGGGCGTAGGTGGTCAGCACCACGCCCGACCGCCTTTGTCTCCCCCAGTGGCGATGTTTACACACCGCACCAGGTACTCATTTGAGGCTGAGTCGATCTAGGGTAGGCCCAGGACCGGTTCAGATATTCGTCACCGATATTGGCCGTGAGCGGGAATCGAACTTGTGTCGCCGGGTTCGTAGCGCAGCGTAGCGCTAACCGCTGCACCACCGCTCCCCGCCACAACCCTCCCCCACCACTCCTACTCCCTTCCCCACCCACTCGACTCCCCACCACTCCCCTCCCCACCACTCCCCTGCCCACCACTCCCCTCCCCCACCACTCCCCTCCCCACCACTCCCCTGCCCACCACTCCCCTCCCCACCACTCCCCTCCCCACCACTCCCCTGCCCACCACTCCCCTCCCCACCACTCCCCTCCCCACCACTCCCCTCCCCACCACTCCCCTCCCCACCACTCCCCTCCCCACCACTCCCCTGCCCACCACTCCCCTCCCCACCACTCCCCTCCCCACCACTCCCCTCCCCACCACTCCCCTGCCCACCACTCCCCTCCCCACCACTCCCCTGCCCACCACTCCCCTCCCCACCACTCCCCCTCCCCACCACTCCCCTCCCCACCACTCCCCTCCCCACCACTCCCCTCCCCACCACTCCCCTCCCCACCACTCCCCTCCCCACCACTCCCCTGCCCACCACTCCCCTCCCCACCACTCCCCTGCCCACCACTCTCCTCCCCACCACTCCCCTCCCCACCACTCCTCCCCTGCCCACCACTCCCCTCCCCACCACTCCCCTCCCCACCACTCCCCTGCCCACCACTCCCCTCCCCACCACTCCCCTCCCCACCCACCACTCCCTGCCCACCCCTGCCCACCACTCCCATGCCCCTCCCTTGCCCCCCACCGCCACTTCCACGAAGTCAAGGCGCCTCGCGCGTGCACATCACGTGGCGCAAATCGATGTTTGGGTGGGCCTCCCCTAGGTCGACTCGGCCTTAAATGGCTCCCCGGTGCGGAGTGCACACTGACAAAGGGCGGCCGGGCGTGGGGGGCGAGCCGCCTTCACAGGTGCCGCTCGCTAGCAGCAACTTGCCCCAAAAGTCTGCCAAGGCTACGTGGTGGGGGATCTTTGTCGCTGTGTGTGTACGCGCGTGTGTGGAAGTAAAGTGTGTGTACGTGTGTGTAAGTAAAGTGTGCGTGTGTGTGTAAGTAAAGTGTGCGTGTGTGTGTAAGTAAAGTGTGTGTACGTGTGTGTAAGTAAAGTGTGCGAGCGTGTGTGTAAGTAAAGTGTGCGTGTGTGTGTGCGTGTGTGTAAATAAGTAAAGTGTGCGTGCGTGTGTGTAAGTAAAGTGTGCGTGTGTGTGTAAGTAAAGTGCGTGTGTGTAAGTAAAGTGTGCGAGTGTGTGCGCGCGCGTGTGTGTGTACGCGTGTGTGTGTAAGTAAAGGGTGCGTATGTGTGTGTGTGTGCGTGTGTGTGCGCGCGTGTGTGTGCGCGCGTTTGTGTGTGTGTGTAAATAAAGTGTGTGTGTGTGTGCGCGTGTGTGTGCGCGTGTGTGTGTGTGTGTAAATAAAGTGTGCGTGTGTGTGCGCGTGTGTGTGCGCGTGTGTGTGCGCGTGTGTGTGCGCGTGTGTGTGCGCGTGTGTGTGTGTGCGCGTGTGTGTGCGCGTGTGTGTGTGTGTAAATAAAGTGTGCGTGTGTGTGCGCGTGTGTGTGCGCGTGTGTGTGTGGCGCGCGTGTGTGTGGCCGCGTGTGTGTGCGCGTGTGTGTGCGCGTGTGTGTGCGCGTGTGTGTGCGCGTGTGTGTGTGTGCGTGTGCGCGTGTGTGTGTGCGTGCCCCGGCTGTCGTCATGGTAACGCTTTGAGAGCCGCTCGTGAAGATGAGAAGCGAGAGGGGGGGGGGATTCTGAGAGTTTGCGAGAGTCGGTGATGGGGGTGGAGGTCGCCCTCTGCCCCCCCCCTTCCCCCCGCAGGAAACCCAGGGGGCGGGGCGAGCGCTGCGTGTTGTGAGTCAGGGAGCGGTCTGGGGTGTCTTGGAGACATCACCATCAATATCCCCATCACTAACCCCATCACCATCACCCTCACCATCCCCATCACTAACCCCATCACCATCTCCATCGCTGTCCCATCTCCATCGCCCTCACCATACCCCATCACTAACCCCGTCACTAACCCCGTCACTAACCCCCATCACTAACCCCGTCACTAACCCCATCACTATCCCCATCTCCATCGCCCTCACCATCCCCATCACTAACCCCGTCACTAACCCCGTCACTAACCCCGTCACCATCTGCATCACTAACCCCATCGCTATCCAAATCACTTTCCCCATCACGATCCCACCACTAAATCCATCGCTATCCCCATCACTAAACCCATCGCCACCCCCCATCACTATCCCCATCACCACGCCATCACCACCCCATCACCACCCCCATCACCATCCCCATCACCACCCCCATCACACCACCCCATCACCACCCCTATCCCCACGACTATCGGCATCGTGAGTGGATGGCTAGTGTAGCGATGGGCATTTCAGTTTCATTCCGCCGCTCGCCGCGTTCTCCCAGCGGAGTTGTCAATCTGCCGCTCCCACGGGGGATGGGGAGGGGAGAGGCCGCTGCCATCAGCAGCCTGGGGGAGAGGGGACCCCCCCCCCCCCCGCGTGAGTGGAGGAGGATTGCCTCTTCGGTAGCTCCAAACCGGCGTGGTGCAAGCGTCTTGCCACCATCGCCACCATCATCATCATCAGCACTGCGCCTGCAATCACACCCGGAGTGATCATCATCATCTCAGTCACTGCGCCTGCAATCACACCCAGAGTGATCATCATCAGCAGCACTGCGCCTGCAATCACACCCGGAGTGATCATCATCATCATCATCAGCAGCAGCAGCCATGATAAATCCACTGCTGGATGAATGCCTCCCCACGCTGCCGCCGTCACCTCTCGAGATGACGCGGTGAAATAATCCGCCCAGCACCTGCACACACGAACTCATTGAGAATCATGCTGCTGATGATGCTGATGATACTGCTGCTGCTGCTGATGATGACGATGCCGCTGTTGATGCCGCTGCTGCTGCTGCTGATGTCGCTGCTGCTGTTGCTGATGTCGCGAGCCATGCGAACACACGCGGCGTCTCAGCCCGGGTGCCTCTGGGCTCCGTTGGGTGCCGGCGAGTAGCGAGGTTTATCGGCCACCACCTCGGACGAAGCGAAGGACGCGTGTCCGATTGCGTAGGCGCGGTGCCTTTGCAGCGCGGCGAGGGGGGGGGGGGGGCTCATCGTAAAGAGGGGGGGGGGGGGGCTCATTGTAAAGAGGGGGGGGGGGGGGTTGTGTGTGGGGGAGCGGTGGGATAGCGGTTAGCGCGCTGCGATACGAACCCGGCGTGTGACGTTTCCGGCCGTCATAGGTGCTCGCTAACAGCACTTGCCCCAAAAGTATCCTCATCATCCTCATCATCCTCATCAACCTCATCATTCTCATCATCCTAATCATCCTCATCATCCTCATCAACCTCATCCTCATCATCCTCATCAACCTCATCATCCTCATCATCATCATCAACCTCATCATCCTCATCAACCTCATCATTCTCATCAACCTCATCATCCTCATCATCATCATCAACCTCATCATCCTCATCAACCTCATCATTCTCATCAACCTCATCATCCTCATCATCATCATCATTCTCATCAACCTCATCATCCTCATCATCAATCATCAACCTCATCATCCTCATCATCCTCATCAACCTCATCATTCTCATCAACCTCATCATCATCATCATCAACCTCATCATCCTCATCAACCTCATCATCCTCATCAACCTCATCAACCTCATCATCATCCTCATCAACCTCATCATCCTCATCAACCTCATCATCCTCATCAACCTCATCATCCTCATCAACCTCATCAACCTCATCATCCTCATCAACCTCATCATTCTCATCAACCTCATCATCCTCATCATCATCATTCTCATCAACCTCATCATCCTCATCATCATCAACCTCATCATCCTCATCATCCTCATCAACCTCATCATTCTCATCAACCTCATCATCCTCATCATCATCATCATCAACCTCATCATCCTCATCAACCTCATCATCCTCATCAACCTCATCAACCTCATCATCATCCTCATCATCATCATCCTCATCATCCTCATCAACCTCATCATCCTCATCAACCTCATCATCATCAACCTCATCATCCTCATCAACCTCATCATCATCAACCTCATCATCCTCATCAACCTCATCATCATCAACCTCATCATCCTCATCAACCTCATCATCCTCATCATCCTCATCAACCTCATCATTCTCATCAACCTCATCATCCCTCATCATCATCAACCTCATCATCCTCATCAACCTCATCATCAACCTCATCATCCTCATCAACCTCATCAACCTCATCATCATCCTCATCATCATCATCCTCATCATCCTCATCAACCTCATCATCCTCATCAACCTCATCATCCTCATCAACCTCATCATCATCATCAACCTCATCATCCTCATCAACCTCATCATCATCATCAACCTCATCATCCTCATCATCCTCATCAACCTCATCAACCTCATCATCCTTATCATCCTCATCATCATCATCATCAACCTCATCATCATCCTCATCATCCTCATCATCCTCATCATCAACCTCATCAGCATCATCAACCTCATCATCCTCATCATCCTCATCATCGACAGAGCGATGCGAGTGCGCACAGGCGACCTGAGTTTGATTCCCGCTCAAAAGCCAACATCAGTGACGAGTATGCGAACCGGTCCCGTGCCTCCCCTAGGTCGACTCAGCCTTAAATGGGTACCTGCTTCAGCGTGTATTCACCGACAGCAGTGGGGAGACAAAGGCGGCTGGGTAGTGGTTTTTCAGCGCACACCCACCTCCTCCTGGCGCGACGCTTCAGTCCTAACATGCCCTCGCTGGCAGCGCTTGCTCCAACAGCCCATTAACGCTGTCGGGGGGTGACCTCTGTTTCTGTGCGAGTGCGAAGAGGGGGGGGCGGGTGGTGAGTGGCGTGGCCGTGTCCGAGTGGCGGTGAGCGG